>NC_135236.1:662522102-662835673 GCF_051348905.1 Ranitomeya variabilis | reverse complement strand
ATACTCAAAGTGGCCCTCGGGCGTATTAAATGCGGTTTTCCACTCATCCCCCTGCCTGATTCGCACCAAATTATACGCCCCACGAAGGTCAATCTTAGAGAACCACTTGGCCCCCTTTATGCGAGCAAACAAATCAGTCAGCAACGGCAATGGGTATTGATATTTAACAGTGATTTTGTTCAAAAGCCGATAATCGATACATGGTCTCAAAGAGCCGTCTTTTTTTGACACAAAGAAAAAACCGGCTCCTAAGGGAGATGACGATGGACGAATATGTCCCTTTTCCAAGGACTCCTTTATATATTCTCGCATAGCAGCATGTTCAGGCACAGACAGATTAAACAAACGACCCTTTGGGTATTTACTACCCGGGATTAAATCTATGGCACAATCGCACTCTCGGTGCGGAGGTAACGAACCAAGCTTGGATTCTTCAAAGACGTCACGATAGTCAGACAGGAACTCAGGAATTTCAGAGGGAATAGATGATGAAATGGAAACCACAGGTACATCCCCATGAGCCCCCTTACATCCCCAGCTCAACACAGACATAGCTCTCCAGTCGAGGACTGGGTTGTGAGATTGCAGCCAAGGCAATCCTAGCACCAAATCATCATGTAGATTATACAGCACCAGAAAGCGAATAATCTCCTGGTGATCCGGATTAATACGCATAGTTACTTGTGTCCAGTATTGTGGTTTATTATTAGCCAATGGGGTGGAGTCAATCCCCTTCAGAGGAATAGGAGTCTCCAAAGGCTCTAAATCATACCCACAGCGTTTGGCAAAGGACCAATCCATAAGACTCAAAGCGGCGCCAGAGTCGACATAGGCGTCCGTGGTAATAGATGACAAAGAGCAAATCAGGGTCACAGATAGAATAAACTTAGACGGTAAGGTGCAAATGGAAACAGATTTATCAAGCTTTTTAGTGCGCTTAGAGCATGCTGATATAACGAGTAGAATCACCACAATAGAAACACAACCCATTTTTCCGTCTAAAATTCTGCCGCTCGCTTCGGGACAGAATTCTATCACACTGCATACTCTCTGGCGACTTCTCAGTGGACACCGCCAGATGGTGCACTGGTTTGCGCTCCCGCAAACGCCTATCGATCTGAATAGCCATTGTCATGGACTCATTCAGACCCGCAGGCACAGGGAACCCCACCATAACATCCTTAATGGCATCAGAGAGACCCTCTCTGAAAGTCGCCGCCAGGGCGCACTCATTCCACTGAGTAAGCACAGACCATTTACGGAATCTTTGGCAGTAAATTTCCGCTTCATCTTGCCCCTGAGATAGGGACATCAAAGTTTTTTCTGCCTGAAGCTCCAAATGAGGTTCGTCATAAAGCAACCCCAAGGCCAGAAAAAACGCATCCACATTGAGCAACGCAGGATCCCCTGGTGTCAATGAAAAAGCCCAGTCTTGAGGGTCGCCCCGGAGCAAGGAAATCACAATCCTGACCTGCTGTGCAGGGTCTCCGGCAGAGCGAAATTTCAGGGACAAAAATAATTTGCAATTATTTCGAAAATTCTGAAACCCAGATCTATTCCCCGAGAAAAATTCCGGCAAAGGAATTCTCGGCTCAGATACAGGTGCATGACAAACAAAGTCTTGCAAATTTTGTACCTTCGTGGCGAGATTATTCAAACCTGCAGTTACACTCTGAAGATCCATTACAAACAGGTGGACACAGAGCCATTCAAAGATTAGAAGGAAAAAAAAAAAAAAAAAATCTCAGCAGACTTCTTATTTCTCTCCTTTCTCAGCCAAGGATTTTAACCCTTTAGTGGGCCGGTCAAACTGTCATGTTCTCAATGGCAAGAGAACATAGCATCAGCATATATAGGAACTAGCTCTTGGAAGATGGGAACTGAGCTGACCATGAACTAAACCTAACGCACAACTAGCAGTGGCCGGGTAGCATGCCTACGTTGATTCTAGATGCCCAGCACCAGCCGGAGGACTAAATAATGCTAGCAGAGGAAAATATTAGTCCTAGCTCACCTCTAGAGAAATACCCCGAAAGGAGACAGAGGCCCCCCACATGTATTGGCGGTGAATTAAGATGAAATAACAAACGTAGTATGAAAATAGGTTTAGCAAATTTGAGGTCCACTTACTACATAGCAGAAGACAGAAAGGACACTTTCATGGTCAGCTGAAAACCCTATCAAAACACCATCCAGAAATTACTTTAAAACTCTGGCATTAACTCATAACACCAGAGTGGCAATTCCTGTTCACAAGAGCTTTCCAGACACAGTAACGAAACTACAGCTGTGAACTGGAACAAAAATGCAAAAACAAACATGGACAAAAGTCCAACTTATCTAGTAGTTGTCTAGGAGCAGGAACAAGCACAGAGAGGCTTCTGATAACATTGTTGACCGGCAAGCAACTAACAGAGCAGCAAGGTTATATAGCGACTCCCACATCCTGATGGGAACAGGTGAACAGAGAAGATGAAGACACCAGTTCAATTCCACCAGTAGCCACCGGGGGAGCCCAGAATCCAAATTCACAACACACAGTCACATCTACAGGACAGCAGCTGCACCGCAGGACCAGACACAGTCACATCTACAGGAAAGCAGCTGTACAGCAGGACCAGGCACAGTCACATCTACAGGACAGCAGCTGTACAGCAGGACCAGGCACAGTCACATCTACAGGACAGCAGCTGTACAGCAGGACCAGGCACAGTCACATCTACAGGACAGCAGCTGTACAGCAGGACCAGGCACAGTCACATCTACAGGATAGCAGCTGTACAGCAGGACCAGGCACAGTCGCATCTACAGGACAGCAGCTGTACAGCAGGACCAGGCACAGTCACATCTACAGGAATGCAGCTGTACAGCAGGACCAGGCACAGTCACATCTACAGGACAGCAGCTGTACAGCAGGACCAGGCACAGTCACATCTACAGCAAATCAGCTGTACAGCAGGACCAGGCACAGTCACATCTACAGGAAAGCAGCTGTACAGCAGGACCAAGCACAGTCACATCTACAGGACAGCAGCTGTACAGCAGGACCAGGCACAGTCACATCTACAGGAACACAGCTGTACCGCAGGACCAGGCACAGTCACATCTACAGGAAAGCAGCTGTACAGCAGGACCAAGCACAGTCACATCTACAGGACAGCAGCTGTACAGCAGGACCAGGCACAGTCACATCTACAGGAAAGCAGCTGTACAGCAGGACCAAGCACAGTCACATCTACAGGACAGCAGCTGTACAGCAGGACCAGGCACAGTCACATCTACAGGACAGCAGCTGTACAGCAGGACCAGGCACAGTCACATCTACAGGACAGCAGCTGTACAGCAGGACCAGGCACAGTCACATCTACAGGAAAGCAGCTGTACAGCAGGACCAAGCACAGTCACATCTACAGGACAGCAGCTGTACAGCAGGACCAGGCACAGTCACATCTACAGGACAGCAGCTGTACAGCAGGACCAGGCACAGTCACATCTACAGGACAGCAGCTGTACAGCAGGACCAGGCACAGTCACATCTACAGGACAGCAGCTGTACAGCAGGACCAGGCACAGTCACATCTACAGGAAAGCAGCTGTACAGCAGGACCAAGCACAGTCACATCTACAGGACAGCAGCTGTACAGCAGGAGCAGGCACAGTCACATCTACAGGACAGCAGCTGTACAGCAGGACCAGGCACAGTCACATCTACAGGAACGCAGCTGTACAGCAGGACCAGGCACAGTCACATCTACAGGATAGCAGCTGTACAGCAGGACCAGGCACAGTCACATCTACAGGACAGCAGCTGTACAGCAGGACCAGGCACAGTCACATCTACAGGAAAGCAGCTGTATAGCAGGACCAAGCACAGTCACATCTACAGGACAGCAGCTGTACAGCAGGACCAGGCACAGTCACATCTACAGGACAGCAGCTGTACAGCAGGACCAGGCAAGTCACATCTACAGGAACGCAGCTGTACAGCAGGATCAGGCACAGTCACATCTACAGGATAGCAGCTGTACAGCAGGACCAGGCACAGTCACATCTACAGGACAGCAGCTGTACAGCAGGACCAGGCACAGTCACATCTACAGGATAGCAGCTGTACAGCAGGACCAGGCACAGTCACATCTACAGGAAAGCAGCTGTACAGCAGGACCAGGCACAGTCACATCTACAGGACAGCAGCTGTACAGCAGGACCAGGCACAGTCACATCTACAGGAAAGCAGCTGTACAGCTGGACCAGGCATAGTTACAGTTATGGGGATGTAGGTGTTCAACAGGACCGGGTGCAGTCACACCTACGGGAAGGCAGCTGTACAATGGTACCAGGCACAGTGACACCTACAGGAAAGCAGCTGTACAGCAGGACCAAGCACAGTCTCACCTACAGGAAAGCAGCTGTACAGCAGGACCAAGCACAGTCACACCTAGAGAAAAGCAGCTGTGCAGCAGGACCATGCACAGTCACTCCTACAAGAAAGAAGTTGTACAGCAGGACCAAGCACAGTCACAACTACAGGAAAGCAGGTGCACAGAAGGACCAAGCACAGTCACACCTAGAGGAAAGCAGTTGTACAGCAGGACCAGGCATCGGCACAACTACAGGAAGGCAGTTGTACAGCATGAACAGGCACAGTCACATCTACAGTTAATCAGCTGTACAGCAGGACCAGGCACAGTCACACCTACAGAAAGCAACTGTACAGCAGGACCAGGCACAGTCACATCTAAAGGACAGCAGCTGTACAGCAGGACCAAGCACAATCACACCTAGAGAAGAGCAGCTGTAGAGCAGGACCAGGCACAGTCACACCTAGAGAAGAGCAGCTGTACAGCAGGACCAGGCACAGTCACATCTACAGGACAGCAGCTGTACAGCAGGACCAGGCACAGTCACATCTACAGGAATGCAGCTGTACAGCAGGACCACGCACAGTCACATCTACAGGACAGCAGCTGTACAGCAGGACCAAGCACAGTCACACCTACAGGAAAGCAGCTGTACAGCAGGACCAAGCACAGTCACACCTAGAGAAGAGCAGCTGTACAGCAGGACCAGGCACAGTCACATCTACAGGAAGGCAGCTGTACAGCAGGACCAGGCACAGTCCCACCTACAGGAAGGCAGTTCTACAGCAGGACCAGGCACAGTCCCACCTACAGGAAGGCAGTTGTACAGCAGGACCAGGCACCAGCACACCTACAGGACAGCAGCTGTACAGCAGGACCAGGCATAGTCACATCTACAGGACAGCAGCTGTACAGCAGGACCAGGCACCGGCGCACCTACAGGAAAGCAGCTGTACAGCAGGACCAGGCACAGTCACATCTACAGGACAGCAGCTGTGCAGCAGGACCAGGCACAGTCACATCTACAGGACAGCAGCTGTACAGCAGGACCAGGCACAGTCACATCTACAGGACAGCAGCTGTACAGCTGGACCAGGCATAGTCACATCTACAGGAACTCAGCTGTACAGCAGGACCAGGCACAGTCACATCTACAGGAACTCAGCTGTACAGCAGGACCAGGCACAGTCACATCTACAGGACAGCAGCTGTGCAGCAGGACCAGACACAGTCACATCTACAGGAACTCAGCTGTACAGCAGGACCAGGCAGTGCAGGCACAGTCACATCTACAGGACAGCAGCTGTACAGCAGGACCAGGCACAGTCACATCTACAGGACAGCAGCTGTGCAGCAGGACCAGGCACAGTCACATCTACAGGACAGCAGCTGTACAGCAGGACCAGGCACAGTCACATCTACAGGACAGCAGCTGTACAGCTGGACCAGGCATAGTCACATCTACAGGAACTCAGCTGTACAGCAGGACCAGGCACAGTCACATCTACAGGAACTCAGCTGTACAGCAGGACCAGGCACAGTCACATCTACAGGAACTCAGCTGTACAGCAGGACCAGGCACAGTCACATCTACAGGAACTCAGCTGTACAGCAGGACCAAGCACAATCACACCTACAGGACAGCAGCTGTACAGCAGGACCAGGCACAGTCACATCTACAGGACAGCAGCTGTACAGCAGGACCAGGCACAGTCACATCTATGGAAATGTAGGTGCACAACAGAACAAGGCACAGTCACACCAACAGGAAAGCAGCTGTATAGGCACAATCACAGGTGCAGGAAGATAGCTGTACTATAAAGGAAACAATGACGCTTTCTAGACCACCATGGCCCCTTCGTTCTAATAGTCAGACACCCACTGATCACACATTTTCCTTTCCGATTATCCCCTTTAACCTACACCCCCCTGAGTTCGCTATAAATTTGCTTTCTAACCTCTATGTTACATTTCCCGCTGGTTTTCTCCATCTCTGGCAGATTTCCTTCCCACTCTTATTAATAAAAGCCCCGTAGAGGTTTTATTGAATTCCTTCTAGGTGCAATGTAAGAAAAAAGGTTAATCTTCTCGGAGAAGCTGTAATTAACCTCGTCAGTGCAGCGGCCTCTGATACTGGGGATTCACACTAATTAAAACCCAGTGCTCTTTGTGGTAACGGGAGTAAATTATCACCAATTATACCGCGATTTGGAGCATCTTCATCAACGGTCTCTTGTTAGACGCAGAATTCAGTCATTATTCAGGAAGCGAGGCTTTCATATGCTGCCAGACTAATTATTTTTCTTAAAGGAGCCATGTCTCATTAATTCTGCTGGTAGAAACAGACTCTTGTATAAGAGATAGATAGATATGATCCATGGTATAGATATATAGATAGTAGCTAGATAGATAATAGATAGAGAATAGATCGATAATAAATAGATACTAGATAGATCATAGATGGATAATTGATAGATAATAGATTATAGATAAATAGATAATAGATACAGTAAATAGAAAATAGATATAGATGATAGATAATAGATAGATAATAGATAGATAGATAGATAGACAGATAGATAGATATTAGGATGGATAACAGATAGATTATAGATAGATATATAGATGATAGATAGATAGATAGATAGATAGATAGATAGATAGATAGATAGATAGATAGATAGATAGATAGATAGATAGATAGATATGATTTATGGGATGGATCAAACAATAAACCAGATAATGTTACGAGTGAATTAACAATGGAAGTTCTCCACTATGCAATACTAAAGTTCTCTTCAGGAAGATGGTGTGCCCGTTCACAGGAGTTACCACATAGGTTCTCTTGCTCTCTCTCTGGAATTCTGGCGCTAGTCGGACCCATAACTCCAGCACTTGAGCGGTGCAGACTTCCCGCTGAGGCCTGTCACGAAGGCCATAATGCCATCCCTGGTCTGCGTCTGCTCCTCTCCTACACTTGGCGCCAAATCCTTCTGTGGTTTGGCACGCAGGGCCTTTACTTCCTGGGGCCCACGAGTCACCTGACAAGGTCAAGCACATGAAGCTGCTCCCCCTGAAATTCCTCCAGTGCAAATTGGTTCCACCTGATTGCGCCCGGCCAGCAGATGGTGGTCTTTCCTCACTATAGTTATTAAGGTTGAAGGAAGACTTTAAGTCCATCTAGTTCAACCCATAGCCTAACCTAACATGCCCTAACATGTTGATCCAGGGGAAGGCAAAAAAAAACCATGTGGTAAGAGTAAGGCTACGTTCACATTAGCGTTAAGCTAATTTGCGTCGGGTTTGCGTCGGCGACGCAGCTGCGACGCATGCGTCATGCGCCCCTATACTTAACATGGGGGACGCATGCGTTTTTTTGTGTTGCGTTGTGCGACACATGCGTCTTTTTTGCCGCAAGCGTCGGACCAAGAAAACGCAGCAAGTTGCATTTTTCTTGCGTCCGATTTTCGGCAAAAACCGACGCATGCGTCACAAAACGCAGCGTTTTTGCGTGCGTTTTGACGCGTTTTTGCGTGCGTTGTGCGTTGCGTCGCCGACGCAGCGGCGCACAACGCTAGTGTGAACGTAGCCTAAGCTCCACCATGGGAAAAAAATTCCTTCCCGACCCCACATACGGCAATCAGACTAGTTCCCTGGATCAACGCCTTATCAAGGAATCTAATATATATACCCTGTAACATTATACTTTTCCAGAAAGGTATCCAGTCCCCTCTTAACCCCTTCATGCCGCGGCCCTTTTTCGTTTTTGTGTTTTCGCTTTTCACTCCCCTCCTTCCCAGAGCCATAACTTTTTTATTTTTCCGTCAATATGGCCATGTGAGGGCTTATTTTTTGCAGGATGAGTTGTACTTTTGAACGACATCATTGGTTTTACCATGTCGTGTACTAGAAAACGGGAAAAAAATTCCAAGTGCGGTGAAATTGCAAAAAAAGTGCAATCCCACACTTGTTTTTTGTTTGGCTTTTTTGTTAGGTTCACTAAATGCTAAAACGAACCTGCCATTATGATTCTCCAGGTCATTGTGAGTTCATAGACACCTAACATGACTGGGTTATTTTTTATCCAACTGGTGAAAAAAAATTCCAAACTTTGCTTTAAAAAAAGTGCCATTTTCCGATACTCGTAGCGTCTCCAATTTTCGTGATCTGGGGTCGGGTGAGGGCTTATTTTTTGCGTGCCGAGCTGATGTTTTTAATGATACCATTTTGGCGCAGATGCGTTCTTTTGATCGCCCGTTATTGCATTTTGACGCAATGTCGCGGCGACCAAAAAAACGTAATTCTGGCGTTTCGAATTTTTTTCTCGCTACGCTGTTTAGCGATCAGGTTAATGCTTTTTTTAATTGATAGATCGGGCGATTCTGAACGCGGCGATACCAAATATGTGTAGGTTTGTTTTTTTTTTATTGTTTTATTTAGGATGGGGTGAAAGGGGGGTGATTTAAACTTTTATATATTTAATATTTTTTTCACATTTTTAAAAACTTTTTTTTTCACTTTTGCCATGCTTCAATAGCCTCCATGGGAGGCTAGAAGCAGGCACATCCCGATCGGCTCTGCTACATAACAGCGATCATCAGATCGCTGCTATGCAGCAGAAATGCAGGTGTGCTGTGAGCGCCGACCACAGGGGGGCGCTCACAGCAGGCCGGCATCAGTAACCATAGAGGTCTCAAGGACCTCTATGGTTACCATCCTGATGCATCGCCGACCCCCGATCAGGTGACGGGGGTCGGCGATGATGTCATTTCCGGCCGCCCGGCCGGATGCGGTAGTTAAATGCCGCTGTCTGCATTTGACAGCGGCATTTAACAGGTTAATAGCGGCGGGTGAATAGCGATTTCACCCGCCGCTATTTCGTGCACATGTCAGCTGTACAAAACAGCTGACATGTCGCGACTTTGATGTGCGCTCACCGCCGGAGCGCACATCAAAGCAGGGGACCCGACATGCGCCGTACATGTACGGCGCATGTCGCGAAAGGGTTAAATTTAAGTAATGAATCACTCATTACAACGTCATACGGCAGAGAGTTCCATAGTCTCACTGCTCTTACAGTAAAGAATCCGCGTCTGTTATTATGCTTAAACCTACTTTCCTCCAGACGTAGAGGATGCCCCCTTGTCCCTGTCACCGGTCTATGATTAAAAAGATCATCAGAAAGGTCTTTGTACTGTCCCCTCATATATTTATACATTAACATAAGCTCACCCCTTAGCCTTTGTTTTTCCAAACTAAATAGCCCCAAGTGTAATAACCTATCTTGGTATTGCAGACCCCCCAGTCCTCTAATAACCTTGGTCGCTCTTCTCTGCACCCGCTCCAGTTCAGCTATGTCTTTCTTATATACCGGAGACCAGAACTGTGCACAGTATTCTAAGTGTGGTCGAACTAGTGACTTGTATAGAGGTAAAATTATGTTCTCCTCATGAGCATCTATTCCTCTTTTAATGCATCCCATTATTTTATTTGCCTTTGTAGCAGCAAATGATCATATTCTGCAAGGGCTCTTCAGAGGTGTCACTGCTTCCTTTTACAGATAGATAGAAAATGGATAAATATTACATAGAATTATATTCGATATAACAAGGGATACACTGACTGGGTGGATCAGGGAAATGCGGTAGATATAGCATATCTCGACTTCAGCAAAGCATTTGATAAAGTATCTGATACTATCCTTATTGAAAAAATGACCAAGTATGGGATTGACAAGGCTACAGTTAGGTGGATTCTTAACTGGCTCAGGGATCATACTCAAGGAGTGGTAATAAATGGGTGCACATCCAATTGGAAAAGTGTTTCAAGTGGGGTGCCACAGGGCTCTGTCCTGTCCCCAGTGCTGTTGAACATTTTGTTCTAGATAAGATGATTTAATGATCTAGATAAGGAAACTGAAGGTAAACTGATCAAATTTGCAGACGATGCAAAGCTACAAGGGATAGCTAATGCTAGAGAAGACAGAGAAAGGATTCAGAAGGATCTAGATATGCTTGAACAATGGGCAGCGACTAATAGAATGGTATTTAACAGAGAAATGCAAGGTTCTACATCTGGGCAAGAAAAACAAAAATTACTTCTACAGAGTGTGAGGAATAGAACTAAGCGACAGCACGTGTGAAAAAGACTTGGGTATACTAATAGATCACAGACTGCACATAAGTCAACAGTGTCATGCAGCAGCAAAAAAGCAAACATGGTTCTAGGATGTATTAAAAGAAGCATGGAGTCTAGATCACGTGAAGTAATTATCCCCCTCTACTCCTCCTTGGTCAGGCCTCATCTGGAATACGGTGTCCAGTTCTGGGCACCACATTTTAAATAAAGATATTGAAAAACTGGAGCAAGTTCAGAGAAGAGCGACCAGGATTGTGAGCGGACTGCAAAATATGTCCTACGAGGAGCAGTTAAAGAATCTGGGAATGTTTAGCTTGCAAAAAAGAAGGCTCAGAGGAGACTTGAGGGCTTGTTCACACGATCCTTTTTTTGCTGCGGATCCGCAGCGGATTTTCAGCTGCGGATCCGCAGACGTTTTCCATGCAGGGTACAGTACAATGTTACCCTATGGAAAACGAAATCCGCTGTGCCGACGATCCTTTTTTCCGCTAGAAAATCCGCGCTGATTTTCTGCGGAAAAAAAGAAGTACCATGTCAGTTCTTGCTGCGGATTCCGCTCCTGTTTTCAACATGCACCAATAGGAAAGTGCTGTTGAAAACTCGCAGAGGAATCCGCAGAAGAAACAGTCGGAAAATCAGCAGTGCTGTTTTGCACTGCGGATTTTCCAAATCAGGACCTGAAAAAAAAAGGATCAAAAAAAGGATCGTGTGAACATAGCCTAATAGTTGTCTACAAATATCTGAAGGGCTGTCACAGTGTAGAGGGATTATCCTTATTCTCATTTGCACATGGAAACACGAGAAGCAATGGGATGAAACTGAAAGGCAGAAGATACAGATTAGATATTAGAAAAAACTTTTTGACAGTGAGGGTGATCAATGAGTGGAACAGGCTGCCACGAGAGGTGGTGAGTTCTCCTTTAATGGAAATCTTCAAACAGAGGCTGGACAGACATATGTCTGAGATGGTTTAGTGAACCCTGCATTGAGCAGGGGGTTGGTCACTATGACCTTGGAGGTCCCTCTCAATTCTAACATTCTAGGATTCTATGATACGAGAGTGTTTGATAGATAATAGATAGAAGCGAGTCCATAGACAGGAGATGGAGATGTAGCGCGCTTCAGACTATGTGATGTGACGCTCTATGCTAATAATGTAGCGAACCCTCACAAACCCGTGTGTGCCGATAGCCCGACAGTGCTGGAACGTGTAGCAGACATTCTGTGTATTCTCTGCAGTGCGTTATGGATTTCTCCCTTTGCAAAAGGTAAAATACACAATGAAAATCTGCAGGAACAATTGACGTGCTGCAGAGCTGAAATCGTTTCACGTGAAGAAAGTCTCCCCACATGTAGGTGAGACACAAAGCTGCAGAAAATAGTCTCTGAGAGCGTTTACCCCAACTAGGAAGATCTACCATTCAGGAAGTTGGAAAAGCTGGGTAATAGCTGTACGTAATGTAAGAGCAGTTGGGATCATGTCTTCACATTCTCAATGAACTAATATTCAGCCTGATAGAAGCAGCAAAGTCCAGGAGTAATAGTTTCTGCTGTTTAGAAAAAAATGGAGGAGTCTCCTCTTAAAAAAACATTAATCAGCAATCCACAGGCCAGGTGATAAATGTCTCCCCACCAACAACCAATGATTGAGAGACATGAGCTTTAAAGGGACTGTCCAGTCGGAAGTTCAAAAGTGATATATAAGTCCCATCTTAGAGGGGATAGTAACCTGCTTATTTTTCTCAGATCTTGCTTGTTTGCTGATTTTTAGTTTAGAATTGTGAGGTCAGAGCTGTGATCGGTGTCTACAGCTCATCCACAGAGTTTACAGGAAGTCTTATGTAGTCAGGACACGCCCCCTTTCTCATCATTGGCTCAGGAGGCTGTTTTCTCCCGCCTCATTGCAACTCTGCCTCTCTTGATTGGCTCCTGACAGGCACACTAGAGAGAGGCGTTATCTATTACAGAGGAAGAGGATGATTATAAATTACAGATACTAAAAAAACAGAAAGAAGAGATGGACGATAGATAGATAAATAGGGAGGAGGAGGTGAGCTGTGACATTACCTATTGTGAATGGTGGATCCTGTGTTATCTACTGTATACAGAGGTGTTATCAGTCATTGTACAGGAGGAGGAGGTGAGCTGTGACATCACCTATTGTGAATGGTGGATCCTGTGTTATCTACTGTATATAGAGGTGTTATCAGTCATTTTACAGGAGGAGGTGAGCTGTGACATCACCTATTGTGAATGGTGGATCCTGTGTTATCTACTGTATATAGAGGTGTTATCAGTCATTGTACAGGAGGAGGAGGTGAGCTGTGACATCACCTATTGTGAATGGTGGATCCTGTGTTATCTACTGTATATAGAGGTGTTATCAGACATTGTACAGGAGGAGGAGGTGAGCAGTGACATCACCTATTGTGAATGGTGGATCCTGTGTTATCTACTGTATATAGAGGTGTTATCAGTCATTGTATGGGGGAGGAGGTGAGCTGTGACATCACCTATTGTGAATGGTGGATCCTGTGTTATCTACTGTATATAGAGGTGTTATCAGACATTGTACAGGAGGAGGAGGTGAGCTGTGACATCACCTATTGTGAATGGTGGATCCTGTGTTATCTACTGTATATAGAGGTGTTATCAGTCATTGTACAGGAGGAGGAGGTGAGCTGTGACATCACCTATGGTGGATCCTGTGTTATCTCCTGTATATAGAGGTGTTATCAGTCATTGTATGGGGGAGGAGGTGAGCTGTGACATCACCTATTGTGATTGGTGGATCCTGTGTTATTTACTGTGTATAGAGGTGTTATCAGTCATTGTACAGGAGGAGGTGAGCTGTGACATCACCTATTGTGAATGGTGGATCCTGTGTTATCTACTGTATATAGAGGTGTTATCAGTCATTGTACAGGAGGAGGAGGTGAGCTGTGACATCACCTATTGTGAATGGTGGATCCTGTGTTATCTACTGTATATAGAGGTGTTATCAGTCATTGTACAGGAGGAGGAGGTGAGCTGTGACATCACCTATTGTGAATGGTGGATCCTGTGTTATCTACTGTATATAGAGGTGTTATTAGTGACTGTATTCCTCCCTATGATGATAAAGATGAAGCTGAAAATTATTTAGTAAAGAACTGGAAACATTACACGAGTTTAAAATAGCCCCAGTGAGCAACATGAAAAATACAAGTTTTTTATACAGATTATGATATGTAAAATAATAAAAATACCAAAAATATAAAATAAAATGATTGGATGATGGCCTAGCAGGGGTTAGAAGGATCCAATATGTCCAATTTTGGACTGTTGATCCTTTTGTTCTGACATCAGAGATGTCTAACACTGGCACTCTCATAGATGGCAGTCAACTCAATGATTGCATGTGTATTGAGGCTTAAAAGGACTCTGTCACCAGGTTTGCGATGGCAGCATGATTCCAGTGATGTGTCACTTATTAGCCTGTTTGCTGATGTTTTAATACAAACATTGTTTCATTAGCAGGAGGTTATCACCAAAGGACTAAGTGTCTCGCGCATCCTAGACCAACCACACCCCGCACTGATTAGCAGCTGACTGTCAATATACAATGCACATAGGAAGCTGCCAATCAGTGGTGTGGGTGGGGTTATACAGAGCTCAACATTCAGAGCTCTGCTAGATCTACAGCAGAGAAAACGCTTCATTCTATCACAAGTGCTGCACCCAGGAAACTAAGCGATACATCGCTGAAATCGAGGTCTCTGCCCCCACATCATGCTGATGATGAAGTAGAAAAAAACTGCATTATACAATATGGAGCAATATCAGGACTATGGGGAGTGTAGTATACTATATGGAGAACTATGGGAAGTGTATTATACTATATGGAGGACTATAGGGAGTGTAGTATACTATATGGAGCACTATGGGGAGTGCATTATACTATATGGAGAACTATGGGACGTGTATTATACTATATGGAAGACTATGGGGAGCTTATTATACTATATGGAGGACTATGGGGAGTGTATTATTCTATATGCAGTACTGTGGGGCACATTATCCCAGATAGAGGACTATGGGGAACATTATAATATATGGAGGACTATGGGGAGTGCATTATACAATATGGAGGACTATGGTGCACATTATACTATAGGGAGGACTATGGGGTGCATTATACTATGTGGAGGACTATGAGGTGTATTATACTAAACAAGCAAAATGCTACCTATTCATTGAGTGATTGGATTGTTAGCCAGAACAGAAATTGATCTCAGCGGCACATCACCCGGTTAAAACTGTAAATATGCTGCTGATAACATGATACTGTATGGAGACAGAATGATCTATTAGTGATTGCTCTGTCCCCATCATTTCTCCTCAGCCGGTGTAAAGAGACCCGGGAACAAGTGTTGAACAACTTCAATATTGTCGATCACGCTCAATTAGTGGCCTGAACTCAGCGCATGTAAACGCAACCAAAATGTTTCTGTGTGATGGTGCAATATGTCAGCATTTGGGGCCCCACCTTAAACTTTTGTCCAGGGCCCCACTTTGTCTAAAACCGGCCCTGGATCTATATTCCTAACCACACTCTGTCTGTCCTCATGTCTTGTGGATCTATAATAAACCTGACACCAATTTAAACTTTAGTAAGTAACATCTCAACTCTCTGCACCCTCATGGAGACAGACTGCTGAATGCTGCACTTTAAAAATATGTTAAACTTCACTATTGTCAGACTACAAAGGGAAGTGTTCCTCTGACAAGCCGACTATTCCCCTGTGACGCTTCCCTGCTGCTCTGCAATTCTATCCCCTGCAATCCCAGAGGAGCTAATTATTACCAATGTATATCTATTGTATAAAATGGAGAAGGCAGAGACAGACATTGGGGGGCTGACGAGGCTTTATATGTGGCTTTTTGTTTAAAGTTTGTTGAGAAACTTCAAATAAGTACGAGACAATCTTCTATCGTATATTATCTATCTATCGTATATTATCTATCTATCGTATATTATCTATCTTTTATCTATCATATATTATCTATCTATTATATATGTATGTTATCTATCTATCTATCTATCTATCTATCATCTATCTATTATCTATCTATCATCTATTATCTATGTATTTTCTATATATCTATTATCTATTTATCTATCTTATCTATTATCTATTTATCTATCATCTTTCTATCTATTATTTATCTATCTATTATCTGTCTATTATATATTAATCTATCTGTCTGTCTATTATCTATTTTCTATATATTACCTATCTATTATCTATATGAAGTAAAAGAAAAATGCGGCACTCACCCTTTAGTTGCTATGCTTGCGTGTTCTTTATTGGATAAGAAAAAGTTAATCACAAACGTCCATTAGGACTACAGATGAGCGAGAGGGTGCGGGAGTGTGGACGACGGCCGTTTCGCACCAAATGTGCTTCGACGGGTCCAGGACCCGTCGAAGCACATTTGGTGCGAAACGGCCGTCGTCCACACTCCCGCACCCTCTCGCTCATCTGTAGTCCTAATGGACGTTTGTGATTAACTTTTTCTTATCCAATAAAGAACACGCAAGCATAGCAACTAAAGGGTGAGTGCCGCATTTTTCTTTTACTTCATATGAATATCTAATCTATTACTCCATGCTGAGCACCATATACCCAATCAGCTCGTGTTCCCTGCACAATAGTGGTTAATCTACTCAAGACTGAGAAATTTTGCACGCTTCTAGTGCCGTCTGACTCTTGTCTCATGGACCCTATCTATTATCTATCTATCTAGCTATCTATCATCTTTCTATTATTTATCTATTTATTATCTATCCATCATCTATCTAATTATCTATCTATCATCTATTATCTGACTCTTATCTTCTGCATACTTTGTGCTATCACTATTGTATTTGCATATCTGACCATTGTATAACCATTGTGTATATAGTGTTTTGTCTAGTGTGCCCTTAAGATGATTAAATATATAATTTAACTTTCTGTTGAACTTTTATCTCGATCTACGAATCCACACGACCGTGTTCTTGACTTAACTTTCCACGCCAGTGGGGCTGGTTTCTGGCTCGATATAATCCCATTAACGGACTGGGCTTATGTCTAACAAGGAACTGGTGGCAGTCCTACCAGGCTGACCAGGCGCTGTTTCATTGGTACTAGTGAAAAGGGCCTCTCAGCCTGTCAGGGTTGAGAGCGTGGGTGGTTCCACATCAGTGACTGTGTGGGCCACATCCTCTCACTCCCAGTGCCGCCCTGGGCCCGTGTGGAGAGGGGGTGTCTGTTTAAAACTGTGTGAAGCTGACCTTGCGTGTTACCAGGTGGTGCAGAACATCAAGGTGGTGCAATTGAGGAGAGCGTACCATGTGATCCCCCGGACGTAATAGTGACGTCAGGCAGGGTGGCGAGGTGTGGGTTCTGCACATGTGATTGTAGCGGGGGGATTTTGCGTGATCTCTCCAGTGCCACCCTTCACAAGGAGGCTTTGTAGAAAATTCGTGGCAATGGTCAATCTTTTAGG
This sequence comes from Ranitomeya variabilis, assembly GCF_051348905.1. NCBI lineage: Eukaryota > Metazoa > Chordata > Amphibia > Anura > Dendrobatidae > Ranitomeya > Ranitomeya variabilis. The sequence goes on along the minus strand of NC_135236.1, from coordinate 662,818,640 downwards.
ACTCTTACACCCATTAGGAGGCACTGGAGTTCTAGTCCTCTTCCTCTCTCTTGCATATTTAAATTCCCAGAGGAGCATTGCATGGCCTATAAGTCTCCTTACACAGGGTTGGCAATTTCAACATGGAGAAACGTACCCCTTTAAATACCTGGATGCACATAAATCCAAAGTTAGACAAATTGTCTAAAAATGGAAATAGAAAAAAAAGCAATACTACCGTAGGACTGCTCTCTCGCAAGTTTGTCCTAGAGGCATTAACAGAAATATTGATGAGCCAGAAAAGCACATTTGCAATAAGGAGCAGTCTAAAACATTGTATTTTATTTAAAAGCTGTAGGAAACATTTGGTGAAGGTAATTGTTAGCTATTTTATCAAATTTGTCACCGCATTTCACATTACAAAGTGTATACTTAATTAAATAGATCTTTAGACCTGATGAGCCTGGTTTACTCACTTTGAAAATCTTTGTCATATTGGCTATATACTCCTGATATTAAAATGAGCATTCGATGAGTCTACCTAGAGTTCATTAGTTTAAGTTGTACTTTTCTCTGCCCATCCAGCCTGACTGATAGCTGGGGCTTATACTGAGCAGTGTGGTGTGTCAGCAGGGAGGAGGCACACTGAGGAACTGACAACTAGGCTAGGTGGGTGGAAATTGACTTTAAATTTCTAAAAAGGATTATACAAGTTAATCGGTTATGGATTTTTTTAAAGTACATACAGCAATCTGCGTGCTCAAAAAATATGTTCTAGTCCCCGCAGCTACATATCTCATGGCGGTTTGACAGTCTCAACACATGCGTGGATTTCCTGTTTGTTAGGCAATCCCTACAAGTGTTGCGGCTGTCAAAAAGCCGCGAGACATGCAACTGCCGGGACTCAAACATATTATTCGAGCATGCCGAAAACACTCGGTTAGCACCCAAGCATGCTCGAATAACACCTTATCCAAGCACGTATGCTCATCACTAGAAGTGAGTGCAGAAATCCAGGTCATCCCAAAGGGTTCACTTACTTTTTCTTGCAACTATAACTACTGGCATAGAAACAGACAGGCTATAAAGAATCTGGTTTTTTTCCCCAAGATGTATATATCCCCTCACTATAAATCTTCTGCCATGAAGGGGACGGTATCTGCCAATAAAATATGCAGAGCAGCCTCTTCCATCACAAGGTAGAACACATTCTGTACCGGAGCTATTTTAATCCGTGACATCGAGGGAATCTTCACAAGGATTTCGGCTTGAAACAAATATTAATAGCAGCAAGACTGAGAGAGAAGCCGCTGTCTCCGAGGCTCCATGACAAACTCAAAGGGGAAGAATTAAAGAATTAGGATGTGGAGCTGTTATTAAAGGGCCACTTCGCTTCCAGACAGAAGTGAAAATTGAATTAAAATTAGATCGAAAGTGTTTTTAGCAAATTAAGAGCTGTTTTCTGCTTATAAAAATGGACAGCGAGGAGGTACCCAAAAAACAGGGGCGCTACCATAGAAGTTGCAGTCGCACCTTGCACTGGATCCAAAAAGTGATAGTTGGCGCCCCTGATGGGAGATTTTGCATTGGGGCCACGAGCTTCTGCCAAAAGCCGTGATCCTGTCTTAGCCTTTGCAATTTCTTAAGGTATGGTTAAGGTTATAGTTTAATCGTAGAGTTACCATTTCTTTTGACACCCATAACTTTTCCAGACTTTTGTATGAGTGTAGTACGATATGTTACCGTATACCGTATATTCCTCCAGGGTAGATCCCGTACCTCATGACGCCCCAAAACCACCTGGCTACACCCGATTTGTCTGCATTTCCGATACCCATTCAAGGACTGATCTCATACAAATGCCATATGGAGATGTCTTAATCCACGCTGGAGATTTTACAGAGCTCGGGCTACCGAGTGAAGTGAAGAAGTTTAATGATTGGCTCGGTAAGTAGCGAGGAACCCTAGAGCACCATAAACTAGGCTCTGTATTTTAGCACTCTGGATTATTGTATGGTCGTGAGATTTTTGGGATGTATATATGAGACGCAATGTCAAATGTAGCCTGAGGAACCACCACATCTAAGTGTGGGAGTAAAGTTGCCATCTTAAAAGATCAGGCATCCACATAGATGATGAGTTAGAATGCCACATTTTGGATCGTTTTCGTCACCATGTCATGTATTGGGTGAGATGCTCCTATGCGTCCTAAAGTTTATAGGAGGGATGAATGATATAGCGCTAGAGCTGGGTGGATGTATAAAGGTAGAGCCATGCGCTAGACCAAGGTGAAAACCAAGAACTGACCACCTTCCATACAAGTTGGAAGTTGGACACGATGACCTTTGAGGTCCCTTCCAACTCTAACATTCTATGATTCTATAAAGTCACTTGGACAGCTTCTACATGGAAGCTTTTTAAAATCAATTTTGTGGGAATCCTACGAAAATATGGATGCCATATTGAAGATTTTGCATCGGGGTTCACAAGCTTCATATTATGCCACTGATGTCTACCCTCAATGGTGTAGGGATTACCAGTGCTACTTCCCACCTAGGGACTATCCCTGAGCAAATTCCATATACAAACGCCAACTCCTACTTGGGAGAAACTTAAACCCATTCTCAGTAATATACACATACTGATGTTTTAGACCTAAAGTGCAGGATGGTCCTGACCGTCACAAAACACCTAAATGGAGCTTTCTGAAGGCCATATGGCCTCCAGGTTTTCCTGTGCACATGACCCATTCTAATAAAAGAAAGATGCTGATCTGATCACCGATCATCTTGATCACGTCAACCCACCATTTTTGGAAATGACTGTAACGGAAATCTGGCACTAGGCCATTACCACTAATGAGGACCCTCTAACTAAACCCCCCCATAACTCACCCCTTCGTATTCAGTGACCTGATACTTCTTCTATTTGACATACTGAGATAATTTTGCTATTTTCTAGTGTATAACGATAAGTCCTGTAATCTCGCCATCAGTATACAGCTATTTTTATACATCGGCCCTCGGTATCTAACGATGTATAATGTGTTCTCTCTTAGGAGGCCTCCCGTATGAGTATAAAATAGTAATTGCCGGCAATCACGAGTTGACATTTGACCACGAGTTCATGGCAGACTTAATCAAACAAGATTTCTATTATTTTCCCTCCGTGTCAAAACTGAAGCCGGAGAATTATGAAAATGTTCAGTCTCTGCTCACAAACTGCATCTATCTCCAAGACTCTGAAGTGACCGTGCGAGGTTTCCGGATATACGGCTCCCCGTGGTAAGAACAACTTATTAAGACAGGCAAAACCTGATGTATTACAAACTGAGGTTTTCTGTAAGGTAAGAATTCAGCAAACGAGGAGCAAGGGAAGAGGCGCTGATGTTTAACACATTTTGTTATCTTAATGTACGGCATCGTAGAAATGCTACATCCACACGGGGCTGGTGCAACTATGGCCTTGGGATGTATATAACCGGTTTATACTCAACTCTCATCATGTAGTGGAAGAGAGATAAAGCTCTTTATACATCACTGATGGCCAATATATGTAGTAGGATGAAACTTGGAGCCATTTAACACAGGGGTTTTAATAAAGGTGTTCTCCACTTTTCTTTAACTAAGTTTTTTGTAAGATCTTCATTTTTGAAGTTACTATAAATCTGTCATATGATGAACAAACGTTCCTTAAAGGGGACTTGTCACCTGCCATGAATTGGCTATTTTTTGCCCTGTTATAAATGCCGCTGTTCTCCTGAATCCGGCGATGTTTTTCTTTTGTTCCTGCTCCTCTCCTTTCCTGAGATACGACCCTCCCTTCCCAGTATATAAATCTAATTTTGTTAGGCACTCCCCTAGTCAAGAGTTGAGAACCACACCTGCTTGGCTAACAAGAGTAGAAGGAAGAAAGGACAATATCTTGGGAACGGAGAGGCGCAGGAACAAAAGAAAAATGACGTTGGATTCAGGAGAACGGCGCCATTTACATTAGGTAACAAAAATTACATATTAATGGCAAGTGGCAGATCCTATTTAAGGAGTCCAGGTGTGTATGGAGTCTTGCAATGCTTCATGAGAAAAGAGGAAATTTAGCTTTTTTTCAGAAAGTGTCTAGTGGAGGTAGCCCCCTTATAAGTCAACGCATGACATTTTAATGACATTTGCCGCTGCTTCTGCTTGCTTGCTTTAGAAAAGTACCCCTTTAAATAAAACGTATAGATATTATAGACATTATCATAACTCTTAGAGGCGATGTGGCACATTTGTCATTAAAGAGGTTCTCTAGTTTGGACAATCCCTACTGGAATTAGAAAAGATGATCCCTCGACAATAAGCTGATCAAATAGTAGCTTTCCTCCAATCATCTGGGGGGGGGGGAAAATCACACCCTTCACATTCAAATCGAAAGATTGTCTGTGGCTTGCAGGTCAGGACTAGTCTAACCTTTTTTGAAGGAGTCTAGATGGGGGATGACCACCTCTATGTGAGCAGTGATGGTGGCCATGTTGATTTTTGGCCTATTTTTTTTTTAGAATCAGATAAAACTAGAAAATGGGTCGAAAAAATTATTTTTACAACTCGTCAGGAAGGGTTTTCAACCCCTTTTTGTTAAACAAATGAGCGCAAAATGTCCATCTCCAAGCTTCCTGTATCGGGTGGTCACACCCATAGAAGAGGAAGCCTGGAAATCAGCAGGAGACTTAGGTAGCACTACAGATGAGTGGTGATGGATTGGTGAGTACTTACACTTTTTATTTTATTTTTAAAACTATACAACCTCATTTAAGATCCTGAAACTCCAAGCAAACAGCTATTTTTTTCTAAAGGAAGCCATCTCTGGCCAGACATTTTTCTTGTATTGCCCACTACACGGTCAACACATGAATGTCTTGAGTTGGCCAGAGCAGTGGACTCTCGTACAGAAGGGTTGTCCGTTCCGGCTCACGGGTGGTGGGGTGGTGCATATAAGAGACCTCCCTAAAATGACATTCATATGACTTAATAAGGCATATGGACGGAGGTTATCATCAGGAGACAACCTCTAGAAATGAGACTTATTACATTACTTCGGTTTCGACCCAGCAAATTGATAATTTACAAAATTTGGTCGCATTTGCCTATTTCTTTGCCAATAAAATTGTGTATTAGGAAGAAAAATGACAAAAACTCAGTGCAAGAGGCAGTCTTTGTTCAGACAAGCTCGTCCCTGTGTACTGTAAATTCGGGAAGGATATAAGCCACCCGGAGTGCGAGCTTAATAAAAAAAGGATTCAGCTATCTGGAAGTAAATTGTTTTCTAGATTACTTACTTCAAGAAGGAATCTGTTTCTGCAGGATGTACAATGGCCCCGGCAACAAGTTGAGAACATGACAAATAAATATGGAAATTTACATTATTTTTTTTTTGTCCTCCCGTTAAGAAGAATTTCATTGTAGATTTAAAATCTGATGGAGTCGATGTGTGACTTATTACGTTCCTTGGCAAAGCCTTGATTTCTTTTTTTTTTTTCGAAAGTTCTCAATTGAAAATCTCTCTCGGCTTTATACAAATCCCTGTGGATTTTCATTACGGTAAATGTAGACAAGGCCGTCCTTCCTGTGTTGTCTGCAGAGACAGTACGGCAGGGTGTGTGTGCTGCTTTATGGCAGCTGAAATAAATAAGAGTAAATGGGCAAATACAGGGTCCAAGATGAAAAGTAAAGTCCCTCTCCCCGAAAACCTTGTCTGTGTACATTGTGTTACCAACCGGTCTTATCTAGGCCTCCTCGGTACAATAGAGCCCTTACTTCCTCCATTCTCTAATAATAAGGAAGTGACTCAGCTCAACCTGTCTCAGTCTACACTGCAAAGCTGATAAGTGAACTATAGTTAACAGGAGATCTCTATGTTCTGAAAACTCCAATTTTCCTAAATAATTTTTATAGGTATTGTCACATTAAAAATAAAGAGTTTCTTGCTGCCCTTTGGCAGATGTGTTGCTACGGATGATGAAGGGTTGACAATCATATCTATCTCTGGTGTTTAAAAGGACACTATTGGTCATCGGTCACAGTATTCTAAATGGCATGATTGTTGTGAATGTTCATCGATTTAAAGACAGTCTCCCTTAGGGAGAGATGCCCAATAAAAAGAAGTCTTTCACAGTGGACAGCCCCTTTAAGGTAGGACGGAGGTGTATTATGGCTCTATTTGGAGGCACTGCTATAGCTGGCTCTGTCATGGGAAAATTGTACCAATTTTATTATGGGTCTATAGAAGGAGGTGTGGACCACCTGTGGGAAGATGATGAAGTATGGTAGTGTTATGTGGTTTTCGGTGTGTGATAGCGTTGGTTGACAAGTCTAGCTTGTTACATGGGGCACTGGGGTTGGCACTACCTTGGGAGCGCAGTGATGGTCTTTCTTGAGTGGTTGTTTTTGTTTGGGGCACTGTTATAGAGTTTCTTTAGCTGTGTGGTCATTTCATGGTAAAATCTGCACCAATGCTATTATGGTCCTATGTTAGGAGGTGTGGACCATCAAAGATGATTGTAGAAGTATGGTACTGTTATGTGGTTTTAGGTGGGCAACACCGTGGCTCAGTGGTTAGCACTGTTGCTTTGCGGCACTGAGGTTCTGGGATCAGATCCCATCAAGGAGAACATCTACAAGGAGTTTGTATGTTCTCCCTGTGTTTGGTGGGTTTCCACCAGGTTTTCCGGTTTCCTCCCACATTCCAAAAACATACTGATAAGGAATTTAGATTGTGAGCCCCAATGGGACAGTGATGATGTATGTAAGGTGCTGGGGAATATTGTGGTGCTATATAATAAAAGCATAATAATAAAAATAACAATATCGTTGGTTAACAAGTCTAGTGACAGATGTTCTTATCCAAGTGAAGGATCGGATTCCCTCTTTGAGAAAGCAACGCGAAACGCGCGTTAGGGGGTCTCCAAAGTCCCAGGCACCTGTCACCTCACCATGGGTAAGAAATTTTACATCTGATATATAGTATTTGGTTCCTTCACTTGGATCTTTATGGTGGACACTCGTCCATATGGGAACCAGTATTGCATCACATTACCATGTGCTAAATAGGTATACTTATTTACAACCTCATACCATGGTGTAATATACAGCTACGTGCCTGTGATGAGGATGTTCTCGTACTAGGGTCTCCTTTCGTTTTTTCATATGTGTTTTTGTATTAATACTAGTTTTTATATATTTCTACAATAAAATATTGATTTTATAATTAACTCCTCTCTCTTTTTTGTTGATTAATGAATATTTGGAGTATACGTCACTGTCCTCGTACATACATGGGTAAAATTATACATCTTTTTACAACTACGCACGGAGTGTGTGGGATCCATGTTGGTTCTGTTGGTGTGCTTTCATTACCGTGTCTTAGATGTCTGACACGTTCATTGCTTAACCCTATTTTATTTCTTATGTGGACACTGTCAAAGGCATCGCCGTCAGGGGAGGGCACTGTGATTAATAACTTTTGTTTTTTACAGTATTTCACTCTTTTTTTAACTTTTGTATAGGAATGAGCGGATCTGTGGAAGTTCAGATTCTGGTACAACTTCAACCCGAACACGTTTAAAAACAAAGGGGACCTGAACTTTTGAGCTGGAAAATTCTCTCTCTTTCTTTCTCTCTCTTTCTTCTGCTCTCTCTTTCTCTTTCCATCTCTTTCTCTTCTCCCTTTTCTCTCTCTCGCTCTTTCACTTTCTTTCTCTCACTATTTCGCTCTCTCTCTTTCTCTGTCCATCTCTATCTTTCTCTGTCCATCTTTCTCTCTCCATCTTTCTCTCTCTCTCTTGCTCTCTTTCCATCTCTTTCTCTCTCTTTTTCTTTCACTCTCTTCTTTCCATCTCTTTCTCTCTCTTTTTTCTCTCTCTTGCTTTCACTCTCTTTTTGAGCTGGAAAATGCTCTTTCTTTCCTTCGCTCTCTTTCTTCCGCTCTCTCTTTCTCTTTCCATCTCTTTCTCTTCTCCCTTTTCTCTCGCTCTTTCACTTTCTTTCTCTCACTTTTTCGCTCTCTCTTTTTCTCTGTCCATCTCTATATCTCTCTCTATCCATCTCTTTCTCTCTCTCTTTTTTCTCTCTCTCTCTTCTGTCCATCTTTCTCTCTTTCTCTCTTGCTCTTTCCATCTCTCTCTCGCTTGCTCTTTCACTCTCTTTCTCTTTCCATCTCTTTCTCTCTCTTTTTTCTCTCTCTTGCTTTCACTCTCTCTTTCTCTCTTGCTTTTTCACTCTCTCTTTCCATCTTTCTTTTCTCTCTCTTGCTTTCACTCTCTTTCTCGCTCTTTCACTATCTTTCTCTCACTCATTTGCTCTCTTTCTCTCTCTTGCTCTGTCACTCTATCTCTCTCTGTTTCTCCTTTCATCTTTCTCTCTCGCTTTCTCTCTCTTTTTCACTTTCTCTCTTGCTCTTTCACTCTCTTTCTCTTTCCATCTTTCTCTCTTTTCTCTGTCTTGCTCTTTCACTCTCTCTTTCTCTCTTGCTCTTTCGCTGTCTTTCACTTTCCATCTCTTTCTCCCTCTCTTTTCTCTATCTCTTGCTCTTTCACTCTTTCTTGCTCTCTATTTTTTCTCTTTCTTTCTTGCTCTCTATTTCTCTCTCTCTTTTCCCGGACTCCCCCTTGAACTCTGAACATTGCTCCGGACTTCCTTCCAGCAGAAGTCCGTGTTCGGCATTGAGCACTGGACACTAATTGTCCGGTACAATCCCTGAACTTTCGGGTTCGTTCATCTCCACCTTTGTACAGTTTATATGGCATTATGTATTTACTTACTTATTTTAACTCCCTGGGAAAAGTTTTACAGTTCCGCAAAATAGTTTTCAGATTGATGCCTTTGAGGTCGCTGGTGAAAGCCTCAGTATTAAGGCTGCCGTTCCATCTGAGAGAATGACAAATCTCATTTATTCTGAGCGCCGCCTGCAGCCAGCCGCACACAGCAGGAGTTATGTCATGATTACTGTGGTTTTATCCGCTACAAGTGGGAATAACCGTGACGCTCGCTGACATATGTGCGGTAAGACGGCAATGTCTGCACGTGCGTCCGGTGTCATCGCTGAGCTCATTATGTGCAATTAGCAAAGTGGAAGTCAATTGAGAAAAATTTATAAAATAGTCGAGTAATCGGGTGAAACTGGATTGTCTTCTTTTTTTCCTGATTTGGGAACCTTAGCTGCATTCCTTCTTAGAGATTCTCCCCCATGCTTTACACTGCAGGTGTATTTTTTCAGATGCGGTGCCTTCAACAAAAAAGCATGGAGGAAATAGTTTTCACCTTTGGAAGCCCCCTTTTTTAAGGAAAAATGGAGGCCCCCCATGACCTTGGCAATATGGTTCACGATGGCCCACTCACTCCATAGCAGTTTATCATGAGTTGGGCGCAATCCTAAACCCGCTAATATGTGAGGAGCGAGTGGTAGAATCCTATACACATGTACAACATCTAAGCAACGTGGCACCAAAATGTTTCAACTTTTTGTACAGACCCCATGGTTTAATACAAAAAGTGACAGGTGCTCCCATAAGAGTGTGTCAGCTAAATACCCTAATAACACAAAGGTGGATTGCTTTAAGGGGTGCAGAGGTAGCAGAGGCATTGGGATCCTGGTGCCTGAGAGGAACCTAATGCCCCTCCATCATATAAAGGTTATGGTATTATACACAGCACAAGATTGTTGGGGGCTGTTACAGATTTTGCATCTGTGCCAAAGTTACCTTAATAATAGACTGTTAGTTACAGTTACCCCCATGTTAAATGTATTACCCACAGATCCCCCATAACAGTGCATCATCCACAGATCCCCCATCACAGTGCATCATCCACAGATCCCCATCACAGTGCATCATCCAGACCCCCATCACAGTGCATCATCCACAGATCCCCCATCACAGTGCATCATCCACAGATCCCCATCACAGTGCATCATCCAGACCCCCATCACAGTGCATCATCCACAGATCCCCCATCACAGTGCATCATCCACAGATCCCCATCACAGTGCATCATCCAGACCCCCATCACAGTGCATCATCCACAGATCCCCCATCACAGTGCATCATCCACAGATCCCCTATAACAGTGCATCATCCACAGATCCCCATCACAGTGCATCATCCACAGATCCCCCATCACAGTGCATCATCCACAGATCCCCCATCACAGTGCATCATCCACAGATCCCCTATAACAGTGCATCATCCACAGATCCCCCATCACAGTGCATCATCCACAGATCCCCCATCACAGTGCATCATCCACAGATCCCCTATAACAGTGCATCATCCACACATCCCCATAACAATGCATCATCCGCAGGTCTCCCATCACAGTGTATCATCCACAGATCCCCCATAACAGTGCATCATCCACAGATCCCCTATAACAGTGCATCATCCACAGATCCCCTATAACAGTGCATCATCCACACATCCCCATAACAGTGCATCATCCACAGATCCCCCATAACAGTGCATCATCCACAGATCCCCTATCACAGTGCATCATCCGCAGATCACCAATAACAGTGTATCATCCACACATCCCCATAACAGTGTATCATCCACAGATCCCCCATCACAGTGCATCATCCGCACATCCCCCATAACAATGCATCGTCCGCAGGTCTCCCATCACAGTGTATCATCCACAGATCCCCATAACAGTGTATCATCCACAGATCCCCCATAACAATGCATCATCCACAGATCCCTCATCACAGTGTATCATCCACAGATCCCCAATAACAGTGCATGATCCGCAGATCCTCCATAACAGGGCCTAGTGACACTGGATATACAGTGGGGCAAAAAAGTATTTAGTCAGTCAGCAATAGTGCAAGTTCCACCACTTAAAAAGATGAGAGGCATCTGTAATTTACATCATAGGTAGACCTCAACTATGGGAGACAAACTGAGAAAAAAAAATCCAGAAAATCACATTGTCTGTTTTTTTATCATTTTATTTGCATATTATGGTGGAAAAAAAGTATTTGGTCAGAAACAAAATTTCATCTCAATACTTTGTAATATATCCTTTGTTGGCAATGACAGAGGTCAAACGTTTTCTGTAAGTCTTCACAAGGTTGCCACACACTGATGTTGGTATGTTGGCCCATTCCTCCATGCAGATGTCCTCTAGAGCAGTGATGTTTTTGGCTTTTCGCTTGGCAACACGGACTTTCAACTCCCTCCAAAGGTTTTCTATAGGGTTGAGATCTGGAGACTGGCTATGCCACTCCAGGACCTTGAAATGCTTCTTACGAAGCCACTCCTTCGTTGCCCTGGCGGTGTGCTTTGGATCATTGTCATGTTGAAAGACCCAGCCACGTTTCATCTTCAATGCCCTTGCTGATGGAAGGAGGTTTGCACTCAAAATCTCACGATACATGGCCCCATTCATTCTTTCATGTACCCAGATCAGTCGTCCTGGCCCCTTTGCAGAGAAACAGCCCCAAAGCATGATGTTTCCACCACCATGCTTTACAGTAGGTATGGTGTTTGATGGATGCAACTCAGTATTCTTTTTCCTCCAAACACGACAAGTTGTGTTTCTACCAAACAGTTCCAGTTTGGTTTCATCAGACCATAGGACATTCTCCCAAAACTCCTCTGGATCATCCAAATGCTCTCTAGCAAACTTCAGACGGGCCCGGACATGTACTGGCTTAAGCAGTGGGACACGTCTGGCACTGCAGGATCTGAGTCCATGGTGGCGTAGTGTGTTACTTATGGTAGGCCTTGTTACATTGGTCCCAGCTCTCTGCAGTTCATTCACTAGGTCCCCCGCGCGTGGTTCTGGGATTTTTGCTCACTGTTCTTGTGATCATTCTGACCCCACGGGGTGGGATTTTGCGTGGAGCCCCAGATCGAGGGAGATTATCAGTGGTCTTGTATGTCTTCCATTTTCTAATTATTGCTCCCACTGTTGATTTCTTCACTCCAAGCTGGTTGGCTATTGCAGATTCAGTCTTCCCAGCCTGGTGCAGGGCTACAATTTTGTTTCTGGTGTCCTTTGACAGCTCTTTGGTCTTCACCATAGTGGAGTTTGGAGTCAGACTGTTTGAGGGTGTGCACAGGTGTCTTTTTATACTGATAACAAGTTTAAACAGGTGCCATTACTACAGGTAATGAGTGGAGGAAAGAGGAGACTCTTAAAGAAGAAGTTACAGGTCTGTGAGAGCCAGAATTCTTGAAATTTTGTTTCTGACCAAATACTTATTTTCCACCATAATATGCAAATAAAATGATTAAAAAAACAGACAATGTGATTTTCTGGATTTTTTTTTCTCAGTTTGTCTCCCATAGTTGAGGTCTACCTATGATGTAAATTACAGACGCCTCTCATCTTTTTAAGTGGTGGAACTTGCACTATTGCTGACTGACTAAATACTTTTTTGCCCCACTGTATGGCGGTACCCATGGTGTGCCTGAACCTGCCGGATTTCTTCAGAATTACCTCCGTATAGTTAATGGAGACAGTCGTAAGAGCGTTACGGAGTAAATAGGGATTACTAATTCCGTGCTGTAGGCCATGTAGGATAATAGCGGCTTCCTAGGAGCCATTATTGGGGTTAATATGCAATAAATAAGAAGGTTACCGGGAAAGTAACAGATATCCCTCCACGGTCGGACTAGTTTTGCGCTCTATCGCCAACGCTTTTATAGGAGTATAGGTAAAGTTTGCATTAATTTTCCCCTGGGTTTGGTTTTTTACATTCTAATTTTCCACTAAATGAGACATCTGTTCTGAGAAGAGAAATTTCGATGGTTTCCATGGTAACCATCATTCTGCGTATGAAATGTATTTGAATGGTTACCTCAGAATCTTAGCGGGAGCGTGTGAATATTAGTATTAGCCTTTGTGTCGCTTTCTCCTTGGCCAAATCTTAAAATATTTGTGAACGAGACGACTAATTAGACGTAATTCTGCTCTGTGGAACAAGGCAATTGTGACCAATCAGGTCGCTGCTTTCATGTTCAAGTTATGGAGTGCAGAAATGAGAAACCAAATCTGATTGGATGTTGCTATGGACAATCCTGACTACTTTTGTTTTTTTTTTGTAGTCAGGACTGAGTAGTTGTTTTTTTTTTCTCAAGATCTAAAGTAATGGATGATCCCTATGTATGATACCTTATAAACGTCCCTTTGGCCAGAACAGACCATTTTAGTAACACAGATCGTTTCTCAAAAAATATTTGATTTACCACCTTGGAGATATTTTTAGCTCCACCCTGACTTTCCCTTCTAACACATGCCCAATATTTACCAGAAATGGCCATGTTGGGTAACATCTGAGTAGCCCAGTAGAATACCGCCATTGGTGGTAGTCCACATGACTGCCATTCGGGCTCGTGAGCAGGGTGGGCCTGGTGCTAAACGGGCCCTACTCGAAGCATAGTGTCTATCTACTTTGCATTACATCCGGCATACATGGGAGAAGCTGGGAGGATGTATATGGGGTGGCTAACGAAAAGAGACCATGGCATTTAAGTGGTTAGATGAGGGAGCCCTTTGTGACCTCCACCCAATGCTTTGCCTAAGGTTGGCAGGAGGCCCCAAATTTGAAGTGTCCCTCTATCACCTTCTTGTGATCGAGGGGATCCATCGAGTTGTTGAATGTCTGCTGTAAACCAAAATTCGTCCCTTCACCATGGGACCCCTACATTTCTATATAATCCCATGTCTTAATCAGCACCACTTTTAAGACATAGTTTGTGAAGCATTAACAAGGCAATCATACACCACCATTGCGGTTAAAGAAATGTTACAGGATTTAAAAAAAAAAAACTTGCTTTTTCCTAAAAACAGCGCCACACCTGTCTACTGGATGTGTCTGGTATGGCAGTTTAGCACAACTAAAGTGATTGGGGCGCTTTCTGACGACATGTTTTCTTTTACAGGCAACCATGGTTTTATGGCTGGGGATTTAACCTCCCTCGTGGGCAGGCTTTATTAGACAAGTGGAACCTCATTCCAGAGGCTACAGATATCCTTATAACGCATGGACCGCCCCTTGGTAAGATATCCAAAACAATTTACCAAAATAGATACACACTGAAAACCTAAAATGTCAACCTTTCAAAGCCATAAAGGGTCAGAGGTAGCAGTCGCATTTAGTCCCTCTAACATAAATTAGGGCACTGTTACACATTTTGCATTGTGGACTAGGAGCTTTCAATTATTCCTCTTTAAAAAGAAGGGTCTGGTTGTTCTCCTAAAACATCAGTCTTGTAGCTCTTCACCTTTCATTGAATGTCAGTGAGCTAAATTGCCAGTGAAGGGATACATTTCTCCTTAGGTGCTGGAAGGCCAGTGCCTAGGGCAGCGCTTTATGATAGGCGGTGTGACCACACATAAAAAAGGCTTTTTGCAGCCCCTGCCTCTCGTGGGACTTCTGACTACTCCTTAGACCTTGGATTGCTAGTGCCAGGGTAGCACTTTATGAGGGCTGGTCTGACCTCACATAAAAAGGGGCACCATTTTTCAGTTCCTGCCTCTCGCAGGACTTCTGACTACTCCCCTAGGTCATTAAAGGCCAGTACCTAGGGGGCACTCTATTATGGGCGGTGTGACCTCACATGACAAAAGGACTTTTTTTTCAGACAGTGTCTCTCACGGGATTTCTGATTACTTCCTAAGCCTTGGATGGCCAGTGCCTAGGGCGGCGATATATTAGGGGCGGTGTGACCTCACATAAAAGTTTTTTTATTACAGACCTTGCCTCTCGCAGGACTGATTTGATCCAAGAGGGGAAAGTTCTAGAGTTGAATTATGGTGGGACCAAGACAACCTTTGGTTTCCAGCCCTGTTATCTACTAGCTTCTTATGCCAGCAGCCTACATGGAACATGGTGTCACTGTGTAGAGACCGCAGATAAAGAAGGATGCAGGGACAAATGGGAGCCAGAAAGCAAACAGCGTTTTTAACTTTTCTTTTAACTTCCAACCAAAAAGATAACAACAGTTTTCCACGCAGGGAACTTAAGTCCAAGTCTACAATATCACAGTAAATCCTATCTACTATATATGAGGCCTGAACTATACCCGAAGAACGCGGCAGCGCCTTACTAGTACCTCCCCTACTAAGGTAAAGTCAACAACGTTCACTTATCAGTGCTGTTTCAGCGATGTAGTCCCGGTGGTGAGGCTCCGTCAGCGACGTAGTCCTAGTGGTGAGGGAAGGCGGTGTCCTCCGACGTCGAGCCCAGGTGTAGATTCGAGTCCAGAATGTCTTTTGCGGTGCTGCGTTACCTCCCGCAGGCGGACGTTGATCCGGGGTAACAGTTTCCACGTCTAGAGAGGAGTCTTTTTGAGGAGAATTAGCAGAATTATAAGTATCAGTCACAGCTAAGAAAAACCCAGGAGGGCCCGGAGCACTCGGTGGCAAGATGCTCCCGGGGAGCGCGGTAATACTGTCCCTGAGCTGATCAGCACTACCCCTCTGCCTGGGGGGTCGCTGACGACGAATGCGCCTCTTTTTGGGGGCTCTGGTAATTGCCCGCAGTGTCTGTTGCACGTTTTCCCCCTGCTTCCAGCGAGTCTCACTGCGGCCTGCACACACACAACAACTGCGCTGCAGTTTCCTCTCCTCAGAGATTTCCCGCGCTTCTCTGCCCCTGCTTTCGCGCGTTTTGCTTTTTATCCTCTCCTCTCCCTGCGTCACTCTGCCTCCTGTCACATGAGCCTGGCTTCCCATGCGCCCCTCAAATCCGTCCCCCGGAACCCCGACTCCCAGCAACAATGGTTCCACCCGTCTGCACAGCTCACCAGGTCCCTGTCCCCTACATTCCCCCACCCTGTATGCTCGCCAGTCCCCGGGCGAGGCCTTCGCACTGACAGGTCGCCCACCTGACGGGTTGTTCCACACTTGGGTCTGTCTAGTGTGTAAGTCAGGACTGTAGCGAGTTGGGGGTCTACCGGCAGTAGGACGTTCAGAACGTCGTGGCTCGTGTCCTTGTGTAGGGGGTGTTGGGGGAATGTCGTCAGCGGAAGGGTGACTGGTCAGGGGTAGTGTAGTAGTCGAGATAGGGGGAGTATTTTGACGCCGTTCTTCTTCTTCATCATCTTCTTCATCCCACCAATGGTTGTTGGGGGACTCAGTCGTAGGTGGCTCTTCCCTGATTGCGGATTCCGGGGTGTCCGAGTCAACAGAGCGACACAACCGGAGCATGTTGCGATGAAGAATGCGAGTACCTGTACTTCCGGGGGCCTCAGACTGCACTTCATATACAGGTCCATGCGGGTCTATACGGCGAAGCACCCGATAGGGTGTTTTTTCCCAACGATGGTCTAACTTGTTTTGTGGTCTTTGCTCTCGAACGAGTACTCGATCACCTGGCCGGAACTCTGGGGGTTTTGCTGTAGGGGTGCTCCGGTGCTCCACTTCCCGAATTCGAGTGTGCACCAGTCGGTGTAAGGTCTGCAGCCGATGCCGATGATCACGCACCCACGAAGCCATCCCTGTTCGAGGGACTTCTTCCTCCGAAGACAGTTCCAGATCTGTCATGCCTTTTCCTGGGCGCCCAAAGACCACTTCATACGGGGTGCGTCCTGTGACTTGATGAACTCTATTGTTGTAGACCCACACTAGGTCAGACACATACTCCGGCCAG
This sequence comes from Ranitomeya variabilis, assembly GCF_051348905.1. NCBI lineage: Eukaryota > Metazoa > Chordata > Amphibia > Anura > Dendrobatidae > Ranitomeya > Ranitomeya variabilis. The sequence goes on along the minus strand of NC_135236.1, from coordinate 662,802,032 downwards.
CGGGCCTTCTGATCTTGTTCTAGCGCACGCAACATTTGAAGCAAAGTCCGGTTAAACCGCTCACATGCCCCATTTCCCTGGGGGTGATACGGTGTGGTGCGTGACTTATCAATGCCGTAGAGGCGATGCAGCTCATCCATGACTTTGCCCAAGAAACAGGCTCCTTGATCCGAATGTATTCGCCTCGGACAGCGGTAGACTTGAATAAAGTTCTTACAGACAGCACTCGCCGCAGACTCAGCTGTCTGATCGCGGGTAGGGGTGATTACTGCGAACTTTGAAAAATGATCCACCATAACGAGGCAGTGTTCGTAGCCTTGATGCGCTGCTCCAATGGTGATGTAGTCTATCATCAATACTTCAAAAGGGGCAGACGTCGTGATGCTCTGCACAGGCGCCCTTTCCTCCGGTGACTTGGTTAACTCACATTGTCGACATTGCCTACAGGCAGTTTGTACTTCCGCGAGCAGCCGAGGATGATAGAACCGAGTTTGCAGCCACTTAAACGTCCTCTTCACTCCGAAGTGTGCCCCGGACTCATGAGCTTCTTTAGCAACTGCGGCCACCACGGGCCCTGGTAAGACCATCTGCCACGTCGGCCCGGAATCTGCCTGAGCCATGGTTAAAGTGGCATAAGAGCCCTTCCTGAAGAGTTAGGCGTTCCCATTGCCGCAGAAGAAGGTTCAGGTCTGACGGGAGGGTTTGTCCAGGAGTTCTCACGTGCAATAGACCATTCGTTATCCACTGTCGCAATGGAGCTAGTTCCTGGTCTTCCTGTTGCAGCTGTATCCATTCGTCCCGACTCTGAACCAACAGTCCTGTAGCCGTTCCGTTCCCGGTCTGTTCCCGGCTCACAGCCGTCCGAGCAGCGCCCCCGATGGCGTAGGGGATTTCTTCTCCCTCCAGCTCCTCATCTCGGTTAGTTCTTGGGGGGTTCTTCCACAGACGAGATAACGCGTCAGCATGAACATTCTCCGCTCCTCGCTTGTAGAGGATACGGTATCTGTACTTGGCCATCCGGGCTACCCAGCGCTGTTCCTGGGCACCCAATTTCGCATTTTCCAGATGTGCCAATGGGTTGTTATCCGTGCGTATCAGCACCTCGGAACCGGCCAGGTACTCAGCGAACCGCTCCGTCACAGCCCACACCACGGCCAGCAGCTCCACCTTGAAAGAACTGTAATTGTCCGGGTTCAACTCAGAGTCATGAAGAGACCGACTCGCATAGGCGATCACTCTCTCCCGCCCATCCTGAACCTGAGACAACACAGCCCCCAATCCCTGAGAGCTGCCGTCGGTGTGTAGGATGAACGGTTGCGAAAAGTCCGCATAAGCCAACACCGGCGGCTCCATGAGAGCTGTCTTCAAGTCCCGGAACGCTGCTTCTTGTGGCTCCTGCCATTGTATCTTCTTTCCCCGTTCCTTGGGGGAGCTTCCTTTCAGCAGGACTTGTAGATTGTGAGAACGGCGAGCAAAGTTCTTCACGAAGCGCCGGTAGTACCCAGCGAGGCCCAAGAACGCCCGTACATCCTTGGCGGTCTCCGGTGTGGGCCACTCCTGGATTGCGGCAATCTTCTCCTGCGATGGCCGGACTCCTTCGGCGGACACCACATGCCCCAGGTACTCGATCTGTTCCCGGAACAAGTGACACTTCTGGGGCTTCACCTTAAGCCCGTATTTCAGCAACCGGTCTAGTACCTGCTCCAGTCGGCACAGATGTTCCTCGAATGTTGGAGCATAGATGATGATGTCATCCAGATAAATGAGAGTGGCCTCGAAGTTCAAATCCCCCAGACACCGCTCCATTAATCGTTGGAAGGTGCCTGGAGCGTTGGCCAGCCCAAACGGCATTCGATTGAACTCGAATAGTCCCATGGGAAGGAAAAACGCTGTCTTAGGACGATCTGCTTCTGTCATCGGGACCTGCCAGTATCCGCTGGCTAGGTCTAAGGTGGAAAAATATTTGGCCCGACCCAGCACGGAGAGAGACTCCTCGATACGGGGAAGTGGATAAGAGTCTCGGACGGTGCATGCATTTAGCTTACGATAGTCCACACAGAACCGGAGCGTGCCGTCCTTTTTCCGCACCAGCACGATCGGGGCAGCCCACGGGCTCTGACTCTCGCGGATCACTCCCTTTTGTAGCATCTGGCCTAACAACGTCTTTACTTCCTGGTACATCTGCGGGGGAATCTGTCTGTACCGCTCCCTGATAGGCACTGTATCTCCGGTCGGAATTCCATGTTCGATGGCCGTGGTACAGCCAAAATCATCTTCATGTTGTGCGAACACTTTAGCATAATGTCCAAGGAGTCGCTGCACTTGTGAGATCTGTGATGGATCCAGGCCCGACAATTCCGTCCGCATGTGCTCCAGAATAGTTTGACCCTTTCGAAACGCTATTGGCTCAGGATCCTGCGTAGACCGGACACTGACCATCCAGGGATCAGGGGAATCCACCGTTAACTGCAAAGTATCTGGAGGGGGCATCACTTCTAAAGGTCGTAACACTTTGGCCATCTCACTTCGGACCCGTAGCACGACATCGTGTTCGTCCACATTCACACATCGCACTGGTACGGCCCCATTTTTAACAGTAGCCAGGGATCGGGCCACCAGCAGTCCTGTGGGCAAAGGGGATGTAAAGGTGGGCTCAATCTGTACTTGTACTCCTTCTAGAGGGATGCGAGCTCGTATGGGCAGGGATATAACAGTCTGTCCTGGGGGGAACGTCACCTTTGCTGTCGGGGAAGTAATTACTCTCCCTAGTATGTCTCCCTCCTGACAGGTCTCTTGCACCCGGACTTCCCTCACTAACTGTCTGAACACGGAGCCCTGAGGTGTACTGGTCCCCCACTGATTGAGTGTCTCTTGCGTAGTCTCCCCTAACAGAAAACTGCCAAAATCTTTCAATACGTTCATCCCCAAGGTCACAGTATGTTGTGGGCCGGGATCTCCCCGTGTTAACACAACCCCCCGGCGGCCCAGGTCCTTCCCACATAAAGATATTTGCATCCAGGTGACCCCTTCCACTGGGATGGGCAGCTGATTGGCGGCCTGTAACCGAATTACGGGACCCCATTGGGGTCTGACTGTCAAAGGAAAGTGTTTTCTAAAATAAGCCTCGGGCATAGTCGTGACTTGGGACCCGGTGTCCACCAGACAACGGACAGCCCGCCCTTCAAACTCTGCCCAAACCAGGGGGCAGCTGGCAACCAAATTTCCGGGACTTTCACCACCCATTCGCGGGGACTCTGACTCCGAGCGTCATCCCCCTAGCTCGGAGCCCTCTAGTTTAACGCCCGACGAGACGAGGCCCTCCCCCTCCGGGGGCACTCCCGTGCGAAATGTCCGGCCTCCCCGCAACCATAGCAAACACCGGGGACCGGATAATATCCTGGACGAGCGCCACGAGCTGGACTCCCAGAACCTTGCCCCCGGGGTAACTCCCTTGGGCTTCGCGCATTTTCTTTTACTTCAGCCAGTTCGTCTCTGATTTGTTTGAGCTCTTGCCGCATCTCCTGAACCCACGACGGCTCACCCCCTCCTGCGGCGGCGGTCTGGATAACCCGAGTCTCTCCTGTCGGGACGGTCACCCCCCTCTCTTGTTCCCGGGTGCGGGCCTCATTGCCTATGTCGAAGAAAGTCAGGCGCGGGTCGACCCGCACTCGTTCACGTAGAGCCTGTTTGGTCAACTCATCCCGCAGTCCCGTCACCAGCTGGTCGCGCAGGGTCACGTCAACATGTCCCATCCCCATACCATCTTTCCGCACGATTGCAATGTTTAGCTCTTGCAGAGCATTCATGTACTGAGTGACAGACTCGCCCTCTTTTTGTCGCCGTCTAAACAACCGGGCCCGCAGCTCTCCCACGTCGGTGGGATCCCCATGCGTCCCCTCTAACACATTTAACACACCGGTAAAAGTATTCCGCTCCGTGGGGGGTCTCAACATCACTGAATCCCGGGCCTCTCCGTCTAAGGCCATAATGGCCACCTCTGCTTCCAGGGCCGGGGTCATAGGATGCATTCTCAGCAGCCCCCGCATCCTTTCAGTCCAGCTCCACAACAACATGTTGCTCCCATTAAACTTGGGCAGATTATTTAACATGGCCCCCAATGAGAGAGACGCTCTCGGCCCAGCCCCATCCTCCGTATCTTCTGGCTCCCTCTTTGGATCCTGCATCCTGCCGACTACGCCAAATGTAGAGACCGCAGATAAAGAAGGATGAAGGGACAAATGGGAGCCAGAAAGCAAACAGCGTTTTTAACTTTTCTTTTAACTTCCAACCAAAAAGATAACAACAGTTTTCCACGCAGGGAACTTAAGTCCAAGTCTACAATATCACAGTAAATCCTATCTACTATATATGAGGCCTGAACTATACCCGAAGAACGCGGCAGCGCCTTACTAGTACCTCCCCTACTAAGGTAAAGTCAACAACGTTCACTTATCAGTGCTGTTTCAGCGATGTAGTCCCGGTGGTGAGGCTCCGTCAGCGACGTAGTCCTAGTGGTGAGGGAAGGCGGTGTCCTCCGACGTCGAGCCCAGGTGTAGATTCGAGTCCAGAATGTCTTTTGCGGTGCTGCGTTACCTCCCGCAGGCGGACGTTGATCCGGGGTAACAGTTTCCACGTCCAGAGAGGAGTCTTTTTGAGGAGAATTAGCAGAATTATAAGTATCAGTCACAGCTAAGAAAAACCCAGGAGGGCCCGGAGCACTCGGTGGCAAGATGCTCCCGGGGAGCGCGGTAATACTGTCCCTGAGCTGATCAGCACTACCCCTCTGCCTGGGGGGTCGCTGACGACGAATGCGCCTCTTTTTGGGGGCTCTGGTAATTGCCCGCAGTGTCAGTTGCACGTTTTCCCCCTGCTTCCAGCGAGTCTCACTGCGGCCTGCACACACACAACAACTGCGCTGCAGTTTCCTCTCCTCAGAGATTTCCCGCGCTTCTCTGCCCCTGCTTTCGCGCGTTTTGCTTTTTATCCTCTCCTCTCCCTGCGTCACTCTGCCTCCTGTCACATGAGCCTGGCTTCCCATGCGCCCCTCAAATCCGTCCCCCGGAACCCCGACTCCCGGCAACAATGGTTCCACCCGTCTGCACAGCTCACCAGGTCCCTGTCCCCTACAACTGCACGCCACAGACTTGCAGCACAATAGTGCCATAAGTGACAACGTAAATGGGCCTTTAACAGAGGTGAATTCAGGTAGTATGATTTAAAAATATGGCCGCATGCCACAGAACAAAAGTGGCGCTGCTTCCGGAGATTCCCCTTTAACACATCCTGCTATTTCTTTTGTCATATTCAGTGGGATTCCATATTAAAATAAATCTATCTGATCATTTTTCCTGGCCTCAGAGCTTTACAATCCCCCCCGGACGTCTTGATTTAGTGAAACTGGGATGTTGCATTTAGGAGGCGGTTTTATCTTTTTTGTCTTCCTCTTGATGGCAGCTGCTTTTGAAACTGATGATAAATTTGGAAGCGCAGAAAGAAAACCAATGAGATTCGTTCTATAGGACGAGACTGTCAGGGAACAATTATCCTCGTATTTACAGGATGTAAATGACGCTGATGAAATTGCTCGGCGTTGACTGACTGTCATCCGGCATATTGTCCCAGTTTAACCTATACGGTGCTGACGCAGACTGTGACAATGAACTTCCATATAAACTGTATAGTAATTTCAAATGAGTTGGTCACGTACCTTTGCGGCGTTGAATCGCATTAGTCGTGTGACCTATTTAGAGATGAGAGAATATTGCGAAATTCTTTGTGGTCAGATTCACTTCGATCCCTATCAAAAATGTTCAGATTACCGTAAAAGATGTTTGTTAAGATCTCAGGTCTTTCCAGGAATAATAAATGAAGAAGAGGGAAGGGGTAAAAAATTATAAAAATACTCACCTGTCCTAGGCCCTCACCAGTCTTTCCCCTCCCACAACTCCTCAGTCTTTTGCATCGGTATTCTGCTCTTCCTTGCGTCTCAACCATATGACCAAGTAGGGCCAATTATTGACCTCAGTACCGGAAGAATTGAAGACCGGTGTGGATCTAGAAGGTTAGTATAATGGATCTTACTATTTTAATTCCTTCCCAAGTCTTAAAAGTATCCTTTGAGTCAAATCCCCGAAATTTTGGATTTACCAGAATCTAACCCACACCTTACAACCTAGTAGAGCAAAACGATGCGGTCAATGTGGTTCTGGTGGGGCCATCTTTACAGCCCGGCTCTTGTGACCCTGTCCAGTGCTAATCTTGCCTGAATGCCTGAGATAGTTTTTTTCGCTCCTTTCATCGCCTTTAAGACTAACAATGGATCTTCCTAACAGCTGTACAAAGATAGCAGATTCAGGGGGCATTGTAGAGTCTCCAACTACTGTAGTGAAATATTGGCTATTGTATTGAAGAGTCGGGAAGGAATTTTACCCTTAATATGAAGTTACTAATGTCTGCCCCATGGGTTTTTTGCCTTCCTCTGGATCAACATGTTAGGCCATAAGTTGAACTTGATGGACTTAAGTCTACCTTCAACCTTAAAAACTATGAAACTATGATGGGATGACCAATTGAACTACCTTCAACCTTAAAAAAATGATGAAACTATGATGGGATGACCACGTGAGCTACCTTCAACCTTAAAAAATGATGAAACTGATGGGATGACCAATTGAGCTACCTTCAACCTTAAAAACTATGAAACTATGATGGGAAGACCAAGTGAACAAGCTTCAACCTTAAAAACGATGAAACTATGATGGGATGACCAAGTGAGCTACCTTCAACCTTAAAAAATTATAAAACTATGATGGGATGACCAAGCAAGCTACCTTCAACCTTAAAAATGATGAAACTATGATGGGATGACCAATTGAGCTACCTTCAACCTTAAAAAATGATGAAACTATGATGGGATGACCAAGTGAGCTCTGCCTGTCATTCTAACCACTTAAGATGCCACAGTCACCAATCACCGCAGTATTTAAGGGGTTTGACAGCAGTAGCCTAAGTTTTATTTGATCTTCTTGCAGATAGGACACAGTGTTCAAACTAACATTTCCTTTGACATCTTAGTACATCACCAATATATTGTTGGCAACATGCAGCATTAACATATTACATTTTAATTGCAGGATTTTTGGATTGGGTGCCGAAGAAATTACAGAGAGTGGGATGTGTAGAATTATTAAATACGGTGCAGAGGAGGGTCCAGCCCAGGTTACATGTGTTTGGTCACATACATGAAGGTATGATCATATTAAACCCTATACATAGTGTGACCGCATAATAATCTAAAAGTGGTTTGGGCCCAAAGTAGAGATGTGCGGATCAGTCAAAATTTGAATTCGTCTCTTGGCACTTGTTTTCCCCAGGAATTTCGATGCGCGGTGATGTTATTCTCTAGCATTTGATGCCCCCTATTATAATCATACATCTCCACAGACCCCAGAAAATAACAAACATAAGATGTTAAAAAATTAGGAAAATCTCTATACTAACCTTAACGTTCACCTCTCTGGCCCCTCTCCTCATAGTCACCCGTCCGGTCCTTGCCACATCTTCTGATTCTCTGTGGCTCGCACTCAACCGGGACGGTTCTGAGTAAGTTTGCGGAAGGTCACAGCATCATGACATGCGTTATGACCGTCCGTGTTCATGCACACAACTCTACCGGGCCTTATGACCGTCGATAGTCCCAGGTCAGCATGAAAGGCTAGCAGATTCCAGAGGCAGCGTCACAGTCACCCTTCTGGTCCTTGCGAAATCTTCTAATTCCCCGCCGCTCACGCTGGAATCCCCAGTCCTGTCACACTCAGCCGGGACGGTTCTGCATAAGCTCGTGGAAGGTCACAGCGTCATAACATGCGTTATGACTGTCCATACTTATGCACACAACTCTACCAGGCCTTATGAAAGTCAGAGTCCCAGCTGAGCATGAGAGGCTAGGGGATTCCAGCGGCAGTACCACAGTCACCCGTCCAGTCCTTGCCACATCTTCTGATTCCCTGTTGCTCACGCTGGAATCCCCGGACCTCTCACGCTCAGCCAGGATGGTTCTGCATAAGCTTGCAGAAGGTCACATCATCATGAAATGCGTTATGACCATCCGTGCGCATGTGCAGAACTCTATCGGGCCTTATGAAAGTTGGGAGTTCCAACTGAGCATGAGAGGCTAAGGGAAAGAGTGGCGATGATTAGCGAAGGGACTGGAGAGGTGAGCGTATAAGTATTTACTTTTTAAAAATTTATAACTTTTTGATGGTCTTTTATGGTTTCGAAAAATGGCAGGCAAAGGCCACCATTTTGCGGAAGCAAATTACAAAAAATCTGCATCATATTTTGACATGGCCATAGGCCCCTTACTAATGAAACTCGATAAATTGTAATTTATTTCTGTTGTTTTAGGTTATGGTGTAATGGCAGATGGAACCACGACATACGTCAACTCCTCAGTATGTACTGTCAATTACCAGCCAGTAAATCCACCCATAGTTATTGACTTGCCGAACCCAAGGAACACGTGATTCATACATTGTCTACATCTTCATCATCCTCATCAGCTGGTCCATAGATGCCGCTTACATGCGTGATGTAAATACCAGCGCTGAATATGGACTACTTCTATGGGATTTGCAGGTGGCTAGTTCTTGTGCGAGCCCATAGCATGAAAAATCATTACCAAGCTAAACCTGACGTCAACCACTCGGACATTGCTATTGAGAGAACTGTGATGTTTTAATGATGTCATCAGGCTGCACATAAGTCAATGTCTATGGATTTCCATGCTGCTGCTATGGTTATTTAAAAGCACAGTAAAAAAGAGAAAAAAAAAAAGCTAAAAAAAATAAAACTTTTTTCGTATACTTAGAATAAGCAAAAATCAATGAAATGGACATTAAATGCCGAAAAATGCTGAAGACCTCTTACATTCTCCTTACCAGCTGCTAAGGGGTTAACTCTAGTGAGACTGTTTTATATATGTTGACTCCTTCCTTTCCATCTCTCACTGGTAGCACTGGTGCTGCCGCGCCTGTTTTGCAAGCACAGTTCTCCTTAGTCATGTTGGGCTGAATTCTTCTTTCATTCTGAATGCAAAAAAGAAAAACTTTTTTTGTTTGTTATATTTTGTTTTTTTTCTTCTGTATATAAATAAAAAAAATCTGCAATCGCAGAAGAAATTCTGATTAATAGCAAGTTAAGCATTAGAAATGAGATCTTAACAATGATTGATGGTACGGCATTTAATTAAGTAATAATTGGGCAACTTTATAATTAAGGTCAATTATATGACACTATAGTGCAGTTTACATTACAATTGGAACATCAAACAAAACGTAAAATAGAAACAAAACGAACATATAACCCCCTATAAGTTGTGGTGACACGGGGGTCAGTGGGTGCTCTAGTCCAGTAGCCCGAAACCGCATGGACCCACTGAACACCTGCTCTCCTTTTACATGAGCGCAATACTACTCAGACAACACAGGGTGAGGGTAAAACAGTGTGGCAATACTTTATTGAACCACAACACAGGTAAATAATACATAAAACAGTCGCAACAAAATACCCAAGATGGTGCAAAATTAGAGTCTTATCCTTCCACTTGACTCACCAGGATAAGAGCGTCTGTGACATAAGAGGTTCTAGGTATAAGGCCAGGTGACTGGAGGGTCACAACTTAGCTTCTCCAAACATCTTGGTGGAGCCGAGTGACCTGTGGGTCTCAATTCTGGCTTTCCCAAACGTATCCATGGGGCTCAGGTGACCGGTGGGTCCAAATCCTGACTACCCCAAACGTATCTATGGGTTCAGCGATGGTCAATGGAGCAGATCTGTATTCTTTCAGCTGAGGCCATGGTCCCCTAAGTTGGCATCCTGTAGAATGCCAAATCTATGTCCCTCGTGATGGAGCCATGATCTGGCAGCTATCCTATAGAGTGTCCCTGGCTGTGGCTTTGTAAAGACTCTCTGATTCTTTGGATCTCTTGGATAACCTGTTACAGAGGCATATCCCAATTTTATAGTTCCAACTGTTGTCCTTTAAGCCATCATCCATAGGTCAAGGGGAAGGGATTATGAGGTTAACTCGCATTACTAGATTATTTATAGTTTATCCTTCAATGTTTGCAAGTCAACAAACTGCATGGCCTGGTATAATGTGTAATCAGCATATTAGCAAGCATAATTGTTCAGTAACCTTGTGTGCTTGTTTTGCAAAGATAAAAGTACAATAAACTGTAGGAGCTGATTTAAGAGGTAAATAACAACCATTCATCAATTTACAAATATCAATTCAACCTACAAGAAGAGTAAACATAAAGATAACAGTCTATGCCACCTGGATTAATGAAATTACGTTTGGATAATTAAGATTAAATGATGTGTCGTGACTTAAGTAAAAAGCAATAGTGCATTTAAATAACACATATGTAGTAAACACTGTTTTTGATCAAAAAAAGCATAAAGGCTATCCCAAAAGTGCCATCGAGCACGTCAGAGACATTATTGTTTGGCAACTGCATAGGGAGCTGCCAGAAGTGGATCTTGATGATTTACCCAAATGTATTCTGCGCGGCAGAACATTCCTCAGACAATTAGTAATTACTTCATTGATGCCAGCCAAGGCTGTAATTTTCAATCTGGGGGTTTCTGCAGGTGGTACTCAGACTCCATACTGAATAAATCAAGATGTTTTGAAATGTTTACCATTTTTTTCTTTTGCAGATCATAAACATGTCTAGCGATCCTGTGATTTTCATAGTTCCATGACTTTTAATTCTTGATGTTGGAATCTAAGGGGTAAAGTTTCTCCTTGTTGAGAGTGACAAGCCAAGCCATGCTTGCTCCTCTGGGAAATTAAATATGCAAATTGTCTCTTCAGAGAGGAAGAGGACTAGAATTCAACCTCCACCCATTGGAAACAGCGATCCTAAAAGTCAATATTGACTCTTTAACGCGCCTTGTAATATGACTTAGGGTAAAAGACAAACCAGAATTTCAATTTGCAGACACGGTGTTTCAGGGTGTTGCTCATCATCAGTGCAAAGTATGAGATCTGATTTGGGTTAGTGAGAGGCTCTGGACTGGGGTCTAAGGGCTAATGTTTCTCCTTCTGGAGAGTGTCAAGCCAAGCCTGGCATGTCAGAGTGAGGAGACTTATAAGCCATGCATGCTCCCCTGGTGCGGAAATTTCAGCGTTGAAGAGTGAATATGTCTAATCTATATAACAAGTTCAGTCACTATGAAAATAAATTACTAATCTTGTATTGATCCGGAGTAACACTCTATAGATCATTTATTATAAAAATGATAAACACAACTACAGAAACATAACAAAAATATCAATTAGAAAAGTAACCATCAATAATAAATAAAATAAAAGTATAAATATACAGTATACAGACAGATCTATATAACTAATTATATAAACTAATTCTGATCCAGTTGCCGTAATATCAAAAATAATAAAAACAACCAAGGTAAAAAGAAATAAACAAACAATAGCCTACCTGACAAAAATACAGTACATAATGTTGTGATACTAACTATATACATATATGCAATCCAGGACTAAACTATAAACTCCACTCTCCACTCTCGAGCCCACAACCTCCAACCCCTGACCTGACAGCTGGTCCTTTGTTTACTGCCTCAGTCCATGCCCAACATTCATAGACCAGTGCTGGTTTTTACCCAAACACCCCGGTATCCCAAAGTCTTACGAGTAGTACCCACCTCCTCCTTTTTCGCACCACATATACTTCTGTAGACTACATGCAATATATACACAGACATACTAATATAAATCAAAAGATGTTAATCTCCCTGAATATTCCAACTTGTGCAATCATTGAGCACAAAGGGCAAGCTTCCTTATCAAAGTTCTGATCTCCCACATTTCGAGACCCACAGGTGAATTAGATTCAGAACCGGAGTAGCGTAAGCCGGAAGATGCCCAAAAAGTGTGTGAAGATCCTTTACTTGCCCTCCTCCAGCTCTTTTGCCGAAATCTTTCTGTCCATGTTAAGAAGCACTATGGGACTCCATTTCTCAATTCAAGATGGGTCCTTACCCTTTGAAAGGTTGATCAGGTCTGACCTCATTGACGTCGGCAGAGTGTCCGAGGTAAGACTATCATTGAATACCTCACTCAAGAGTGGAACCAAAAGGTCTTTAGAATTCAGATGTTAAGCCATCTAGAGTTGGCGATTATTTTATGGCATGCACTTCAATACTCTCTTCTCGAATAATCAAAATAGGGGTCTACCCCTAAATCATGGACAGTTTCACCCAGGAAAGGTGACATCATACCTCACACCAGATCCCACTTCACCAAGAGGTGTGAGTAGAAGGATCTGACAGCTTCCAAGTTCTTTGAGTTGATCTTTTCAGGAATCCCAGTGTTGACCAGTCCTGTAACTACTTTACTACTCATTGACATCTTGCAGCTTTTGTAAGGGTTGGGGGAGCGGTACTTCCCATAATCCCTCTCAAAAACCAAAGATGCTTGTCTATCATGCTGACACTTCAGTAGCAAAGATTTCACTCTGGAGATCTCCTCACGGTTACCTCCAGTTGACACAAGATGCTTGAGTTTGCTCTTCAGGCCCTGATACATGTGGTACCTGTCCACACTCCAGGGGGCTCGAGAGTTGGTGCAAGAATATTGCCACCCTTTTCTTGAACAATTTTTATCACTCTGACTTACTACTACAAAGATCCAATAAGGGTACCTGGCTCTGAAGAAAATCCTAAAAGGACTGTCTTATCTCCACTTCTTCCAAGAGAGACAAATTGAGCTTCCAAAAGCCTCTTCCCATCCAGGGTGAGGGGTTTGGGGGGGATCCCTGTATCATTCAGAGAAAACAAAATCAAAGAGTGGTCATAGAGCTACACCTCAAAAAGAGAAACTGCTGAAGAGACGGATTCTTCCTTTTAAATAAGGGCCTTGTGACAGTGTTGAAGTCCCCTCCAAAGATGACCTGCAGACTGGTAAAAAGGTAGGGCTTGATCCTCATTAAAAACACTTTTGGTCCCACTTTTAGTTTCCCCAGATTGGGGACCATAAATGTTAATGAGCCAGAGCTCTTGTCCCCTCATGAGAACATCTAAGATCAGGCACCTTCCCATTTCTAACTCAATAATCCGTTGGCATTCTACTGGTGCTGTGAAAAGGACCGCCACTCCGCTATATGGTTCGGCCACAAGAGACCAATAGGAGGGCCCGAGTCTCCACTGCCTCTTAGCTTTAAATATGTCTGGTATGTTTGGCAGCCTGGTCTCTTGCAAAAAGAAAATGACAGCTTTAACCCGGCTGAAAAAATCAAAGGCAGCAAATCTAGCCATATTTGATTTAATGCTGGCAACATTAATGGACGCCAGCATCAATGGAGTGGTTACTGCTATCTTTGGTGATTGAGTTAGATGGCTTTCTTTTTCCCACTCACCTTCTTATCTTCCACCTAAGAGGGGGAATCCTCTTTAATGACACAGAGGTGTTCATTCCCACTTTTATTGTTCTCGTCTCCCAACTCTGGGTCAGTCCCTCCCCCAAGGACCTTGAATCCCCTGAAAAATGAGATTTGGCACGCCCTGTAAGCTCCACCGAAGCTGGAACCTCACCCTCAGCCTCCTCATCAGAGGAAGAAATGTTCTCAAGGGCTTAGTACCGGTTACAAAAAACAACCAGAGGGCAGTCAGTTTTACCTTCCTTAGGTACCTTCGTCAGAGAAGGAGGTGTTTTATTTCCCTTGTTTCTTTTCTTTTTGGTGCCAAGCTTACGATTGTCCTCTAGCCACTGTTTATTATCCTCTTCCATACTTTCACAATGGGATGATTCTGAGGAAGTGACACTTTCCTCCCTGTGGATCCTCCCGATCTCCTCATCCAACTCATCATCCCTTGGGGCCTCAGCAGCAAGACTGGCATCCAGGACAGGGGTTGTCCCAGTAGCCCAGGGCTCGCCCAGCTTCTTTTCCTGTTTGCACTTGTCTAGACGCCTCAGCTGGGCAGGCATCTTTTCATTGCTTTTCCTCCTGGCCCCTCAGTTACCTCACCTCTGCTAGTCCCCTTCCCAGAAGAATCTGCCTCATGGCTTTCACCCACCGGGGTCACGACCACATTAGCAAAGGAGCAAGGGCAACAGCTGAATGGGTCACCTAACTCACTACACAGGTGTCATCTAATCTTGACATCCCAAAACAATGCACATTTTTTACACTGCAGTTTGCACTGAAGTGTGTGGGGTAGTCACACCTGTGACAGAGCTGTTTGCTCATGGTAGACCAGGATATGATCCCTACCCAGGAAGGCAGATGATGGAATGTGGGCAACCGTACTACCTGAATGTTTAAGCTTTACCATAAACGTCCAAGCGACTGACCAGATACCCAACTCACGCGGGTTTTCTTTCGCATCTCTCCAACCTCTTCATAACAGCCAAGCCACATCATTATGTCATAACAAGAAAGCAACTCATTACAAGTCATCATGGATTACTTCCTTGACTTGGTTTTGGCGAGACACTGCCTGAATGACAAAGTCTCGCCAGTTAATTTTTTGCCAACTCATACTTCAACCAGAAGAGCTCAAGCCCCTCTAGCCGAACAAATCTGACATCAAACTAAGACGTGGAATACGGATATATCAAGGGCAGGCGTTGATGTCAATTACCTTGAAGCCCATCCTCAGCAAGAGCTCTACAACCTTAGACTTTGGAGGAGCATCACTGCCCCTCCATTGAAGATGGACCACATTCCTCCGCACACTGCCTGGCCCAGCTGTTGGACAGGACCATAATGTATCCCCTCCACTTTATGTTCTTGGAAGGCCCTGAGGCCATGCCTCTCTATCTAGGATAAAACATCCTCCCCTTCCTCTACCATTAGTGATCTCTCCCACTTCTTTAGAGCCTCCAGGAGACGCTGCTGCAATGCTGCAACATGCTGTCCTCAAAGCCCGGAGACGAGGATAATGCCCTATTTCCTCCGGAGGTGACACTGGCATAACTCCTGACAGGCACTGCCACCGCAGGGGGGCAATCAGACCAATGACTACATCAGCCCCAACAGCATCACTATTATCCACTTCCATCACCCTCTCACCCTCCACCAAGCCAGCAAACACATCACTAGACAATGAGTTTGCCTCATTCACATCCACCTCCGCATTCAATCCTGCTGGACCAGTAAGAACAGTGGGTGACATTTTGACCTCAGCATCATTAGGCACAAGGGGCTTGGACACCTCCAAAGAACTGGAGGCAACCTCACCTCTGGTCTTACGTGTGCCCTCTGTGTCATCAGTTGGTAATTTGCGTTGCTTCACATTTGATACCAGGTGCTGCTGATCCTTGGCTGCTGTGAACTGCCACTGATCTTCAGCATCAGGATCTTGCTGACCAGTGGTGCCAACACAGACTCGCACTTTGGTGGGAGGAAAGTACCTCCCATTCCCGGCAGCCCCTTTACACTGTCGCCGCTTATCAATTAAGTGATCAGTGACAACAGCATTCAGAGGCGTCAAGGCTACTTCTACAAGCAGCAACAGAGCTCTGCGCCTTACTACTTCGCTTTGTGATCTCCACGTGCCTTTGAAATGAATCCACAGCAAAACCCGAGCTGGGCTGGGCAATGGGGCTTATACGGTGAGCTGACCCTGACCCTCAGTTAATGTTATGCTCATGCTGCAGGGTGGCCTGTGGGGGTGGTCTGTGGGCGGGGCATTATGTGGTGCTCTTGATTACATATGCATCCTTATGGGCTTATGAGAGGTCACTGATCCTTCAGTGACCTACCTCCTATTTTACGTAATGCATATAACTTTGTTAGCTTACATAAAATGAATTTACATCCAGCAAAATGATGCCGGCGGCAGCGCCTGACAGAGGCATCTTTCTCTTACCCATAGATTCTACTGTGCAAGCGCCATGACCGGCGCCATTTTGCTGCAGCTACATTTTTTTCCTCTAGCAAAATGGTGGCGCCTGCGCCGTAGCATCTATTTCTTACCGATAAGATTCTACTATGCAATTCTACTGGGCAAGCGCCACTGCCGGTGCCATTTTGCTGCAGCCCAAATTTTTTCCTACAGCAAAATGGCGCTGGCAGCGGCGTATGCGTAGTAGCATCTAGCAGTAAGAGATAGGTGCTACTGCAAGGGGGTAGCCGTGGCCCTCATCTCCCACGCCCTGTCACATTACATGAAAGGGTTATGACTGGGTGTGTGGACTTGAGCTGTGAGGGCGCTAGGCCCGTGCAGGCTGCATGTAATCAAAGTTGTAGTCAATGTTGCTGGTTTGCCAGGACCAGGTGTTGAATAGTGCAATGAGGGAGACCACCAGTCCAAAATAAACTTTTTACTGAACGGAACTTGATAGGTAAAAATACAAGAGATAGCGGGTACACAGTCTTATGAATGTTTGCTTTACAACTGGAAGCATTTTCCACAAAGTTTCCTTCCTTCTTTTCTCTATATTCACCTATCCTCTTTACTCTTTCCACTTGTCCTCAGTATCCGTTTCTCACTACTTCACCACAACCCAGCTCCCCATTATAGTGCTGTCTTGCAAGAGTCCTTTACTTGACCTGCGGTTCCGCGCTTTCTTCCCCCTCAGGGTGCCAATATGACCGGTACTTATCTTCTCTAGAGCTGACGCTCTGTAACACCGTCTACTCGTCTCACCTACTGAGTTATGTCTAGGTCCATTGCTTTCAAGAGCTGTAAGCTAGTCGGGGGCCTTTCTGCTAGGCGTCCTCTTTCAGGACCAGTCTCCAGTAGATCACTCAACTCTTAGTCACTTCTGCTCCAGGACATGCTATCTCTTTCTTTCAGCTGTCTCCCACTTTAGGGACACCCCAGAAGGCGGCACTGCTCACAATGGACATTAAGTCCTCTTTTTGTGTACTTCAGACCCTATCTGACATTCTAACAGGAAACTGTCACTTTTCCTTCAACTTAGTGCCTCCCATTCTGGGCTAGTCCCAAATATTAACTCTCACTTTCCCTGGGAACTAACTTGCTGGGCCGAATACAGCCTTGTCACCAACTACACAGATTACTACACATACAAACATCATCAACGAGTATCACTATTCACATTACACAATATACTTCTTTCTTCAAGGGGGAACGTGAGCAGCATGTCCAGCTCCTTACAACTACATGGTATGTAAGCATGTAGTCACATAGAGCGACTGTAGACTTTCTCCACAAACCTGAACAACCCATTTAATTTTGCTGATATGGCCTTGCATCTACCTTGATTACTTTTTTACCTTTCTTTACCTTGCAAAACATCTGCTTTTTTATTGTTTTCCACTTGGACTGATTTCCACTAATGACGATGTTCCCTGCGTAAGTATGGTCTGAATGAAGTTCTTGTTAATAACTTTTTTTTTTAATCTCCCGCTAGAAAGAGGCACTTGTAGACTAATGTAGACTGACTACCTTGACCATTAAATTACCTCAGTCTATGGGGTAGAATTCTGTCTGTACAATCTTTTCTATTCTATCCGGGCAGCTTCACGGACTCAGAAGCCATCACAGAAACAATAAACCATAATCCATTTTCTTTCCATTCAAGGTAGGACGACAATTGAATGAAGTTTGTTGAAAATAAAGTAATTCACTTTAGCAGTCACTTATCCCGGGCGACAAGACCTCGGATTCGATCCCAGGGTGTTGTTTACCTGCAATAAAAGCTGAAATGACCATTGTCCTCAGTCTGAAAGCTTTCAAGAGCCGTTCTAGTGACGCTATACACTGCATACAATCAGTATAGAAACCGATATCATTGTGTTTACCTAATTGGTAAAAAAGTTTCTTCTTGGCCTTCTCTTTTTGGGACACTAAATTACAATGAAAGATTTTCTTCATTACCCGAGAATCACAAACAATTTCTGTAACTCCCAATCAGACTTCTGCACCCGTCCACATGTATTTTGTCCACTCCTCGTAAACAAATTGCTCCATGTGTGTCAGATGTGAAGGCGCCTTCTCCAGATACGAGGTTTCAGATCGTTCCACACATGTTCAAAAGGATTTAGATCATGGTTCATAGAAGGCGTTTCAGAAGAGTCCAATGCTTTGCTCTTCGCTGTGTTTTGGGTCATTATCATGTTGGAGGACCCATAAACTGTGACTCAGACCAAGCTTTCTGACATCGGGCAGCACATTTTGCTCCAGAATGCCTTGATAGTCCACAGATTCAACACACCCTGTCCCAGATGCAGCCCCGAAACATAACCAAGCCTCCTCCACGTCTTACAGTAGGTACAATGTTCTTCTCTTTGTATTCTCACAGAAGCTCTGTGGCTCGTCAATATGCATTTTGGCAAATTTTGTTTCCCTGTTTTTTTTATAATATGCTTTCAGAAGTGGTTTCCTCCTTGGTCGTCTTCCTTGAAGTCCACTTTGGTCAACATATCGACGGATGGCGCAATCTGATACTGATGTACCTTGACCTCTCATCTATTTGGACGTTATCCTGCGTTCTTTGCTTACAATTCAAATTATCCATCTCTTCAATTTGTCATCAATTTCCCACTTCTGACCTTGTCCAGGGAGGTTGGTTACAGTCCCTTAGACCTTAATCTGCTAAATAATATGTGCAACTGTAGTAACAGGAACATCAGGATTTTTGAAGATGGTCTTATAGCCTTTACCTTTAACATATTTGTCTATAATTTTCTTTCTAATCTCCTGAGATGTCTCCTTACCTTTCTTTGGTTCATGTTCACTGTGGTACACACCATGATGCCAAACAGCACATTGACTACTTTTCACCCTTTAAACAGGCAAACTGACTGGTTACATGTTTTGAGACACCGGTGATGCTAATTAAAGGGCACACTTAATATCTAATGCTACATTTCCCAATCGTCATCTGTTAGGTAATAATTCCCCAACATCAGAATCAGAAAGGATCCTACTAACATTAGATTTTGGCCTTTCCTAAGAAAAAAATCTGAGTGTTTGGCCAACTTTCATTTCAATGTAAACGATTGTTTTGCAGGTGGAATTTAACAACCTTTTTAGCAGACTATCATCATCTGAAAATAAGTTTGCATGCTTCATATTTTTGACCGGTAGTCTAGAACTTCTAGGGCATTTGCAGTAACAAGGAAAACATGATAGCTGGCAAAGTATATTGGGAAAATCTTAGGTTCTTTTTTGTACATTGTCTAAATGTCTTGACGCAAGCCAGTGAGATTCAGAAAGCTCTCTTCTGGTTATCCTTCTCATTTCAGACTGAGACAGGTAATTAAAATGCAAATTAAAAATGGAAATTAAGGATGTTGAACACATCTCCCAAGAATACACCACAAGGAACTGCTGGATCTTGTTTTTTTTTTTTCTATACGCCGAGCAATGCAGAGAAAGATAGTGACAGCAGTCTACTTAATACTCACCCGACTCTCGTCAGCTTTCATTTGGTCAACAGCTTTGATATTCACCAGGCAGGATCACAACTTGGTGGATTTGCTCATAATTGTTAATTTTGACAATTTAATGAAAAAAATAAAATAAATAAAACACAGAAATATAAAACAAAATTAAAGTTAAAGCATAAAGTGGATCTGTCATTAGATTTCAAAATATATACTGCGGTTTAATAGATATTAGACTTTATGGGACTGGTGTGCTTATTGTGAAATTCCATGTCAGAATGGCCATAACATCCTTCTTGAAACAAAACTAATTTTCCACTCACCTAGTCTGATTGACAGCTCCTCAATGTCCTTCCTGTCTGCTGATGAATCTCCACCTACCGAGCCTGATTGACAGCTCAGCAATGTCCCTCCTCTCTGCTGCTGAAAGTCTTCCTCCCCCCAACCCGACAGTTCCTCAAAATCCCTCCTCTCTGATGAATTTCTTCCCCCCCAAACTTGACAGTTCCTCAGCATCTCTCCTCTCTGATGCGGAATCTCAGTCCATCTAGCCTGATTGACAGCTCCTCAGTGTCCCTCCTCCCTGCTTAAATCTCACCCTGCTCAGGACAATCAGCTGCTTGCATCTGTCAGTTAGGCTGGGTGGACAGGGACAAAAAACACTTGGACTCATGAGGTATTTTACTCTTCAGCTTGACTTATAAAAGGCACATGGGGTTGGAATTTGAAAGCATGTTTATATTGGTGACTCATTTTTCAAGTATGTTCTGACAACAAAAGATTCAATATTACCTTTAATACTGTTTTAACAAATGGTACTGTATGTGTTCTTTTTGAGCCCTCTATTTGTAAAGAAGTACAAGGGTAAATACCCTGTTCCTAATATCCGTTAATGACAACTTTTTACAAGTCTCTATGCCCAATCTAGGTCTTAAATGAAGTCCTACTCTGCTAAGGGTTGTCCAATACTTTGATATTGATGACCAATCTTAAGGATAGGTCATTAATATAACATTGTGGGAGTCCAACATCCGCCATCAGCTGTTCTCAGAGCCGATCTGTAGTGGCCACTAAACAGTTGATAGAGGTGTTCTGTTCAGCTTCACAAATTGCTGATCGGTTGGGGTGATGAGTGTCGGACACCCCACCGGTTTGATATTGATGACCAATCCCAAGGTCATCAATATCAAGGACCTATTCCCAAGTTATTGGAGCAGTGGAGCAAACCTTGAACTATCCGGGCTACTGGTGCCCTATTAAGTAGGGAAACTTTATGTGCCATATGGAAGAGCACAGGTTGTACATCCCTCATGGTGATGACTCCGATTAATGATGCCAAGTTATGTGCAGGAGCATGCATTGGTGTTTTACAGGTTCCGGATGGCCAAGGGCGACCATACTTAAAGGGGGATATGTAAGGAGATGGACATCTGTCTTATTCAATAGTGATTTGTTTGACATGTCCTGGTATATGTAAGCTGATTGCCATTAAGCAGTCTAGAAACACTGAATAACCCCTCCTAAGAGGAGCTGTGGTGGCAGCCATATTGCATGATCTAAGGAATACTAGTTATATCAGCTTGACAAAAGGAAGCAGTCAATGGCTTATACTTACATGCATTTTTATTTTTTTGGGGTGGTAGAACCTTTTAGTGCAACAATGAAAGGGTTAACCAAATTGCCAAATAATAGAATATCTTCCGACCATTAAGAATGGACTGAACTGCCACTTCCTGACGCGAAACTAGTAAACGTTTGTCATTGAACATTTTCTGAGTGCCCATAAATCTTCAGCGTTACTTGTATATCGTGATGGACGACTCCCATCAGTTTCCAACGAAAACTCAGTGAGAGATGTTTTACCGGGCGCGTGGACGGCGCTTAATATCAGATTTGTGTTTTCACGGGCAGAAACAGACAGAATATGAAATGTTCATTTAATTATGGCTTCAGAATCCCTACATGAAGCTGATCGATATTCAGCTCACGTTAGGATGAAGACATTGGGGATGAAATGTATTTCTGTACAGATAGAAAGCGGAGACGGAGGCAGCGGGGACGCCAGAAATGAATGAGGGATGAGTAAGAAGGATGTCCTTTTCACTTGTTTGTTACAATCAGGCGCGTAGAACAGATGCTTGATGATAAAGTACATCTGAAATGGATGTTTTTGTTAGGCTGAGTGCTAAGTGGATTGCTAAAATAACTGTTGATTAGGTTTATCAGACGCTAGAGCTTCTCCGAGAGGAGGAGACGAGATACACGGGCATGCAAAAAACAACACAAAAGCCGTAAAAATCACACCGCAGTCCAAAAAATAACTAGTATATACGTAACACTTCAATCAATATACTGAAACTCGACTGGGGATGCGGTTGAAATGCAAATCGGCACTTGAACAGCTTTTTAAGGGTCTCCTAGCTCCCAAATATTCCAAATTTTGACTATTTCAGCTTGTTTAAAATTTTGGGCTTGGATAGAAAGGTTATGAAGAAAAAAAAACCTATCTCTATGGTGGGATATCCTGATGGGACATGGTTCGCTCATCACTATTTAAAATATGTAAGATTTCCATGCGTGAAAAAATGTAAAAGGAGTTGTCGATTTGTTTTCACCTGTCCACAGGATCGGTGATAACTTGATCACTAGTTGTTTGGTTGTTGGGACCAGCAACTTTCCTGAAATCAGGGGTTCGAAATGCCCCGTTAAAGATGGCTCGTGTGTGCCACCGCTCCTTGCATTGCCTATGGGACTGCCTACCTCCACGAGAAAACTAAAATTGTGATGGTGCACATTTGCGGCTACGCATGATCCTCGCAGAGTGTCAGAGCCCTTTTGTCAGGTTAGGAAGACCCTTCTAAGAAAAGAAAAGTCTGATGAAATGATAATATTGCTGCTGCCCTAGTGTTAAAGGGATGTTTTAAACTAAAAAGAAACATTGGCCCAAAATCTTATACTATGTAATGCCATGCCGATTTCCTGCTGCCCCCTGTTATGATCCCAATGGTAGAGGATCTCAGGGTTTTCAGCAAAGTCTGCAAACATAAAAAACCAGCTCATAGGGAGGTGGTAACTGAGCTGACCGCATACCTGATCCTAACCCACAACTAATAGCAGCCGGGGAACGTACCTACGTTGGTTCTAGACGTCTCGCGCCAGCCGGAGAACTAACTAACCCTTTCAGAGAAAATCAGACCTCACTTGCCTCAAGAGAAAGGTACCCCAAAGTAAAGACACGCCCCCAACAAATAATAACGGTGAGGTAAGAAGAAAGGACAAACGTAAGTATGAACTAGATTCAGCAAAGAGAGGCCCACTATATAATAGCAGAAATATAGAAAGCGGACTTATGCGGTCAGCGAAAAACCCTACAAAAATATCCACGCTGAATATCCAAGAACCCCCGCACCGACTAACGGTGTGGGGGGAGAATATCAGCCCCCTTAGAGCTTCCAGCAAAATCAGGAATCACATTATGAACAAGCTGGACAAAAAACAAAACAATACAAATGAACAAAAATAAGAAAGCAGGACTTAGCTTATCTTGCAAAAATCAGGACCAGTAGACAGGAGCAACCAGACAAGGACTGATTACATTAATGCCAGGGAATGGACTAAGAATCCAGGAAGTTTAAATAGGAACACCCAGGGTCTAACGAACCAGGTGACTACCAACCTGGGGAAAGACAATCCAAGGCCATACCGCTAGTGACCACAAGAGGGAGCCAAAAAGTGTAGTTCACAACAGTACCCCCCCTTTAAGGAGGGGTCACCGAACCCTCACTACGACCACCAGGGCGATCAGGATGGGCAGCGTGAAAGGCACGAACCAAATCGGCCGCATGAACATCAGAAGCGACCACCCAGGAATTATCCTCCTGACCATAGCCCTTCCATTTGACCAGATACTGAAGCCTCCGTCTAGAGAGACGAGAATCTAAGATCTTCTCCACCACATACTCCAACTCGCCCTCAACCAAGACCGGAGCAGGAGGGTCAACAGCAGGAACCACAGGCACAATGTACCGCCGCAACAAAGACCTATGGAACACATTGTGAATGGCAAACGACACAGGAAGATCCAAACGAAAAGACACCGGATTAAGGACCTCCAATATTCTATAAGGACCAATAAAGCGAGGCTTAAACTTAGGAGAGGAAACCTTCAGAGGGACATACCGAGAAGACAACCAAACCAAATCCCCAACATGAAGTCGGGGACCCACACCGCGGCGGCGGTTGGCAAAACGCTGAGCCTTCTCTTGTGACAACTTCAAGTTGTCCACCACATGATTCCAAGTCCGCTGCAACCTATCAACCACGGAATCCACCCCAGGACAGTCAGAAGGCTCAACATGACCTGAGGAGAAATGAGGATGAAAACCAGAGTTGCAGAAAAATGGCAAAACCAAAGTAGCGGAACTAGCCCGATTATTGAGGGCAAACTCAGCCAATGGCAAAAAGGTCACCCAATCATCCTGATCCGCAGAAACAAAACATCTTAAATAAGCCTCCAGCGTCTGATTAGTTCGCTCCGTTTGGCCATTAGTCTGAGGATGAAAGGCAGACGAGAACGACAGATCAATGCCCATCTTAGCACAAAAAGATCGCCAGAATCTGGACACAAACTGGGATCCTCTGTCAGACACGATATTCTCAGGAATGCCGTGCAAACGAACCACATTCTGAAAAAACAAAGGAACCAGATCGGAAGAGGACGGCAACTTAGGCAAGGGCACCAAATGGACCATCTTGGAAAAACGATCACACACCACCCAGATGACAGACATTCCCTGAGACACCGGAAGATCTGAAATGAAATCCATGGAAATGTGTGTCCAAGGCCTCTTCGGGACAGGCAAGGGCAAAAGCAACCCGCTGGCACGAGAACAACAAGGCTTAGCCCGAGCACAAGTCCCACAGGACTGCACAAAAGAACGCACATCCCGTGACAAGGAAGGCCACCAAAAGGACCTAGCCACCAAATCTCTGGTACCAAAAATCCCAGGATGCCCTGCCAACACCGAAGAATGAACCTCGGAAATAACTCTGCTGGTCCATTTATCAGGAACAAACAGTCTGTCAGGTGGACAAGGGTCCGGTCTACCAGCCTGAAATCTCTGCAACACACGTCGCAAATCAGGAGAAATGGCCGACAAGATTACTCCCTCTTTAAGAATACCAGCCGGCTCTGAGACTCCAGGAGAGTCAGGCACAAAGCTCCTAGAGAGAGCATCAGCCTTCACATTTTTCGAACCAGGAAGGTATGAGACCACAAAGTCAAAACGGGAGAAAAACAATGACCAACGAGCCTGTCTAGGGTTCAGGCGTTTAGCAGACTCGAGATACATCAGATTTTTGTGATCAGTCAAGACCACCACACGATGCTTAGCTCCCTCGAGCCAATGATGCCACTCCTCAAATGCCCACTTCATGGCCAACAACTCCCGATTACCAACATCATAGTTCCACTCAGCAGGCGAAAATTTCCTGGAAAAGAAAGCACATGGTCTCATCACAGAGCAACCAGAGCCTCTCTGCGACAAAACAGCCCCTGCACCAATCTCAGAAGCGTCTACTTCAACCTGAAAGGGAAGTGAGACATCAGGCTGGCACAAAACAGGCGCCGAAGTAAACCGGCGCTTCAGCTCCCGGAAGGCCTCCACGGCCGCAGGAGCCCAATTAGCAACATCAGAACCTTTCTTGGTCATATCCGTCAGAGGTTTAACAACACTAGAAAAGTTAGCAATAAAACGACGGTAGAAATTAGCAAAACCCAAAAACTTCTGAAGACTCTTAACAGACGTGGGTTGAGTCCACTCATGAATAGCTCGGACCTTGACTGGGTCCATCTCCACAGCAGAAGGGGAAAAAAAAAAACCCAAAAAGGAAACCTTCTGCACTCCAAAGAGACACTTTGAGCCCTTCACAAACAAAGCATTATCGCGCAAAACCTGAAACACCATCCTGACCTGCTTTACATGAGAATCCCAATCATCAGAAAAAACTAAAATGTCATCCAGATAAACAATCATAAATTTATCTAGATACTTCCGGAAGATGTCATGCATAAAGGACTGAAACACTGAAGGGGCATTAGAGAGCCCAAAAGGCATCACCAAGTACTCAAAATGACCTGCGGGCGTATTAAATGCAGTTTTCCATTAATCTCCCTGCTTAATGCGCACAAGGTTGTACGCACCACGAAGATCTATCTTGGTGAAACAACAGGCACCCTTAATCCGAGCAAACAAGTCCGACAATAGTGGCAAAGGATATTGAAATTTAACCGTGATTTTATTCAGAAGCCGATAGTCTATACAAGGTCTCAAAGACCCGTCTTTCTTGGCCACAAAAAAGAATCCCGCACCAAGAGGGGAAGAGGAGGGACGAATATGTCCTTTCTCCAAAGACTCCTTTATATAAGAACGCATCGCGGCATGCTCAGGTACCGACAGATTAAATAATCGTCCCTTAGGAAACTTACTACCAGGAATCAAATCTATAGCGCAGTCACAGTCCCTATGAGGAGGAAGAGCACTGGACCTGGACTCACTGAATACATCCTGATAGTCCAACAAATACTCAGGGACTTCAGAAGGAGTAGAAGAAGCAATAGACACCGACGGGGAATCGCAATGAATTCCCTGACAACCCCAACTTGACACAGACATAGCCCTCCAATCCAAAACTGGATTATGGGCCTGTAACCATGGCAGACCCAAAACGACCAAATCATGCATCTTATGCAGAACAAGAAAACGAATCACCTCCCGATGTTCTGGAGTCATGCACATGGTCACTTGTGTCCAATACTGCGGTTTATTCTCCGCCAATGGCGTAGCATCAATTCCTCTAAGAGGAATAGGATTTTCTAAAGGCTCCAGGACAAAACCACAGCGCTTGGCAAACGACAAGTCCATAAGACTCAGGGCAGCACCTGAATCCACAAACGCCATAACAGGGTAGGAAGACAATGAACAAATTAAAGTCACAGACAAAATAAATTTAGGCTGCAAGTTACCAATGGCGACAGGACTAACAAACTTTGTTAGGCGTTTAAAGCATGCTGAAATAACATGTGTAGAATCACCACAGTAAAAACACAACCCATTCTGACATCTATGATTTTGCCGTTCAGTTCTAGTCTGAATTCTATGACATTGCATTAAG
Source organism: Ranitomeya variabilis (assembly GCF_051348905.1). NCBI lineage: Eukaryota > Metazoa > Chordata > Amphibia > Anura > Dendrobatidae > Ranitomeya > Ranitomeya variabilis. The sequence goes on along the minus strand of NC_135236.1, from coordinate 662,775,468 downwards.
TCCGGTGTCTGTTCAGACAACACCGCCAGAGGATTAGCGGATTTGCGCTCCCGCAAACGCCGACCAATCTGAATGGCCAGCGTCATAGAATCATTCAGACTTGTAGGAATGGGGAAGCCCACCATCACATTCTTAATGGTTTCAGAAAGGCCATTTCTGAAATTTGCGGCCAGAGCGCACTCATTCCACTGAGTAAGCACGGACCATTTCCGAAATTTTTGGCAATACACTTCAGCTTCATCCTGGCCCTGAGAGATAGCCAGCAAAGCTTTCTCTGCCTGAATTTCAAGATTGGGCTCCTCATAAAGCAATCCGAGCGCCAGAAAAAACGCATCAATATTTGCCAATGCCGGATCTCCTGGCGCCAATGAGAAAGCCCAATCCTGAGGGTCGCCCCGCAAGAAGGAGATAACAATTTTAACTTGCTGAGCTGAGTCTCCAGACGAACGAGGTCTCAAAGATAGAAACAATTTACAATTATTCCTAAAATTCCTAAATTTAAATCGATCTCCAGAGAACAGCTCAGGAATAGGTATCTTAGGCTCTGACATAGGACTGCTAATGACAAAATCCTGAATGCCCTGCACACGTGCAGCAAGCTGATCCACACTAGTAATCAGAGTCTGAACATTCATGTCTGCAGCAGAGCTTCAAGCCACTCAGAGATAAAGGGGAGGAAGAAAAAAAAAACAAAAAAAAAAACTCAGAACTTCTTTTCTTTTAATCCCACTTCTGCAATGCATTAACTATTCACTCGGCCTGGCATTCTGTTATGATCCCAATGGTAGAGGATCTCAGGGTTTTCAGCAAAGTCTGCAAACATAAAAAACCAGCTCATAGGGAGGTGGTAACTGAGCTGACCGCATACCTGATCCTAACCCACAACTAATAGCAGCCGGGGAACGTACCTACGTTGGTTCTAGACGTCTCGCGCCAGCCGGAGAACTAACTAACCCTTTCAGAGAAAATCAGACCTCACTTGCCTCAAGAGAAAGGTACCCCAAAGTAAAGACACGCCCCCAACAAATAATAACGGTGAGGTAAGAAGAAAGGACAAACGTAAGTATGAACTAGATTCAGCAAAGAGAGGCCCACTATATAATAGCAGAAATATAGAAAGCGGACTTATGCGGTCAGCGAAAAACCCTACAAAAATATCCACGCTGAGTATCCAAGAACCCCCGCACCGACTAACGGTGTGGGGGGAGAATATCAGCCCCCTTAGAGCTTCCAGCAAAATCAGGAATCACATTATGAACAAGCTGGACAAAAAACAAAACAATACAAATGAACAAAAATAAGAAAGCAGGACTTAGCTTATCTTGCAAAAATCAGGACCAGTAGACAGGAGTAACCAGACAAGGACTGATTACATTAATGCCAGGCAATGGACTAAGAATCCAGGAAGTTTAAATAGGAACACCCAGGGTCTAACGAACCAGGTGACTACCAACCTGGGGAAAGACAATCCAAGGCCATACCGCTAGTGACCACAAGAGGGAGCCAAAAAGTGTAGTTCACAACAGCCCCCATTTTGACGTTACTAAAGCCCCTAACCAGTTCCTGTTAGTCCTTGTCTATTCCGGTGGACTTGTGATAGCCACAGCCAATGACTTGCTCTAGCAGTCACATGTGCTCCTACTTTTAGTACTTCCTGTCACCACTGCAGGCAGTGATTGGCTGCAGTGTACTCACGTTCATCTAGACGGCAAAATCTCAGAGAGGTCATCTGACCAAAGCCAACTGGACTGACCGGGAACTCAGGAAGCCTTGAAGCCTGAGCAGTGAAGGATCGGTAAGGTGTGTATTACCTTTTTTATTATTTTACACCATTTTGAATAGGTTTTTTAAGTGGTCGGACAACACTATTTAATGGTCAGAGATAAAGCTTTGACACTATTATGATGTTTTAGTAATTCTAAGACCTTCCAAGTGTCACTAAGGGACAACAGTATCTGGAGTTGCGAACAGTCAGGGAGCAAAATAAAGGATACCTGGGTGAATGGTGGGGGAATACTGTCTTAGTGTAATAGAATCCCCTCATCCTACGTTACCGAGTAATCCTGATTAAAAGAAACACATATTCAAGGCATACAAATGGTTAAATTAAGATGTCACACACTATAGAGGTCCAAAATTTAAAGCCTACCGGAGCAACATTGGCATGGGATTGGTACATTTCTCATTGGTTTCTTCACATATTTCAGTTTCCATCCAGACTTCTGAAAATTCTATTAAATTCCTATAAAATTGTTTCTGGTGATTACTCAAAGAAAGAACCAAATTGTATATTGGTGCACTGCTTGACCCAGAACTTGGTTCTCCAGCATTTTGTTGCTCTGCTGAGACAGTGGTCAGTCAGAGCTCAGTATACAGTGAGTGCATGTAATAATTACCGCAGCTCCTTCTCTGCCTGTGGTCAAGGTGCATGTACTGAGCCGCGTGGCTGTGAATCCAGCACTTACTAGAAAGGTGATCCATCATCTCAATGTCTCTCACTGCTCTTGACTTGTCTCCTCTCCATAGAAGGTAATAGGAGGTGTAACCTGACACATCAGTGAGCTGGCATTCCATATTGTGCATCATTTTCAGGCGTATATTCCTACTGGAGGCGGACACTTGGATGTAGCAGACTGCGTCAAGGTATTCGCCTCCAGTAGGCATATATGGCCAAAAATGATGCACTTTAGGGCACACGGGGACTCTGTCAGCACCATTATCGTCAATGGCCCTGTCTATACACCTGAATCCCGTTTTGAGGGGGTTTTGGATGCAAGCCCTGACAGGACCACTGATTGTTAAGTCATGTGAGCACTGCAGCCAATGTCATGCTAGCCCCGAGAGACATCACTGGAACAGCGTCGGTGTGAGAGGTGAGTATCTGTAATTTTTTATTTTACACTGGAGACTATAGTACTTAAAGGGAATGTGCCATCAAAAACATTTTTTTCCACAATTTTTTGCTTTAAAATTTTTAACTTTTTTTTTTTAATGGTATAAAACGTGAAAAATTGTTTAAAAAGGTTTGACACTTTTAAAACACTAGGGGGAGAAGGTGCTGAAATTTCCCATGAAAACCTCGTGTACCGCTAGCTCACATTACGACTACAGTAAAAGTGGGCGGGAAACTCACATGTGTGTGATGTCACTGCTCCCGCCCCTTCTGGGCGTTTCCAAAACAATAAGGAAGGATGAAGTTTAGGGTCACAGTGCGGAGATATTTTGTTGGTGACTGCCAGTGATACGGAGATGTGGACAGTGTCACCGAGGACAGCCGGCAGCACTGATTCTGTTAGTTGGTGCAGCTCGTAGTATCACTTGCTGAAGTTAGATACATGGAGTCTTTCACGTGCTGGAATTAGATACAAAGATTGTATCACACACTGGGATTAGATACAGGGCTCAGCGGAGTGTATCACACAGGATGGGATTAGATACGCAGGGTTTATCACACACTGGGATTAGATACAGGGGTCAGTGTAGTGTATCACATATAACAGAATTATATTAAGGGCTCAGCGGAGTATATCACACAGGATGGGATTAGATATGAGGACTGTATTATGTGGTGGGATTAGATACGCGGAGTGTGTATCACAAGCTGGGATTGGATAAGCAGATGTATCACGCGCTGAGCTTGGATACGCAGAGTGCATTACAAACTGGGTGGATACACAGAGTACATCACGAACTGGGCTTGGCTGTGCAGAGTAGATTACGGACTGGGCTTGGATTCACAAACTGTATAATGCACTGGGATTAGATAGAGTTGTATCACATACTTAAATTTAATGTGTCTGCATCATGCCCTGGGATTAGATACACATCTATGCATCACGCGCTAGGATTAGATACGAGTCTCTGCATCACGCGCTGGGATTAGATACGAGTTTCTGTGGGCTGTATCACACATGATGGGCATTAGATACACGTCTCTGCAGGGTGTATCACACATAGTGGGGATTAGATACACAACTGACTGTGCAGGCTGTATCACACATGATGGGGATTAGATACGTGACTCTGTAGGCTGTATCACACATAACGAGGATTAGATACGAGGTACTGCTGCCTGTACCACACATGATGGGCGTCAGAGAAGAGGCAAAGTGCACTGCATCACACATGATTGCATTAGATACACGGCACTGCAGGCTGTACCACAAAAAAAAATCACTGCATTGAGAATGGGTCATTTAACTAGTGGACAATCCCTTTAAAATTATTATTTTTCAATTGGACAACCTCTTCAAAGTAAAAAAAAATAAAAATAAAGGAAATAGACAAGAGATTTTTGTGTTTAGGTCATACTCTGATATACCCTTTACTAAATATATATTGAATTTACATATTGTTTATAGTTAAATATGTTTTAATATTTATTTTTAATATTAATTTAATATTTATTTTTATTTTTTAATATTTAATTTTCTACCATTTCGAAAATGGTAGATAACGACATGTAATCTTAGAATTTGACTAAAAAGAAATGCTTTTTTTTTTGTTAAACAGGGTTAGGGTTAAAGAATAAAAATAATTTCAGCCCCCGGTTTAAATGATGAGCTTGAGAAATTCCTTGGATTGCCGAAATGCCGATACCTGTATTAAGTCAAGTTAAAGATAATGCTACAAGCCATATGATAATTTCTTGCTTCGACGACTTCAATTTCAAGTCTATTATTTCCTCTCATGCATGTAAATAAATTTTTCTGATTCCAGACAAATATGAAGCCGCCTTACAGTGTGACGCCCGGCTTATTTGGATCCTATTATATTGTAATGAAACATTGTTCGTGAAAATGTGCTCCATTATTATAGGGCAAAATGGTGAGGACAAAAGGTAGATTAATTTCACAAAAGCAAATAATATTTCCAGGATTTTGTTTTCCCCTTATTATTCCATGTGCATCTGGAAAATAGTGTCAGGATAATAGAAGCATTTTATAGAGGCCAAATTAATGTTATTTTTTAAATAATTTTAAAATCGTCTTATTTAAAAATACTTACGGTACATATCATAAAATATATAAAAATCACCCACTGGAGAAGAAAAAATGAATTACAAAAAGTTAAGAAAATAAAATTTCAAAATAGGAAAAGAACAAAACAAGCCATTTTTTACAATACCAAACTTATTTATTCCAAAAATATAAAGACAAAGTATTAAAATTATAAATGCCTTTTTTATGCCTATAAAAGCACCATTGCAATTTTTTTTTTCAGAAGCAGATTTAATTAATAGTTTTAATGAACGCAAAGATAATAATTAAGTTTATTTATCACTTCTGTATGGTAGATGATTATAAAAAAAAACATCTAAAAAAAAACAATGTAATTTTTTTAATTCAAGTTATAAAGTGCCATTGATATTTTTGTCTCAGTCTAGTAATTAGAGTAATTAAAGCCAACCTTTAAATTTGAAAATTCTGCTTTTTGTGCATTAAGATGTGGCTTAGAAGCTGCCGCCATTGTTAATATATCTTTGGTTTATTCCATAACATCAATTGATTTATCTTGTTGGAGTCGAAGCAGAGAAACAACTCACGCATTTCGCGGAAATATTCACATTGCATCATATGGAATCATTTTAGGAACTTCCTCAAAAAATCGCTGTAAGATATTTTAGATTTTAAATCTTTGTCAAAGTAACCAAAAACGTAGAAGAATTCATCCTCGGAAAGGTTGACGCTAAATTTTCGTAGAACCTGCAATGAGAAATGGATGTGAATCCCAATAATCAAACATACGGTACTACATGCATTTGGTGGTGGGATTACAGTTGGATATAGACATCTTAGACATATATGTTATATCCACAGAACCTGGGGCATTTATATATATCTACCTATGGAACCAACATCTATTTTAGAGTTGGGGCCGAATTGTGTACCACAAAGAATAGAGATGAGTGCTCGGCAATTTCCGGAACTCCCTTACAAATGAATGGATAGAGAAGTCCTTGTGGGACCACCTCTTCATTCCGGGTTTCAAGTATGACACCAACATCTATTTTGGAATTGGGGCCCTATCGTGTACGACCAAGAATAGTGATGCGTGTTTGGCAATTTCCGGAACTCCCATACAAATGAATGGACAGATAAGTCCTTGTGTGACCACCTCTTCATTCTGGGTCTCAAGTATGGCACCAACATCTATTTTGGAATTGGGGCCCTATCATGCACCACCAAGAATAGTGATGCGTGCTCTGGAATGTCTAGAACTCGCATTAAACAAATCGATAGAGAAGTCCTTGTGTGACCACCACTTCATTCCGGGTCTCAAGTATGGGATCGACATCTATTTTGGAATTGGGGCCCTATCGTGTACCACCAAGAATCGTGATGCTTGCTCGGCAATTTTTGGAACTCCCATACAAATGAATGGACAGAGAAGTCCTTGTGAGACCACCTCTTCATTCCGGGTCTCAAGTATGGCACCAAAATCTATTTTGGAACTGGGGCCCTATCATGCACCACCAAGAATCGTGATGCGTGCTCGGCAATTTCTAGAACTCGCACTGAAATAAATGGAGAGAGAAGTTCTTGTGTGATCACCTCTCCATTCCTGGTCTCAAGACAGATGCAGGTCTAGATCTCAAAAAACACAAGGTTCTACATCTTTGTGTTCAGTACAACCTTTATACACTTTTCAGTGAGCATTCCTATGTTACCTGTTTAAATTCCTGAATGTTGATATATCCAGACCTTGTCTCATCGTAAGACTGAAAAGTTCTTCTGATTGGTCTCCAGTTGCTCAGGATCTGTGGCTGGATCCTAACCATGGCATCTAGGAAATTGGGTCCGTATAATCCAGTACCCATCTACAGTCCAATAAAATATACGAGTTGACAACAGAAACATCTTAAAGGGGTTGGGCATATAACTGGGGCTAGTTAGAATGTGCAAGGAAACAACATCTGTAAAAGCCAAACTGCAATTTTTTTTTATGAAACCCGATTGCAAAATTTTTATTAAGCTCCACATGCAGACATATAAGAAAAAAAAGTAGCCCTAAAAGGTGGATAATCTCTTTAACCATAAAAAATACACACAATATGAGTGGCACTTTTAGGTAGAAGGTGGCTTTGGAGGACTGAGACCTCCACTGACATTTTTAATGTATTCTCAGAACTCTTGTCATCCCTGCCCATTTTTTATAAAAAGTGGAAGGTGTGATGAAGGAGATCTATTCTTCAATCTGACAATAAGTCAGAGACATGACATATACACCCTCAAAAAAACTGTTACAGTGTACACAAATCCTGTTGAAAGGAGTCGTTTTGTTGTCCCCCATTGCCTACTTGAAAGGTAAAACTGCTTTGCACGCACATAAAAGTCAAATATACCCAGGACCTATCTGATTATCACACTTTGCAACTTCCCATCCACTTTTTATCAGTGTGTTGTTCCTCTTCATCAGCATTTTGCCAGCACTACAGGAGCTGGAACTTCCTTCTCTTCACTACCCAGTTTGCATTGGCTTCCCTGTCATGAACTGAATGACTGTCTCTCTATTATTCCTTTATACAAGTTTGACAGACAGGAGAGCATGAGCAGAGACAAAGATCTGCCCCATTTCCTGTGGAGAGACAAAGCTCCACCCTCACTTCCTGTATAGGACTAAGTCCCGCCCCCTACTTAACACTTGGCAACAGGCAAGACAGATAGAAAGAAAACACCTAGTGGTTGACACTTTAAGGTGATTTTCCAGGAATAAAACAACAGAATTTTTAAACAAAGTGATTTGCGGATTGTCTAGTTATCACATTATCTATCAAATGAGACCAAGTTTTGTGAAGGTCCAGAAACACTTTAAGACATGATGATTTAGAGATCAGCCTGATGGAAGAAATTAAAATAAGGGGACTGATTTATTGGTTCTCTAGTAAATGAAAAGCAAAAGGAATCTACCGTAATTGTGTTATGTCAGGAGCACGATGTCGAATATTTCCTACTTACCGGTATGCGCGGCTTCTGCAGCTTCAGCCTCTGTAGGAGGGTATTATTTTGGGGTGCTGCCCCGGGGGTGAAGGTCCGCACGAAATCTGAATAGGAGACCTTTCCGCTATTTCCCAAATCATATTTCAGTGTCAAACTCTTCAGTTCTTCATCAGAAATATCCATATTAAACTGACGCAGAACAGCTACAACAAGTGGTAGAAAGTAGCTTAGTTGATATTGGACTTGCACATCAAGTAAAAAAATATGTGGGGGCCAAAACAAAATAAAAAAACTGATACATTTTGGTATTAGGGGGTTATGTAAAAAATAAAAGATAAATGTACGATCATCACCGAGATTCCAATGATCGAGAGGTCTAAAGTCACCTGTGTGAAAGGAACAGTAGTGAGCATGTGCGACCACTGCTCCAACAGACAGGCAGTGGTCGCACATGCTCACTAATTTTACATTCATACGGGGGACATTGAGATCTCCGTCCTCATGATCAGTGGTCGCCTGCCATCATTCAACATACATTTAGGACCTGTGACGAGGATGATGTTTATAGGACAGACCCTTTATATAAAAACTGTCTTTTGTGAAGACCCCTGTGGACATACAGTCCTTATCTCCAGCCAAGTAGCAGTGCCTGAGGATACAGGAGCCTAATTTTTGGTTCTTTTCCATTCTGGATCCCAGTGGTGTTCCCGTCTGTGATGCAGAAGCCACCAGTGATGGGGTTCCACATTGATATGTGCAAAGAGTCGTGCCTATCTAAAGGACGCGATAGAAAGTCCTAATTAAGGATTATCAGGGGATTGATTTTTACCTAGCTATATTGTTCAAGGAACTGTTGTGAACTGCAATGCCACATCCAACCTGTGGACAGATGGGGGCACTGTTTCTATAAAAAAAAATCCGACAATATTTTTCCCATCTCTTACAATCATGCTACTTAAAAAAAAATTATATATATATATATATATATATATATATATATATATATATATATATATACACTCACTGGCCACTTTATTAGGTACACCATGCTAGTAACGGGTTGGACCCCCTTTTGCCTTCAGGACTGCCTCAATTCTTCGTGGCATAGATTCAACAAGGTGCTGGAAGCATTCCTCAGAGATTTTGGTCCATATTGACATGATGGCATCACACAGTTGCCGCAGATTTGTCGGCTGCACATCCCTGATGCGAATCTCCCGTTCCACCACATCCCAAAGATTTCATGTTGTTTACGCCAAATTCTGACCCTACCATCCGAATGTCGCAGCAGAAATCGAGACTCATCAGACCAAGCAACGTTTTTCCAATCTTCTACTGTCCAATTTCGATGAGCTTGTGCAAATTGTAGCCTCAGTTTCCTGTTCTTAGCTGAAAGGAGTGGTACCCGGTGTGGTCTTCTGCTGCTGTAGCCCATCTGCCTCAAAGTTCGACGCACTGTGCGTTCAGAGATGCTCTTAGGCCTACCTTGGTTGTAATGGGTGGCGATTTGAGTCACTGCTGCCTTTCTATCAGCTCGAACCAGTCTGCCCATTCTCCTCTGACCTCTGGCATCAACAAGGCATTTCCGCCCACAGAACTGCCGCTCACTGGATTTTTTTTCTTTTTCGGACCATTCTCTGTAAACCCTAGAGATGGTTGTGCGTGAAAATCCCAGTAGATCAGCAGTTTCTGAAATACTCAGACCAGCCCTTCTGGCACCAACAACCATGCCACGTTCAAAGGCACTCAAATCACCTTTCTTCCCCATACTGATGCTCGGTTTGAACTGCAGGAGATTGTCTTGACCATGTCTACATGCCTAAATGCACTGAGTTGCCGCCATGTGATTGGCTGATTAGAAATTAAGTGTTAACAAGAAGTTGGACAGGTGTACCTAATAAAGTGGCCAGTGAGTGTATATATATATATATATATATATATATATATATATATATATATATATATAATGTATTCCTAAATTAAACAAGGTTTAATGATGCTGGTCGTGGAATGGTTTTTTTGTACTAATGATCAAAACAAACTGTACACTTAATTATCTCTATAAAATTTGAAACTCTTCATTAAACGTCATTAGCGGTTTGTTCATCTCAGCGTAGGAAACCAAGTTTTGCTAAGAAGAAGGAACCTCGTGGGCATCTAACTTTAATTATAGAGAGATGAACACTGTTAAAACTCTATAGAATCATTTCACAATGATCAATGTATCACCCATGATGCCGGGATGGTATCGGACAAAGAAGAAATGGCCGCCACTGTCACCTGCCTTCTATCATTGTAGCTCTGGCCTGTTACGACTAGTACTAGATCAGGGTCAGAGGAGATCCCCTGGGCCAAAGAGAGAATAATTCCTTACTTAGGCCCATTTCACATGCACATGTCTCCGGTACATGTGGCGTCCGTTTTCATGAGCACATGTCTGTGTTTTCACCGTGACACACACGTAGACATGTCCATTTTTTTCTGCCAGCAATGATGACAATACATACCACGCACGAACACACAGATGACATCTGTGTGACATAATAGATAAATGAAAAAAAAAAACGACGTGGGGTCTCCTGCATTGTTGATAACCAGCAAACATAAAGCAGACAGCTGGGGACTGGTGTTGTCAGGCTCGGAAGGTCCATGGTTATTGTGTTCTTCCCAGTCTTAAAAATACCAGCCCGCAGCCACCCTAGAAGTGGCACATCACGTGAGATGCTCCCATTTTGGCGCTTGGCCTTCAAGCTTCCAGACTGCGCTGGTGGTAGCAGGGTAATGGTGGTTGGGGTTGATGTCAGCTGTGAATTGTCCCAAAACACAGCTGACATCAAGCCCTGGTGTTAATAGAGAGCTGTCTACCAGACTCCCCACTATTAACTTACCGTAGTACTAAGAAGAAAAACACACATACACAAATATTTTATTTAAAAAAACACTCCACAACTATTTCCCTGGTTAAACAATTTATAAAAAAAAAAAAAATCCCTCGCAGGTCCGACGTAGTACAGGGAATCCGACAAAGTCCACAAAAGGAAACAGTGAGACCCGATGACTGTGAGGAACTGTGATGTCAGTAATGTTACTGCTCTTCATAGTCACTGGGTCTCGCGGAGTGCAGCGTGAGCCAGGAGTGGCTGCTGCTAAAGCCTGTGGAGCCTCAGAACGAGGCTTGAAAGGTTTTGGACAAAGGATTTGGGGAACGTCGTGGGAATCCCTGAACTATGTAGGACCTGCATGGGAACCCTTTTTGTAATAAATTGGTAAACGAGGGACAGTCTCTTGTTTTATTTCCCCCTTTTTAAGTTTTTCAGGTTTCCATTTGTAGACTACGTTGGATTCCCTGGACTAAATGAGACCTGTGTGGGATTTTTTTTAACCCCTTAACCCGCGGAGCTTTTTTCGTTTTTGTTTTTCGCTCCCCTTCTTTCCAGAGCCATAACTTTTTTATTGTTTTTCCGTCAACATGGCCATGTGAGGGCTTATTTTTTGAGGGACGAGTTGTACCTTTCAACGATACCATTGGTTTTACCATGTCGTGTAACAGAAAACGGGAAAAAAATTCCAAGTGTGATGAAATTGCAAAAAAAGTGCAATCCCACACTTGTTTTTTGTTTGGCTTTTTTGCTAGGTTCACAAAATGCTAAAATTGACCTGCCAATCTGATTCTCCAGGTCATTACGAGTTCATAGACACCAAAAATGTCTAGGTTCTCTTTTATCTAAGCGGTGAAAAAAAAATTCCAAAGTTTGCTAAAAAAAAAAAAAAAAAATAGCGCAATTTTCCGATACCCGAACAGAATTTTGCCATTTTGATTTTTGTCCTCTCTACGTCATTTAGCGATCAGGTTTATCCTTTTCTTTTATTGATAGATTGGGCGATTCTGAACGCGGCGATTTGAAATATGTGTAAGTTTGATTTTTTTTTTATTGCTTTATTTTGATTGGGGAGAAAGGGGGGTGATTTAAACTGTTTATATATATATATATATATATATATATATATATATATATATATATATATATATATATTTATTTAATATTTTTAAACATTTCTTTTTTTAATTTTGGCATGCTTCAATAGCCTCCATGGGAGCGTAGAAGCATCCACTACTCGATCGCCTCTGCTACATAGAGGTGATGCACAGATCACCTCTATGTAGCTGAATTACAGGCTTGCTATGAGCGCCGACCACAGGGTGGCGCTCATAACAATCTGCCATCAACAACCATAGAGGTCTTCAGGAGACCTCTGGTTGTGATGGCAACGCACCGATGACCCCCGATCATGTGACGGGGGTTAGCGATGCACGTACTAACGCCCGCGTGGCCAGCAGCGATTGTTAAATGCCGTTGTCAGAGTTTGACAGCGGCATTTAACTATTTAATGGGGGCGGGCAGATCGCGATTCCGCTGGAGTCCATTGTGGGCACATGTCAGCTGTCGCGGCTTTGAGGTGGGCTCACCGCCAGAACCCACCTCAAAGCGGGGGATACTGCCAGCTTGTGTTTTTTTCTTTTTAACACTGGGTTAGTAATGGGGGAGTCGGATAGACACATTTCCATTACTAATAGCAGAGCTTGATGTCAGCTGTGTTTTTGGCCAATTCACAGCTGACATAAACTCCACCTATTATTACTATGATTGCCACCGCATCAGGGCAATCGGGAAGAGCCAAGGCGAAGCGCCAGAATTACAGCATCTCATGTGATGCGTCACTTCAGGGGAGGCTACGGGCTGGTAGTTTTAGGCTGAGAAGGGTCCAATAACCATGGACTTTTCTAGCCTGATAATATCTCTCGGCTGTCTGCTTTACCTTTGCTGGTAGCTGCAAGATTAGGTCAACATACAAAGCACTAAAGGGTGCCATTTTTTATAATGTGTCTTGGGGTTGTGAAATTAGATATCTATCTAGGCATTTTTTTTTTTTTAGGTGTCCCACGGACAGCACACGGTTGGCACACAAGCACAAGGATGGCACAGGGACACATAACACTAATAACATAGTTACTGTTTTTTCCAGTACTGGTATCAGGATGTGACATGGTGGCCATAGTCTGGAAGGAGGGAAATGTAGAGTATCATGACCTGCCAAGTCCCAGAACATGTCTCCTGCAGAGACCTCTCAAGCGATTTGCTATCATCTGTTGCGAAACTTGTCAATAAGTATCCAATTTCTCTGTAGCACCCCCCGCAGGGGAAATTAAGTATTACACAATATTCACTTAAATCACGCAGTTGTCTGTACAATACAAGACAGGACAGGTTCTCCAGAGATGATCTTTGTAGTCTCTCTCCAAGAGATAAGGATGCCTCTCTAGTAAACGTATTCATGAAGATGGTTTTTCTAAACTAAACAACCCCGATAAATCTAAAGATCCAAAATACCCCCTGCTGATGTCACCACTTCCTTTGCCAAGGTCTAGGAGATATGCAGCGCCCCAGAGTCCTGGTCGTTGCAGTAATGTCGCTCTTCCACCAGGGGGAGTGATGTTACGTCTGATGGTACTAAAGGAGTTCACCTGACCAGGTATCACAGTCACACACTACACTTCACACTCCGGCCACCAGGGGGAGCAAAGGGTTCTATGTAATAGGCCACTCCTCACACACGGGTAACACTGGTGGGTTGGATAGGAAGTCAGTCAGAAAGCTACCTGGGTTCAACCCAGAGAGGACCTGTCAGGCAGACAGGGGGAGAAGGAGGAACATCTGAGCTGCAGACAGAGGGTCCCTGTCAGGGGTGGGATCCTGGCAGAGACAGAGCACAAAATAGAACTTTACGGAGCCGCGCCTGCACCTCATTGCGGCAGCATCCTAAGAAAGGACACGAAGCGAAGTATATTGTGGAGAGTGAGAAACGAGATCACAGCACAAGGAGATAACACTGGGAGGAGTTCTGCCTTAAGATCGGCAACATCCTTCTGGGTCGCGTAGCCGGTGGCTGGAACACCGAGGGATTAATAGGCTCTACGCATTACTTCAGAGACCGGCAGGACAGTTAATTCCAAGTTGGCTGCCCAACCTTTAACCTAATGAAGACAACAGAGGCAAATTGTGGGAGAGAGGCGTCTCTAGGGTCTCTATAAAATAGCTCCAGGCCTACCCCATTATACCATCTGGGGGACGGAGAGAGAACATCAGAAACATCAAAGACAGTTGTGAGGACTATCCCGTGGTGTTCAACAGGGAGGTACTACAACACACAGGCACTAGTAGGAAGGCTACTGATTTCTACCTGCAAAGGGAACTCTGGATGTGCCTTCGGACCAGCCGGACTCTGCCTACCCTGTGAACAGTGCTCTGGACTGCGGACGCTGAAGTCTACAGTAAAAGGTAAAGAGACTGCAACCCTGTGTCCTCGTTATTTACTGCGACCTACCATCACCACCTACTCTACCGGGAGCCCTGGGGACATACTTCACCTGTGGGAAGGTATACCATCTAGCTGCTATAACACCACCCCAGCGGACCCCTCAGCAGCGTCGGTCATCCTGACCGAATACCACAGGTGGCGTCACGAACACCGTACAAACTAACAAACTTCACCTTTAATTGGACGCCCCTCAGAAGGGCCACGGACCGGGTCGGGCCACCGTGACATCCCCAGTAGCAGAGAAGGACCTGGTACAGAGTACCCCATTGCCCTACACGTGGGGGCGCTCCACATCCTCCATAAGAGGCCTTCAAAAAATAGTTGCACTGTGTGTTATCTACTCTACCTGAAAAGTCCTGGGCTGTGACCTGACCCTCCTTTTCCTGGTCCTTTTCTCGAAATGCTCTATGAACATCCACCCATCGTTTCGAGATTTTACTTTTCAGCCTGTTTTCGATTTGCTCGCAGTTGATGATTGGCGCAGGGTGTGGTGCTGCTGTATTTGGCCTCGGAGCAGGAGTCTGTGGGAAGAAAGGGTTAAAGGGGTGGTCAAGAAAAAGATGGCTGCTTTCTTTTGGACTATAGACTGTGCATGGGTTTTCAGCTCAGCTTCAGTCACTACAACGGGTAAATTGGCATACACTAGGTGAGTGGGGCCCTATGCGCAGGTTTCACACTAGTAATTCTAATAAACGTAATTCACTTGATACAAACAGAGCCTTAAAGGGGTTGTCTGGCCTTGAGGTAAAAAATTGCAGCCCCTGTGTGACTATAGCCTTGTGAACCTTTCCAGCAAGCACTACGCTGTGAGGATTCTCTGGTGTCAGCGCCGAGAGTGGGCTGATATGTGACGTGCATGTTTCCAGACACATTCCGACTAGACGTGCCGGCATGCACGCGTCTAGTTGGTATGTGATCGTATGTATTCAAATCCCATACTTGCGGTCACGTACCCGCCGCTGGCAGTGGAGAATCCTCACAGCGCTCGATGTCAGGATTCACAAGTCTGCGGTCACATAGAGTGACTGCAGACTTGTACCCTAAGGCCGGACAACCCCTTTAATAGGCTATTAAAATCTCAGCCTTTGAGGTCACAGACAATAATAACTCCATTGTTGCTCTGACCAGAAACTCTGCCTTCCTCCATTATTTCCATATTATTTCCATGTAATGGTCATATGTGAAGGAGCAGAACTTACAGGAGGCTTATTTATGGTGGATGGTGCTGTTTTAGGTCGTCTGGTCACCGATGGCCGACCTTCTGTGACTGTTCGCTCGGGCCTATAGTTCGGTTCTGCATTACGTGGCAATGGTAACGGAGTAGTTGGCATTTCACTGCTAAACATCTTCAAGAAATCATGGTATTTGAGATTCCCATACGTATTCAGAGGCAAAATGCTCCAAAGGTGGTCAAACTGTAGAGAAAGAGGGACAATCGAATAAATAGCCATAAATGGGAGATAACGGTAGTTGGTCCTACAGTATGAAAGGATTTAGGGTGTAAAAAAAAAGTAGTAAGAAATTAATATAAAATATATACCATACATATATTATAATTTTCAACTGAGCATTGGAAACAATCAGTTGATTGTTTCGATTGTATAAAGCATTGTCAACAGCTTTCAATGAAAAACTGTGTGAAAATTTTTTAGGGGTTGAATTAATGAGTTATTTTCCAAAATTATAAGCTATCCCCTATCCATAGGATAATTTACTGATTGCTGAGGGAGGGGGAGGGGACAAACTGATGCGAACAGAGCTCTGCAGAATTGGGTAGAGGAGAGCATGCTCAATCTTTGCTCCATTCATTGGCTATGAGACTGCTGGAAATAGTGGAGTGTACCGACAGTCCCATATATAATGAATGGAGCACAGGTTGAGCATGCGCACCTCTGCTCCGGTCAAGACAAGCTCAGCAGAGCCTGCCTCCGTGGATCCAGAAACTCATTCTCAGGATCTCAGGTTGTCCCCGTAGTAAGTCACCCCTAATCCTATCAATAGGGGCTTGATGGTCAAGACAAGCTCAGTAGAGCCTGATCCTGTGGATCCATTAACCCAATTGCAAGATTGCAGGGTGTCCCCGTAGCAAGTCACTCCTAATCCTATCAATAAGGGCTTGCTGGTCAAGACAAGCTCAGCAGAGCCTGCCCCTGCGGAACCAGAAACCCATTTTCAGGATCGCAGAATGCCCCCGCAGTAAGTCACTCCTAATCCTATCAATAAGGGCTTGCCGGTCAAGACAAGCTCAGCAGAGCCTGCCCCGCAGATCCAGAGATCCATTCTCAGGATCATAGGAGGTCCCCTTAATCAATAAGTCACTCCTAATCCTATCCATAGGGGGTAATTTACCATTTTAGAAATAACCCTTAAAAAGGGTATGCCAATCACAAACATTTCGTACCTCCTTAAGGTCATTAATAAGTCACGAAGGAGGAATCACTCACTTCGGACTCTCTTCTAAAAGCCAAATTGGTGAAAGCTGAATATTTGGCTGGGAAGTAATACTCCATTTTCCCCAAGCTAAACCATTAAGTTGATCATCAGTTCATCGGCTACAAAACATTTCATCTATTTTGAAAAACCCATTTCCTAAATGTTAAATTAAAGGGTCCTCCTTTCAGAATTCTCATCTGTAAGACAGATTGGAGAGCGGTTACTTATAGCGTGTTCTCCCCTTTCTCTATTAAGAAGACACGTATTGATGTGAATGGACGCGGTGTAATGCCGAAGTTCCCCTCCGGTGGCACTGCAGGAAACCTGAACACTTACTACCAGTTTCCACCACCGATCACGGCTGATCACTGGAGGACTCAGCAGGAAAACACCTTGTGATCAACTTTTTGACCAAGAGTCCATTCTAACAGTTATAATGGCAGATAGTGGTGACTTAAAATTCCCCTTACCTGGTCATCTGTTAGCAACATGAAATTTTTATAAAAAAACTCTCGAAAGTCTTCCTTTGAGATGACATTGATGCCGGCATAATCTATGTTGAAGAGGTCCTTAGTGATGGAGTAAAAACGAGCGGCCGTTACTTCTCGAATATGTGTCACGATGTCCTTCATTGTCAGATCTTGACCAGATCTTGGTCTGGTGGCCCTCTCCACTCGCTCCACCCAAGTGGAAACCAGCTGTGACAGGAGGAAAAATTTGTGTTTTAGTGTATTTTAAAGTGTTGAAGAAAGTTGTAGTTTTGATGGTCTATGGAGAACTGGGGTCCTTGGGGGTGTAGATAAACTCTGAACTTGTGGAATCATGGGTCACTGGTGGAGAATATTATTGTAATGTAGCGGGTGCTGGGAAGATGCTGGCACGTGCATCTGGCCCTAGACAATAGTTGGGAGAATGGGTTTAGGGCGTCACCATGAGTCATTGGCAAATGGTAAGAATGCCAATGGTGGAAAGACTTGAGGAATATGCCTCTGAGCCCAGGTACCAGCCACTAGTTGGGAGAATCATTGGGGTCTAACTCATGGTCTACCCATAATGTCCTCTTCTGACATGTCCATATGCCACGTAAAATAGGTTTTATCGTAACTATGGATGGACTTACGCTGGATGATGCGCCTATGTACAACATATGGTGGACTGCCATAACATACGTCTTTGCTTACAACCGGCCTCTTTGGGAGCTGAAAATAGCCAACTAGTAGGGCCTACAGCTGAACAAAAAGATTTGCAGGAACCTGCTCCGTAGACCGTGACTGCAGGCCTAGAGCCCTGTGAACATCTTATCTGCCGACAGCCTCGGTGCCACTTTCGATTAGTAGGGTTGGCGTGTCGAGATGTGCCATTGATGCAGACCAGTAGAAAGTAGGGCTGTGGAGTCGGTAAGCGAAACCTCCGATTCCTCAATTTCCATGACACCGACTCCACCAAAATGGGCTCTGACTCCACAACTCCGACTCCAAAGCCCTGGTAGGAGGTTCACATGGCTTTGGTCTAGTGACCACGAACTACCGACCTGCTAAACTTTTTGTTCCTCTCTATTAGGGGTGTATCCACACCAATCTGAAACTGATGACCCGTCCTGTTGAGAGGTCATCAATATCAAATCATAGGTCTGGAAAATAAATCCTAGGGTGTCAGGACGTTGGTGGATCCTCCTGAGTTGGTTCCTCACTTTTCACAATCCCTGAATCATCAGCTTGGCAGGCGCTGACGCTACATCTACACCCGGCCTTTTGGTGACTGTTCCCACACTTCCACCAAGCATCTAATGTGACCATCCATTATACATTAATGATTGTGTTTATCTTGACAAGACGCTTTCTTTCTTTTTATTTTTTTTTCCTGCAACGAGTAGTCGAAATCGTCACTCGTTAGTAAAACGTCGGTCCGTTCCTGGTAATCAAACTACCGAGAAAACAGACGGTCTCGCGTCTTATTGTTTGCATGTCAATGGTGTTTTTTTTTCTAAGTGTTTTTCGGTCAGGAGCTTAATAGTCAGTTTTACGTTAAATTATAGGTTTTATTCGGAAATTCTTGATGCGAGAACAACAAAAGAAGAAAAAAAAATGTCATAGTGCTTCTGCACGTGAGGCGGTCGTTCCTACCTCGTCGGTGAAGGTAGGGAAATTATGTAGGAAGCTTCTCCAGTCTATTGTGTCGCTCCCGCTCGGCGCCAGTTTACTCAGGACGTACTTGAATTGCTTGTCCGTAAGCTTAAAGCAGAAACTGTCAAGGATCCGGTGTAATTGTGAAGGCTTTATTGTGCCGGTGTCGTCCTTATCAAATGAAGAAAACGCCTGAAGGTGACAGGAGAAGGGGCTGAATTAGTTTTCAATCAGTACCGGGTATAATCCGCGGTGACTTTATGGCCGACGTCTTCTCCGCCTGCCGTGTTCTTATGTAAAAACAATAGAGTTCTCGAACAACTTACTTCTTGGTACGACTTATGTAGGAGGTAATGACGGGCAAAAATGTGACTGTCATATAAATGGGGAGGAGAGAAAACTGTGATATCGAGCTCAGGAAGGAAGAAGATGATAGAAGTTTTAGAGGGGTGCCGTGTTAGAACCTAAGGATATCATAAAAGGGGAGTCTCAAGCAAAAAATGTCCCCTCTCTGACGTCTAGGCCGCTCTGTAGGAACGGCTCCCTTGAGCGGCCCTTTATATTTGATCTGAATGTTAGCCATGTAATACTACATTTCCCGAGCAGAGGTCACTGCGGAGAAAACGTCTAGTTGTTGGCTGGTGGTGCAGGACCTGGGGCGAAACTGATCGATCTAGTAGCTGCTGTCCGTGGTCACCATTTGAGGGAGCTTAGGAACATGCTGTATACTGTCTATATATTAAAGGGAACAATTAAAAGGGTTGTCCACTGCAGGACCCCTTCATAATAAACTTAGCGGAGAACAAAAAAAAAACCACAAAATGATACTCACCTCCCGGACTGCTGGTATCACATGACCTGCAATTAGGCAAAATTTATGAAATCTAAGAGAGATCCCTTCACCCCGGGGCGATTTTTTACTTTTTCCTCCCCTTCCTCCAAAACCCATAACTTTTTTATTTTCCTGCCCACATAGCAGCATGAGGGCTTATTTTTTGCGGGGCAACTTGTACTTTTGATTGACCCAGTTCAATTTATCGTGTAATGCACTGGGAAGTGGGAAAAAAATTCAGAGTGTCCTGAAATATTAAAAAAAAGTGCAATTCCATAATTTTTTAAATTTTTCTATTTACCAATGTTCACTACATGGTAAAACTGACCTGGCGATATGATTTCGCAGATCAATATGAGTACGCAGATACCACATTTTATTTTTTTTTAAATTAAGTGGCAAAAAAATCCAGAAAATTGTAAGAATTTTTTTTTTTTTTGCTTTTGTCGCCTTTTTCCAAGACGTTTTCATTTTTCAGCATCTGGGGAGCAGCTAAAATCATCCTTAGGCAAAAGAAGTTGAACTGTCATCTCACTGAGGGATCAGATTACAGCTGCCTATGGAAATCTATAAAGAGGGGAAGAGGAGAAGAGGAGTTACAAAGACTTTGCTGCATCTTTCTAGTAAGTGTTTTATCTCACTCCAGATCTGGATACACATCTACACTGCTCAGTACTGCTGTATATTATCCTCCATGCTGCTGCTGTGGCTTCAGAGAATGTGCTACATAAAGAGGAGAGAAAGCAGGAATCCCTCATGTCTGTGTGTGCTGTGTATGTAGGACATTATAGCAGCTCGTCATCACACACTAGCTCAGAGACGACCGAAAATGAAAAATAGAGCCTGCAGGGGAAAAAATGGTGACAAATGCAGGATACAAGTCATGTAATGTAATAGGTAGAAATAGTGTTACTCCTCATGTACACACATAACAGCTTGTTCTGAAAATTCACCTGAAATTGCAAGAACTATTATAAAGGAGATTTGGAGCTCTGATGATATGAAGAAATATTAAGACACCGTCACCTACGTCCGTTTTGCACCAGGAACAGATCTCAGAGAGAACACGGGAGAATGATACATGTAATTATACGGACTGCTGTAATCCGGGCTTCCTATATGTCTTAGTGAAACGGATTTAACAGGTGGAAAGACTCTGGAGAGCAGATACAGTATCCCGTTCTTACTTTATGCAGCTCCTCCTGACAGTTCTTCACCGATTCCTTCAGCTTTACAAGCACCTTCTGTGGACTGACGTGCTGGACGGTCTCCGTGGGTGCAATCATCTCGCGCCTCTGTCCGTACTTTGAAGCTCTCCCGTCGTCAATCATTTTCAGGAAGTCAAAATAGGAGAGTTTGTTGTCAAAAACTCTTAGCCTTAACCTTTAAGATAAACGAACAGCACTTACACCAGGAAGTCATATCTTATTCATTTCCCAATCTGCCTCCAATAAGTCGTCTACTATTGATGAAGGCTCAGTACTGCAATCTGTGCGGCATCACCATGGATGATGCCCGATGTAACACAAGATAAATAGACATGCTGCGGTCTGGAGAGATGCGCCACATGTCCGTCTCCACGGGTGTCTGTGCACGCATAGAGGGCATGGAATTTCTTGAAATCCCATCTACTATGCTGTAAAATCTGGACGCTACACAAGTACACAGCGTCCAACCTGCAGCGTTTAGTGATCGTGTGCACCTACCCTTAATCATTTAATCCCAGGTTTTCATTCATCTCCATTGTCCCCGGTGTATAACATCTAGCCCCCTTGCCCCCAGGTATATAAAATCCACCCCTCGCTCCCTGGTGTATAACATCCGGCCCCTCACTCCCCGGTGTATAACATCTGGCCCCCTCGCTCCCTGGTGTATAACATCCTGCCCCTCGCTCCCCGGTGTATAACATCCGGCCCCCTCGCCCCCAGGTATATAACATCCACCCCTCGCTCCCCAGTGTATAACATACAGCCTCTCACTCCCCGGTGTATAACATCCGGCCCCTCGATCCCCGGTGTATAACATCCGGCCCCTCGATCCCCGGTGTATAACATCCGGCCTCTCACTCCCCAGTGTATAACATCCACCCCTCGCTCCCCGATATGTAACATCCGGCCCCTCGCTCCCTGGTGTATAACATCCAGCCCCTCGCTCCCCAGTGTATAACATCCGGCCTTTCACTCCCCGGTGTATAACATCTGGCCCCCTTGCCCCCAGGAATATAACATCCGGCTCCTCGCCCCCAGGAATATAACATCCGGCTCCTCGCCCCCAGGAATATAACATCCGGCCCCTCACTCCCCGATGTATAACATCCGGCCCCCTCGCCCCCAGGTATATAACATCCACCGCTCGCTCCCCTGTGTATAACATCCGGCCTCTCACTCCCCGGTGTATAACATCCGGCCCCTCGCCCCCAGGTATATAACATCCACCGCTCGCTCCCCTGTGTATAACATCCGGCCTCTCACTCCCCGGTGTATAACATCCGGCCCCTCGCTCCCCGGTGTATAACATCCGGCCCCTCGCTCCCCAGTGTATAACATCCGGCCCCTCGATCCCCGGTGTATAACATCCAGCCCCTCGATCCCCAGTGAATAACATCCAGCCCCTCGATCCCCAGTGAATAACATCCAGCCCCTCGATCCCCGGTGTATAACATCCAGCCCCTTGCTCCCCAGTGTATAACATCCGGCAACTCAATCCCCGGTGTATAACATCCAGCCCCTCACTTCCCGGTGTATAACATTCGGCCCCTCGCTCCCCAGTGTATAACATCCGGCAACTCAATCCCCGGTGTATAACATCCGGCCCCTCGCTCCCCGGTGTATAACATCCGGCCCCTCGCTCCCCAGTGTATAACATCCGGCCCCTCGATCCCCGGTGTATAACATCCAGCCCCTCGATCCCCAGTGAATAACATCCAGCCCCTCGATCCCCAGTGAATAACATCCAGCCCCTCGATCCCCCCGGTGTATACCATCTGCCCCTCACTCCCTGATGTATAACATTCACCCCTCTCTGCCTGGAGTAGTGCCGTCCACCATTACTAACATGTGACAGAATGGCTAATAGAAAGACCTCAATGATACCAGCACAGTCCTGTAAAAGGAGCCACCAAGGTAATAAGTCCGTCCATCGCATTTCTTCCCTCCTAAATGTTCCTCCATCACCTGTGAGTGATATTATTGAGAAGTGGAAGGAACTGCAGCAACTCAGCCTCCAAGTGGAGACCATGTAACATTACAAAGCGGGGGCCGAGTGCTTAGAGGAGCAGAAGACAGAAAAAGTCACCAACGCTCTGCTGACTCCATAACTGCAGAGTACAACAGTACGAACACTGTTCCCCAACCGGGGGCTTCATGGCTGAGCAGCTGCATGCAGCCTTACATCACCAAGCACAATGTCGAGCGTTGGATGGAGTGGTGTAAAGCCGCCACCAATGGATTCTGGAGGAGATATGTTAAGTGCAATGATGGATAACACTTCTCTATCTGCGTTAGATGGATGAGTCTGGGCTTGGTGATTCCAGGAGAACGTTACCCACCTGACTGCATTGTGCCCCCTGTACAGTTTGGTGGAGGAGGATAATGCTATGGGCTGTCATCAGGGGTCGGCATTGGGCCCTTAGTTCCAGTAATAGGAAATCTTAATGCTTCAGCACAAGACATTGTGGACAACTGAAGCTTCCGGCTTTGTGGGAACAGTTTGGGGAAGACCCTTCTCTGCTCCCCATGACTTGGGAGCCAGATAATCTTGGAGCATTGTCAAGTATGATTGCAGTCAACTAACACTATTAAGTCAGATGTTGCTATGAAAAAAATAAGCATTAAAAAGGCTGTGGGTGACATATACATTAAAGAGAGTCCCAGTGTGGCGTAACTAACCAATACTTTATCATCACAAAAAAAATTGGAGTAAAATATTTACGTAACTTGCGCTAAAGTCAAATGTGCGACTGTGCTGTGTGACGGTATGTGGCCCCGAGCTATTAATATTTATGCTGAATATTACGGCACATTTTATTTATTCTAGTATATTTTTCGCTGCCTTTTCAGCCTTCACCTCCTATCTGTCTCCCAGTCACCGGCCTCCTCTGGGGCCGCACATCTAATTAGTGAGTAACGTTACACAAACAGTCGTCGCCCCGTCAGAGGGGCGTGCGGGGTATTGTCGAAATCATTCTGAAAGGCCGTTGTAACGTAGATTAATACTTGTACATTGTGTGAGGCTGTGATGTGCGGAGGTCTGGGGACACGTGCTCGCGAGTCAAGCTCCAAACATCTGCCGCCTATGAGGGAGGAGTTGGCACCGTACCCGGGCAGCTGCCGGTGAGGGCTGCTGTCAGCTGCCAGGTCTCCCCTCTATGTTTCGCCAATAGTACAAAAACTGGAGAGCGGGGCGGCCATGGTGAGAAGAATACAATTAAAGAAAGGAACATACTGAATGCTCTCAGTTACCCGGTATTATACCAGGCGCTGGCGCCATGATCAGCCCTACATACTTACAAGACTGAAACAGAGAAATATGGTGAAGTCCTTCCTACTGACCTGTAATGATGGGGTGTAACACCTAACCCCTCCTGATTTGTAATGTGTAGTGGGGGGCAGCGTATAGCCTGTGGGGGCAGCACATGGCCTGTGGGGGCAGAGTATAGCCTGTGGGACCAGCGTATAGTCTGTGGGGGCAGCACATGACCTGTTGGGGCAGTATATGACCTGTGGGGGCAGTAAATGACCTGTGGGGGCAGCACATGACCTGTGGGGGCAGCACATGACCTGTGGGGGCAGCACATGACCTGTGGGGGCAGCACATGACCTGTGGGAGCAGCACATGACCTGTGGGAGCAGCACATGACCTGTGGGGGCAGCACATGACCTGTGGGGGCAGCGTATAGTCTGTGGGAGAAGCATATGACCTATGGGGGCAGTATATGGCCTGTGGGGACAGCACATGACCTGTGGGGGCAGTATATGGCCTGTGGGGGCAGTATATGGCCTGTGGGGGCAGCGTATAGTCTGTGGGAGAAGCATATGACCTATGGGGGCAGTATATGGCCTGTGGTGGCAGCATATGGCCTGTCGGGGCAGCGTCTAACCAGTGGAGGTAGTGTATGGCCTGTGGGGGCAGCGTGTCACCTGTGGGGGCAGTGTGTGACCTGTGTGGGCAGCATATGACATGCTGGAGATTAGCGGGCACTGTACTCCGCTATCTCTAGAAGTCCCATATACAATGAATGGTGCGCTGTCGTGCTCATCTCCATCCTAACAGATAATCTTAGAGCCCTGGTCTAGAGATCGGTGGGTTTCTCAGAAGTCAGACCCCCAGAAATCTGCAAATTATCACCAATGATGATGGATAGGTGATCGCTATGAGGTGGGACAACCTATTCTGAGACCAGAACTCCATTACTTCCTCCGGTCCTCTCTCACATTACCTGTACAAGAGGTTGAGGAACTGATCGTCATCTAAATGAAAGTTCATGTCTTCGAGCATCAGCCGGAAGTCGTCCGCGGAGATCAATCCGTCCTTGTTTTTGTCTATTTTAGTGAACGCCGCAGCAAAATCGGGGTAATACTCTCTGAACTTGTCTCTGCGGATACAAAGATGCAAATCAGAAAGACAGAAACTAGCTGAGGTCAGGGCCAGTGTATTACTGAGGATCAGGATTATATCAGAACGGGAGCGTTTCATCAGAAAAGGGTTTACATCTTAAAAGTTTCTTAAAATTGTTACCAATTTTCTTTTCACTTCTGCCATTTACTCTTATATAAAAAATCAGAAATCTTGCAATTTTTACAAATACTCATATTAGACTCATTTTTCTTGTGCTGTATAGAAAACTTTCAGTATTCTCATTATCATCACAGACAGGATCACAATTAAAAGGTAACACTTATATGTACAGTAGATAACAGAGGATCCACCATTCACAATAGGTGATGTCACAGCTCACCTCCTCCTCCTGTACAATGACTGATAACACCTCTATATACAGTAGATAACACAGGATCCACCATTCACAATAGGTGATATCACAGCTCACCTCCTCCTCCTATACAATGACTGATAACACATCTATATACAGTACATAACACAGGATCCACCATTCACAATAGGTGATGTCACAGCTCACCTCCTCCTCCTATACAATGACTGATAACACCTCTATATACAGTACATAACACAGGATACACCATTCACAGTAGGTGATGTCACAGCTCACCTCCTCCTCCTGTACAATGAGTGAAATCACCTCTATATACAGTAGATAACACATGATCCACCACTCAAAATAGGTGATGTCACAGCTCACCTCCTCCTCCTGTACAATGACTGATAACACCTCTATATACAGTAGATAACACAGGATCCACCATTCACAATAGGTGATATCACAGCTCACCTCCTCCTCCTCCTGTACAATGACTGATGACACCTCTATATACAGTAGATAACACAGGATCCACCATTCACAATAGGTGATGTCACAGCTCACCTCCTCCTCCTGTACAGTGACTGATAACACCTCTATATACAGTAGATAACACAGGATCCACCATTCA
The DNA here is from genome assembly GCF_051348905.1 of Ranitomeya variabilis. NCBI lineage: Eukaryota > Metazoa > Chordata > Amphibia > Anura > Dendrobatidae > Ranitomeya > Ranitomeya variabilis. The sequence continues at coordinate 662,749,196 of NC_135236.1, read as the reverse complement.
CAATAGGTGATGTTACAGCTCACCTCCTCCTCCTGTACAATGACTGATAACGCCTCTATATACAGTAGATAACACAGGATCCACCATTCACAATAGGTGATGTCACAGCTCACCTTCTCCCCTTTCCTTCACTCTGACCTTTGCCTAGATTAGAGCATGCTCAGATGATGCCAATAAATAGGGTTTGAGTCAGTCTATTCCTTCTGATACCCATGTAAAGAACAGGATTCTAATATTAATCCTAGTGGGCAATATGAACATTGCAAGATTTGGGCTTTTTTTAATACAGGGATATTAAAAATTAAAGAAAAAACATCAATTTGTGAAAGCTACACTTGACATAAAAAATCTACTTTATAAAATAGAATTTGTCATCAGAAAATAACCTATTTAAAGTGGTCATTGGCTCTGGACAAGGTCTTTCCATTCGCTCTATTAATGAATATGGGCACATAGCGGTGTAGAGGAGACATAACGACCCGGCATTAGGTCCAGAAATCTTTGGCCAGTGTCCGAATCTTTGTGATTTCAGCTCTGCAGGTCGATAGTTTGGATTAAAATGACACCTGAAGTGGAGACTTTCAGGTTTAATTAAAGAAATTGATCAAAAACATCCTGGAGGGACAAAAAAGTTTAGGCACTGCAGCCATTTTTCGAAAAAGCCTCCTCATTTCAGGGGCTCAAAAGTAACTGGACAAATTAACATTACGAGGATGTGAATACCTCTATATTAGAGCTTAGTCGGCACTTCACGTCCATACTGATTATATATCGGTATCTTGACCATGTTTTGGTAAAGGGACACAATGCTCAATGGGTCAATTAAAAAGAAGTTCAAGGTCTTACTTGATCTGCTGTTCTACGTCGTTCATGTTGAGGGCTCGGGTTTGATGCTTATGAAACTCGTCCATATCTTGAAGGATCTTCTGCTGGGAGCTGTAGTGTTTCTCTAGAGCTTGGTGGTTGTCTTCTATGATGCGTTTGCTCGGGCCGTTGTCTCCAGAGGCGAAGTTCACGCCTAGTTTCTGGAGGAATTCTTGATGGGTGAGATGGCCTTTACCTTCGGGATCATATCTAAGGAAGACAATGGTCATAAGACCTTTTGATATTTTGGCAATGGAATGACTTTGGTTAATTTTCTACAGCCCGGAGAGGTAGATCGGTCACCAACGAGTCCCAGCTAGACCGGGCTTTGGTGCCACTCTCAGTGGAGAAACTCTGGTTGGCAAAAATTTTCCAGGTGGGTATTTACTGTTAGAGGTGATTGCTCCAATTTCCAATATTTTTAGTTGAGCGGTTGTGGTGTAGTGTCCAGGGGTATTATCTGCTTGGTAAGTACCGTAATTGTTTGGATCATTAATACTACTTTGCACCAGGTTTGTTAGGAGCACCGTGTGTGGAGCACTATAGTGGAAAAACAGGTAGCTGAGCTGCAGTACCGGGAATGACCACTACACAGCGTATGGAGCTGTGCTGTACCGCCTCCTTGCACCGCCTCCAGCCACAGCGGGAGCGTCAATCATGTGATCAGAGGTGGTGCTGGGTGCTGTCGGACCCAGACCGATCCGATATTCATGACCTATCCCAAATGAGCAGTAGATGTAAAAAGGGGAGACCACCTGGATTCCCCAAAAAAGTTGGCAAATCTCCCATGTATAACTAGACCAGAAATGGCGCTTTAAGTGGCCCCTATTTTATTTTTCTCCATCATTCAAGAACATAAAAAGAGAAAAAAAAAAAGATCTAAAACCTACGATAACTAATTACAAGTTACAATAAAGCTCAGGGGTTTACAGGAAAACATTTTTTTTTAATGCATTCAAGTAGGAAAAAATAAAAAAAAATGCAATTTTTCTTTTCAAATATTTCACATCAGAATAAGAATTTTAATACACTGGAAATAAAGAAATATTTTCTAGCGCAAAGTATGATAAGTACAATAAAGTCCTCCGGTGTGAGCACTTAGCAATGTCAGAAATGTGCAAATACATTATTAAAAAAAAACTATTTTCATGTAGAAGATTTTCCTTTTTCGGTATGAACTGTTTAATTGGCGCTGATAGGACTTCATCTCACGTGACACCGCCACAAGGCTATGCTAGATCTATTCTAGACTAAATGCACAAAAGTATGTGCCCCCTCCACATCCCACCTCCAGGAGCTTTTCTGTCCTCCATCCTACATCCATAGACATTAATATGGAGTCGGCCCCTCTGCAGATATTACGGCTCCCGCTCTTCAGGGAAGGGTTTCTACAAGATTATGGAGGCGTCTGTGGAATTTATTTGCCCCTTCATCCAGAAGCTAATTTGTGAGGTCAGACCCCAATATTAGGGAGAGGCCGGGATCACAATCTTGTGATGGATGGGGCTGATATCCCGGCTCTGTGCGGCCGCTCATGCTCTTCCCTCCATGTCTGCATGGACCTTGTGCACTGGGCACAGTCATGGAGAACAGAGAAGGGTCTTCCCCAAACTGTTCCCACAAAGCTGGAAGCTACAACTGTCCACAATGTCTGGTTCTGAACCGTTAAGATTTCCCTTCACTGGGTCTAATAACCTCCTAAATACAGTGTAAGCCCCCAACATTACCTTCTAAATACAGCTTGAGCCCCCTCATAGCCCTCTATATACAGAATGAGCCTCCACATAGACCTCTATATACAGTATGAGCCCTCACATAACCTCCAATATACAGCATGAGCCCCCACAAAGCCCTCCAAATACAGTGTAAGCACCCACATAGCCCTCTACATACAGATTGAGCCCCAACACAGTCCCCTAAATACAGTGTGTGCCCCCACATAGCCCTTATATACAGCATAAGCCCCCCGTAGCCTCCTATATACAGTATGAGCCTTCACATAGTCTCCTGTATAAAGCATAAGCTACAGTACAAGCCCACACTTAGCCCCTTATATACAGTATGAGCCTCCACATAGCCACCTACACACAGCATGAGCCCCCACATAGCCCCCTAAACAGTATGAACCTCAACATAGCCCCCTATACACAGTTTGAGCCCCCACATAGCCCCCTACACACAGTATGAGCCCACATAACCTCCTTTATACAGTGTGAACCCCCATATAGTCTCCTATATACAGTATGAGCCCCATATAGCCCCAGTAATACAGTATGGGCCAAGACACAGGTTCCTACATACATGTGAACCTCGCTCCTGTTCGCTCAAACCTCTGCTCCTGTGCGCTGACTCTCAGCAGCACAATGCAATGACGTCATCACATCAGCTGTCTCACACGCTGATCGGTGGAGGATGGAGCGGCGGCCCTGATCTCCACTAATGTATTCACCGTTATCCACATCCCGAAGATGCGGATAACGCTGACAGACTATGGACGTTTAACAAAATATAGCAAAAATTATATATATATTTATTTATTTATTTAACCCCTTCCCGACCTTTGACGCCACGTAGGTGTCATGAAAGTCGGTGCCAATCTGACCTGTGACGCCTATGTGGCGTCATGGAATGATCGCGTCCCTGCAGATCGGGTGAAAGGGTTAACTCCAATTTCACCTGATCTGCAGGGACAGGGGGAGTGGTACTTCAGCCCAGGGGGGGTGGCTTCACCCCCCCGTGGCTACGATTGCTCTGATTGGCTGTTGAAAGTGAAACTGCCAATCAGAGCGATTTGTAATATTTCACCTAAAAAACTGGTGAAATATTACAATCCAGCCATGGCCGATGCTGCAATATCATCGGCCATGGCTGGAAACACTTATGTACCCCCCCACCACCACCGATCTCCTCCCCGGTCCTCCGTCCGGTGCTCCGCTCCCCTCCATCGTTTTGTCCGCTCCCCCGTCCACCTGCCCGCTCCCCCGTGCTCCGATGCCACCCCCCGTCCTCCGATCCACACCCCATGCTCAGATCCCCCCCCCCCTCATACTTACCGGGCCTCCCGGTGTCCGTCCGTCTTCTCCATGGGCGCCGCCATCTTCCAAAATGGCGGGCGCATGCACAGTGCGCCCGCCGAATCTGCCGGCCGGCAGATTCGTTCCAGGTATATTTTGATCACTGAGATATAACCTATCACAGTGATCAAAATAAAAAAAATAGTAAATGACCCCCCCCTTATCACCCCCATAGGTAGGGTTAGGGTTAGAACTAGGGTTAGAACTAGGGTTAGGGGTAGGGTTAGGGGTAGGGTTAGGTGTAGGGTTAGGGGTAGGGTTAGGGGTAGGGTTAGGGCATGTGCACACAGTGCGGATTTGGCTGCGGATCCGCAGCGGATTCGCAGCGGATTGGCAGCTGCGTATTCGTAGCAGGTTTCCATCAGGTTTACAGTACCATGTACACCTATGGAAAACCAAATCCGCTGTGCCCATGGTGCGGAACATACCGTGCGGAAACGCTGCGTTGTATTTTCCGCAGCATGTCAATTTTGTGCGGATTCCGCAGCGTTTTACACCTGTTCCTCAATAGGAATCCGCAGGTGAAATCTGCACAAAAAAAAAACTGGAAATCCGCTATAAATCCGCAGGTAAAACGCAGTGCCTTTTACCTGCGGATTTTTCAAAAATTGTGCGGAAAAATCTGACACAAATCCGCAACGTGGGCACATAGCCTTAGGGTTAGGGTTGGAATTAGAGTTAGGGTTGGAATTAGGGCTAGGGCTGGAAATGGGGTTAAGATTAGGCTTGTGGTTAGGGTTACGGATAGGGTTAGGGGTGTGTTGGGGTTACAGTTGTGGTTAGGGTTGGGATTAGGGTTAGGGTTGGGATTAGGGTTAGGATTAGGGTTAGGGTTGGGATTAGGGTTAGGGTTGGGTCTAGGGTTACGGGTGTTTTGGAGTTAGGGTTGTGGTTAGGGGTGTGTTGTGGTTAGGGTTGTGATTAGGGTTATGGCTACAGTTGGGATTAGGGTTAGGGGTGTGTTGGGGTTAGTGTTGAAGTTAGAATTGAGGGGTTTCCACTGTTTAGGCACATCAGGGGTCTCCAAACGCAACATGGCGCCACCTTTGATTCCAGCCAATCTTGTGTTCAAAAAGTCAAATGGTGCTCCCTCCCTTCCAAGCCCCGACGTGCGCACAAACAGTGGTTTACTCCCACATATGGGGTACCAGCGTACTCAGGACAAACTGGGCAACAACTATTGGGGTCCAGTTTCTCCTGTTACCCTTGCGAAAATAAAAAATTACTTGCTAAAACATAATTTTTGAGGAAAGAACAATTATTTTTTATTTTCACAGTTCTGCGTTATAAACTTCTGTGAAGCACTTGGGGGTTGAAAGTGCTCACCACACATCTAGATAAGTTCCTTGGGGGGTCTAGTTTCCAAAATGGGGTCATTTGTGGGGTGTTTCTACTGATTAGGCACATCAGGGGCTCTGCAAATGCAAAGTGACACCCGCACCATTCCATCAAAGTCTGCATTTCAAATGTCACTACTTCCCTTCCGAGCCCTGACGTGCACCCAAACAGTGGTTTACCCCCACATATGGGGTATCAGCGTACTCACAACAAACTGGGCAACAAATATTGGGGTCCAATTTCTCCTGTTACCCTCGTGAAAATAAAAAATTGCTTGCTAAATCATCTTTTTTGAGGAAAGAAAAATGATTTTTTATTTTCACGGCTCTGCGTTGTAAACTTCTGTGAAGCACTTGGGGGTTGAACGTGCTCACCACACATCTAGATAAGTTTCTTGGGGGGTCTATTTTCCAAAATGGGGTCACTTGTGGGGGGTTTCTACTGTTTAGGCACATCAGGGGCTCTGCAAACGTAACATGATGCCCGCAGACCATTCCATCAAAGTCTGCATTCCAAAACGTCACTACTTCCCTTCCGAGCCCCGGCATGTGCCCAAACAGTGGTTTACCCCCACATATGGGGTACCATCATACTCAGGATAAACTGGACAACAACTTTTGGGGTCAAATTTCTCCTGTAACCCTTGGGAAAATTAAAAAATTCTGGGCTAAAAAAATATTTTTGAGGAAAGAAAACACATTTATTATTTTCACGGCTCTGCGTTATAAACTTCTGTGAAGAACTTGGGGGTTCAAAGTGCTCACCACACATCTAGATAAGTTCCCTTTGGGGTCTAGTTTCCAAAATGGGGTCACTTGTGGGGAGTTCCTACTGTTTAGGCACATCAGGGGCTCTGCAAACGCAACGTGACGCCCGCAGAGCATTCCATCAAAGTCTGCATTTCAAAACGTCACTACTTCCCTTCCGAGCCCCGGCATGTGCCCAAACAGTGGTTTACCCCCACATATGGGGTATCAGCGTACTCAGGAGAAACTGGAAAACAACTTTTGGGGTCAAATTTCTCCTGTTACCCTTGGAAAAATAAAAAATTGTGGGCTAAAAAATCATTTTTGAGAAAAGAAAAATTATTTTTTATTTTCATGGCTCTGCGTTATAAACTTATGTGAAGCACTTGGGGGTTCAAAGTGCTCACCACACATCTAGATTAGTTCCTTGGGAGGTCTAGTTTCCAAAATGGGGTCAATTGTGGGGGAGCTCCAATGTTTAGGCACACAGGGGCTCTCGAAATGCGACATGGTGTCCGCTAATGATTGGAGCAAATTTTCCATTCAAAAAGCCAAATGGCGTGCCTTCCCTTCCGAGCCCTGCCGTGCGCCCAAACAGTGGTTTACCTCCACATATGGGGTATCATCATACTCAGGACAAACTGGGCAACAACATGTGGGGTCCAATTTCTCCTATTACTCTTGGGAAAATAAAACATTCCAGGCTAAAAATCATTTTTGAGGAAAGAAAAATTATTTTTTATTTTCACGGCTCTGCGTTATAAACTTCTGTAAAGCACCTGGGGGTTTTAAGTGCTCACTATGCATCTACATAAGTTCCTTGGGGGGTCTAGTTTCCAAAATGGGGTCACTTGTAGAGGAGCTCCAATGTTTAGGCACACAGGGGCTCTCCAAACGCGACATGGTGTCCGCTAACGATTGGAGCTAATTTTCCATTCAAAAAGTCAAATGGCGCGCCTTCCCTTCCGAGCCTTGCTGTGCACCCAAACAGTGGTTTACCCCCACATATGAGGTATCGGCGTACTCAGGAGAAATTGCCCAACAAATTTTAGGATCCATTTTATCCTGTTGCCCATGTGAAAATGAAAAAATTGAGGCTAAAAGAAATTTGTGTGAAAAAAAAGTACTTTTTCATTTTTACGGATCAATTTGTGAAGCACCTGGGGGTTTAAAGTGCTCACTATGCTTCTAGATAAGTTCCTTGGGGGGTCTAGTTTCCAAAATGGGGTCACTTGTGGGGGAGCTCCAATGTTTAGGCACACAGGGGCTCTCCAAACGTGACATGGTGTCCGCTAGCGATGGAGATAATTTTTCATTCAAAAAGACAAATGGCGCTCCTTCCCTTCCGAGCCTTACCATGTGACCAAACAGTGGTTTACCCCCACATGTCAGGTATCAGTGTACTCAGGAAAAATTGTCCAACAAATTTTAGGATCCATTTTATCCTGTTGCCCATGTGAAAATGAAAAAATTGAGGCTAAAAGAATATTTGTGTGAAAAAAAGTACTTTTTCATTTTTACAGATCAATTTGTGAAGCACCTGGGGGTTTAAAGTGCTCACTATGCTTCTAGATAAGTTCCTTGGGGGGTCTAGTTTCCAAAATGGGGTCACTTGTGGGGGAGCTCCAATGTTTAGGCACACAGGGGCTCTCCAAACGCGACATGGGGTCCGCTAAAGATTGGAGCCAATTTTTCATTCAAAAAGTCAAATGGCGCTCCTTTCCTTCCGAGCCCTGCCGTGCGCCCAAACAGTGGTTTACCCCCACATATGAGGTATCAGCATACTCAGGACAAATTGGACAACAACGTTCGTAGTCCAGTTTCTCCTTTTACCCTTGGGAAAATAAAAAAATTGTTGCTAAAAGATCATTTTTGTGACTAAAAAGTTAAATGTTCATTTTTTACTTCCATGTTGCTTCTGCTGCTGTGAAACACCTGAAGGGTTAATAAACTTCTTGAATGTGGCTTTGAGCACCTTGAGGGGTGCAGTTTTTAGAATGGTGTCACTTTTGGGTATTTTCAGCCATATAGAACCCTCAAACTGACTTCAAATGTGAGGTGATCCCTAAAAAAAATGGTTTTGTAATTTTTGTTGTAAAAATGAGAAATCACTGGTCAAATTTTTACCCTTATAACTTCCTAGCAAAATAAAATTTGTTTCCAAAATTGTGCTGATGTAAAGTAGACATGTGAGAAATGTTATTTATTAACTATTTTGTGTCACATAACTCTCTGTTTTAACAGAATAAAAATTCAAAATGTGAAAATTGCGAAATTTTCAAAATTTTCACCAAATTTCCGTTTTTTTCACAAATAAACTCAGAAATTATCAACCTAAATTTACCAATAACATGAAGCCCAATATGTCACGAAAAAACAATCTCAGAATCACTAGGATCCGTTGAAGCGTTCCTGAGTTATTACCTCATAAAGGGACACTGGTCAGAATTGCAAAAAACGGCCAGGTCATTAAGGCCAAAATAGGCTGGGTCATGAAGGGGTTAAAGTCAAAAAAGGTACCAAAAATAATTTTAATAAACGAGTGAGGAAAATAAAATAAAACAATACTTTTATATTTTTTATTATTGTAATTAGTATATTATTTTAATTATTAATTCCGAAAAAATAAAATGTAGCTGGTCATGAACTGGTTAAACAAAAAACCACTTTTGAACATTGTACATTTTTTAGACTAATAATAATATTTTGTACTTGATAGTTTTACTGATTTCTTCACTTTTTAGTGACTTCTTGAGAAAAATGCACTTTTAATGCATTCAGAAACAGAATGTGTTTTTTTTTTAATGTTTCACATTAGAGAAAGAATTTTAATATACCGGACGTAATGAAATATTTTCAATTGTAAAGTATGATAAGTGCAATAAAATCCTCCAGCGTGAGCACTTAGCTACGTCAGAAATGTGCAAATACATTATTAAAAAAAGTCAATTTTCATGTAGAAGATTTTCTATTTCAGAATTAAATGTGTAATTGGCACAGATAAGCCTTCACCTTACGTGACACCGCCACGAGGCTATGCTATAATATTCCATATATCTGTCTGAACTGTGCTAGTAATGAGCATTATCCAGCAGGTAAGGAGGACTGTAGGGTCTGCAATGTGATCGGAGGTGGGGATCGGCCCCTTGATTCGACTTTGGTTGGACATCCGATAATCCGGCATCTATTTTGTTAATCCGGGACTTTTCCGCTACATATATCTCATAATTCCATATTACTCACCTTTGCCAGAGTTTTTCAAATTCACCCTTTGTAATAGGAAGAGAAAACCTGTACAAAACATTCCTCAAATCTTTCTTCTGAATGATGCAGTTTCCGTCACTGTCGATTTCACAGAACGTCTACAAGACAGAAGACAAAAAAAATGGAGTCATACAGTGCGACTGTCCTGAAAGACTCCAGTGCTAGCGTGCATCGGCGAAGCTTGGGAGGGTTAGGATAGTACATGGCTGTTTTCTTCCAGAAAACAGCGCCACACATGTCCACAGGTTGTAGGTGGAATTGAATCTCTGTAATTTACCTAAATATTCTGCACATGGCCTTACTGTCATGTGAGTGTCAGCACCGTGGGAGGTGCGAAAGCCGTATCTTGTGTATGTGGGGGCATCATACTGTGTGGGGGTTACTGTGTGTGTGTTTGGGCACTGTGAGGACTCTGTACTGTGCAGGTGGCACTGTGGGGGGCATCATTCTGTGTGAGTGGCACTGTGGGAGCATACTAATAATGTGTGGGGTGGAGCATCAAGGGTGTGGGTATTGCATTGTGTGGGGGGCACTGTGGGGGCCTCATACTGTGTGGGGGACATCAGTGTCTGTATGGGCATAAACCTGAGCAGAAAGCACTGTGGGGGCATCATACCGTGAGGGACATCATTGTGTGTGGGAGGTATTAATATGTCTTTGGGACTGTCACTGTGAGTTAATTATACTGTGTGTGGGCATCATTCTGTGTAGGCAGCACTCTGGGAGTGCAATACTGTGTAAGGGGCATCAAGGGTGTGGGCACTCTACTGTGTAGATGGCACTGTGGGGGCATCAATGTGTGTAGACACTAATCTGTGAGGACATTATACTGTGTAGGCGGCATCATTGAGTGTTTTGGCACTATGAGAGCACTATACTATGTGGGCAACGCTTTAGGGGCATCATACCGTGTAACTGGCATCAGTGTGTCTGGGTAGGCACTATAATATGTGGGTAGCAATGCGTGGGCACTGTAACAACACTGTACTGTGAGAAAGGCACTGAGGTGACATCATACAGTGTGTAGGACAATATGGAATTATACTGTGGAGAGCAGCAGCATACTGTGTAGGGGCAGCTTACTGTGTGAGAACCCTCGCTGGTTTTACTATGGGCACTATTTAAGTGTAGGCGCAACAACAAAAAATGGGGCGTGGCTTAGTATAAAAAAAGCACTTCTCCTTTTCTTAAATTTGGGATGTACGGCCAAGAAATACATTAATAAATGCCCATTTTAAATTATTATTTAAAGTCTTATGAACTGCATTTTTAGTATATTTCACCTTTATTTCTAACTTGATGAAATAGTAAACAGTCTGGGCACCGTAATGGGCACCATAGCTGTGCCCAGGCAAGGGACCAGTGCTTTGCTTCTTGAATACAGAACACCAATCCTTTGGCCTTCCTGGTACTGTTACTTGCCCATCTGTGGAATCTTTAGACTTGAACGCCAAAAGGCAATTTTGATCCACTAATTATAACTTATGAAGCCTTGGAGGATTGTGGCACATCTTACAGAAAGGGAACTGTAAAGGGGTATCCTCACAGCCCACACTTATCACTTTTCCATAGGATGTAAGAGGTGATATCTCATCACCGAGACCCCCACTGACGGGACCCCCATGATGGCTAGAATGGGGCTCCAAAGCTCTCATCTTTTAAATTTTTTTTTAGTGAGGAGCATGGAGGGAACAATTAATCTCCAATTAACACCTTCCCAAAAATGTACGTAGTACTTAATCTTATGTCGGATCCGCACGTATGGAGCGGGTCCAGGAGCTCTTGTTTAAAGGGATTGTCCAATACTCTTATCTTGATGGTCTATTTTTAGGAAACATAATCAAATTCAGTTTGGTGTGGGGTGTGACACAACTAGCACTCCCGTCGATCAGTTGTTCTTGGTGTGATCAGTTAAGGAGCTGCGTAGTACAGCTCCGTCACCTGTATTAGTGGCTGCGGCAGAGTACCCACGCCGCAGCCGCTATAGTTGACGGAGCTGCGCTCTGCAGCTCCGCAACTGATCACATCCTGCCGCCACCTGCACCTGGAACAGTTGATCAGTGACGGTGCCGGGTGTTGCACCCCACCAATCTGATATTGATGACATATTTGATTTATGTTTTTTTGGTTCGTAACACAAAATAGAACAAAAAATTACAAGTCTCCAGAAATGGTGACACAAACCAATTTTTTTCTACAAAATTGTCAAATTTTCACGTTTTTTTCACCACTTAAATTAGAAAAAGCTATGCATCATAGTCATTGCACTGACCTGTCGAATCACGTCGTGAGATCATTTTCACCGCATAATGAGCAAACGGTAAAAACCCCTCCCCCAATTAAAAAAAAAATCAATGCCAAAATTAATTTTTTTTTAACTATTTCAACACATTTGGAATTTTTTTGTTCCTTTTTTTCACTCCATTATATGAAAAAAATGAATGGTGGTGCCTAAAACTACAACTCTTGGAGCAAAAAAACAAGCCCTCGTATGGCTGTGCCGCCAGAAAAACAAAAACCAAAAACCCCAAAGTGCAAAAATGAAAATGAAAGAGTTTAATGTCTATGAGGCTGAAAACAGCCTTGTATGGGGCTCAACTGCTTTCATCAGTAGCACAAAAAGGATTGGAGTGGCCGCGAGCATTAGGCTCCTCCTACAGGAAGTGGGCAAAGGATTCTGGGTCTAGCGATCAGTGAGATCTCAGCGATCAGCTAATCTATTTGGGTAATGATGATCCTTGAAAAAATAAATGAGTGAACCTCTTTAACTCTTTATGGGCTGCGTTTTGGGTCCTTTTAGGGTGTCATTTGAATAAATCTGTGTCATTCCTTTATTTTGCCAGCTGATAGACGCATCCTGGAGGACGAGGTGTTGCGCAGGGCTGCTGACGCTGCGAACAAGCACTGGATTAATGAATTAAGTCACACATTTTTTACCTTGGCTAAGTCGTGCCATCTGCCTTGTGCCTTTGTAACGAGATAGTAATGAGCCTGCTCACAGGCCAGATCTGCGCAGTCCTGGCTTTGTTTGGGCCTCCGAGAAATGAAAAGAGCTGGTATTAATTAACGGAGATGTATTCATGTATGAGCTGGAGGCAGGGCTGCTGCTACAATATGTTGCGCGAACGGCAATTATCCTGCAAAGTAACGCTATAGTCTGCAAATAATGTTATCAGACAGGAAGAGGTATCTAGCGACGCATCATCTCCCACCCTCCAGATCTGTCCACTCTGGAGAAGGACTCCCACTAAAAATGGTGACCCTGTGTAGAAGAGCATCCAGAAGAAATGTAAGAAAAGGCCTATTAGTGTTATCAGAAAATATGAAAACCATTTTTTTATATCTTACTTTTAAGCTGAGATATGACGCCTTGAAGTTACAGGCCTAAAGCCATAGTCTGCACTACTGAGAGATACTGATGAAGGAACAGAAATGCAGATGAAATGCATAGTCTCGGTGCACTCATAACCCAAACATTAGTTAGGTTAATGTGCCCAGAAACCTCAACAATTTTAATGCTTTTTAGCAGCATTCTGCCAGTACTATAGGTGCTGGTATGAGCTTTATCCACCATAGCAGCATGGATTGTGCTTGTCAGTATTCAATGAACATGCCTGATGTAAGCTGAAAGTCTCTCTGTTATGCCAGTATGAAGATTGACAAGTGTGAGGACAGGAGATGAGTGATGAAAAATAGTCCCCACTTCCTGTAGAGATGCGAAGACCCGCCCCCACTTCCTGTAGAGAGAAAGACACCTTCCAAACTTCATATAGAGGCAAAAACCCTCCCAAACTTTCTGTAGAGAGACAAATATCCGCCTGAACTTAATTTAAAGATAAAGACCCGCCCCCACATTCTGTAGAGAAACAAACCTCACACCCACTTCCTGTAGAGACAAAGACCTGCCCACTCTTCCTGTAGAGACAAAAAACAGTTCCCACCTCCTGCTTAGAGGAAAAGACTCACTCACATTTCCTGCAGGGAGACTAAGTCCCGCACACACTTCTTCTAGAGAGACAAAGACTAACCCCCTACATGTACAGATAAATACCCACCTCAGCTTCCTGAAGAGAGAAAGACCTTCCAAAACTTCCTGTAGAGAAACAAAGAACTGCCCGAACTTCATGTAAAGAAAAAGGTCCACCCACACTTCCTGCAGTGATGAAAACCCACTCCCTACTGACTGCAGACATGAAAACTCACCCACACGTCCTGCAGAGACAAAAACCCACCCCAACTTCCTACAGTGATGAAAACCCAGAGATGGAGAGCCTCACTCACACTTCCTGTAAAGAGACAAAGACCAACCTACATTTTCTGCCGAGAGGTAGATACCAGTCCCCCCTGACTGTAGAGAGACAGAGACCCACATCCAATTTCCTGTAGAAAAAAAAAACACCCCAACTGTTGTGAATTTGCTTTTTGCTCCCTCTAGTGGTTACTAGTTTTTTGACTCTGGTTTTTCTGTCATTCCTTTTATCCGCACCTGGGTCGTTAGTTAGGGGTGTTGCTATATAAGCTCCCTGGACCTTCAGTTCAATGCCTGGCAACGTAGTTATCAGAGCTAGTCTGCTGTGCTCTTGTCTACTGATCCTGGTTCCAGTTATATCAGCTAAGTCTGCCTTTTGCTTTTTGCTATTTGTTTTGGTTTTGTATTTTTGTCCAGCTTGTTCCAAATCTATATCCTGACCTTTGCTGGAAGCTCTAGGGGGGCTGGTGTTCTCCCCCCGGACCGTTAGACGGTTCGGGGGTTCTTGAATTTCCAGTGTGGATTTTGATAGGGTTTTTGTTGACCATATAAGTTACCTTTCTTTATTCTGCTATCAGTAAGCGGGCCTCTCTGTGCTAAACCTGGTTCATTTCTGTGTTTGTCATTTCCTCTTACCTCACCGTCATTATTTGTGGGGGGCTTCTATCCAGCTTTGGGGTCCCCTTCTCTGGAGGCAAGAAAGGTCTTTGTTTTCCTCTACTAGGGGTAGCTAGATTCTCCGGCTGGCGCGTGTCATCTAGAATCAACGTAGGAATGATTCCCGGCTACTTCTAGTGTTGGCGTTAGGAGTAGATATATGGTCAACCCAGTTACCACTGCCCTATGAGCTGGATTTTTGTATTCTGCAGACTTCCACGTTCCTCTGAGACCCTCGCCATTGGGGTCATAACAGTTTGCCAGGCCAGTATTAAATGTTTAATGCATTGCAGAAGAGGGATTATAAGAAAGAATATTCTGAGTTTTTTTTTTTTTTTCCTTTTTCCCCTTTACCTCAGAGTGGCTATGCTTGCTGCAGACATGAATGTCCAGACCTTGATTACAAGTGTGGACCAGCTGGCTACTCGTGTGCAGGGCATACAAGACTATGTTATCAGAAATCCTAGGTCAGAACCTAAAATACCGATTCCTGAACTGTTTTCCGGAGACAGGTTTAAGTTTAGGAATTTCGTGAATAATTGTAAATTGTTTTTGTCCCTGAGACCCTGTTCATCTGGAGATTCTGCTCAGCAAGTAAAAATTGTTATTTCGTTCTTACGGGGCGACCCTCAGGATTGGGCTTTTTCGTTAGCGCCAGGAGATCCGGCATTGGCTGATCTTGATACGTTTTTTCTGGCGCTCGGTTTACTTTATGAGGAACCCAATCTTGAGATTCAGGCAGAAAAGGCCTTGCTGGCTATGTCTCAGGGGCAGGACGAGGCTGAAGTGTATTGCCAAAAATTTCGGAAATGGTCCGTGCTGACACATTGGAACGAGTGTGCACTGGCCGCTAATTTTAGAAATGGCCTTTCTGAAGCCATTAAGAATGTTATGGTGGGTTTTCCCATTCCCACAGGTCTCAATGATACCATGTCCCTGGCTATTCAAATTGACCGGCGGTTGCGGGAGCGCAAAACCGCAAATTCCCTCATGGTGTTGTCTGAACAGACACCTAATTCGGTGCAATGTGATAGAAAACCCGCAAATTCCCTCATGGTGTTGTCTGAACAGACACCTGATTTAATGCAATGTGATAGAATCCTGACTAGAAATGAGCGGAAAATTCATAGACGCCGGAATGGCTTGTGCTACTACTGTGGTGATTCTACACATGTTATCTCAGCATGCTCTAAACGTATAGCTAAGGTTGTTAGTCCTGTCACCGTTGGTAATTTGCAACCTAAATTTATTCTGTCTGTAACTTTGATTTGCTCACTGTCATCTTATCCTGTCATGGCGTTTGTAGATTCAGGTGCTGCCCTGAGTCTCATGGATCTCTCATTTGCTAAGCGCTGTGGTTTTACTCTTGAACCATTAGAAAATCCTATTCCTCTTAGGGGTATTGATGCTACACCATTGGCAGCAAATAAACCGCAGTATTGGACACAGGTTACCATGTGCATGAATCCTGAACACCGCGAGGTGATACGTTTCCTGGTTTTACATAAAATGCATGATTTGGTTGTTTTAGGGCTGCCATGGTTACAGACCCATAATCCAGTCCTGGACTGGAAGGCTATGTCAGTCTCAAGTTGGGGCTGTCGTGGTATTCATGAGGATTCCCTGCCTGTGTCTATTGCTTCTTCTACGCCTTCGGAAGTTCCGGAGTATTTGTCTGATTATCAGGATGTCTTCAGTGAGTCTGAGTCCAGTGCACTGCCTCCTCATAGGGACTGTGACTGTGCTATAGATTTGATCCCAGGCAGTAAATTTCCTAAGGGAAGACTGTTATTTAATCTGTCGGTACCTGAACATACCGCTATGCGTTCATATATCAAGGAGTCTCTGGAGAAAGGACATATTCGTCCGTCTTCTTCCCCTCTTGGTGCGGGATTCTTTTTTGTGGCAAAAAAGGACGGATCTTTGAGACCTTGTATTGATTATCGGCTTTTAAATAAGATCACTGTCAAATTTCAGTATCCTTTACCGCTGTTGTCTGACTTGTTTGCCCGGATTAAGGGTGCCAAGTGGTTCACCAAGATAGACCTTCGTGGTGCGTACAACCTTGTGCGCATTAAGCAAGGTGATGAATGGAAAACCGCATTCAATACGCCCGAAGGTCATTTTGAGTACTTGGTGATGCCTTTTGGGCTCTCCAATGCGCCTTCAGTTTTTCAGTCCTTTATGCATGACATTTTCCGGAAGTATCTGGATAAATTTTTGATTGTTTATCTGGATGATATTTTGGTTTTTTCTGATAATTGGGATTCGCATGTGGAGCAGGTCAGGTTGGTCTTTAAAATTTTGCGTGAAAATTCTTTGTTTGTCAAGGGCTCAAAGTGTCTCTTTGGTGTACAGAAGGTTCCCTTTTTGGGGTTCATTTTTTCCCCTTCTGCTGTGGAGATGGACCCAGTCAAGGTCCGAGCTATTCTTGATTGGACTCAGCCCTCGTCAGTTAAGAGTCTTCAGAAGTTCTTGGGCTTCGCTAACTTCTACCGTCGTTTTATCGCTAATTTTTCTAGCATTGTGAAACCTTTGACGGATATGACCAAGAAGGGCTCCGATGTAGCTAACTGGGCTCCTGCTGCCGTGGAGGCTTTCCAGGAGTTGAAACGCCGGTTTACTTCGGCGCCTGTTTTGTGCCAGCCTGACGTCTCACTTCCCTTTCAGGTTGAGGTGGATGCTTCGGAGATTGGGGCAGGGGCCGTTTTGTCGCAGAGAGGCCCTGGTTGCTCTGTTATGAAACCTTGTGCCTTTTTCTCTAGGAAGTTTTCGCCTGCCGAGCGAAATTATGATGTGGGCAATCGGGAGTTGTTGGCCATGAAATGGGCATTTGAGGAGTGGCGTCATTGGCTCGAGGGTGCTAAGCATCGTGTGGTGGTCTTGACTGATCACAAAAATCTGATGTATCTCGAGTCTGCTAAACGCCTTAATCCGAGACAGGCCCGCTGGTCATTGTTTTTCTCCCGCTTTGATTTTGTTGTCTCGTATTTACCAGGTTCAAAGAATGTGAAGGCCGATGCTCTTTCTAGGAGCTTTGTGCCTGATGCTCCTGGAGTCACGGATCCTGTTGGTATTCTTAAAGATGGAGTTATCTTGTCAGCTATTTCTCCGGATCTGCGACGTGTGTTGCAGAGATTTCAGGCTGATAGGCCTGAGTCTTGTCCACCTGACAGACTGTTTGTCCCGGATAAGTGGACCAGCAGAGTCATTTCCGAGGTTCATTCCTCGGTGTTGGCAGGTCACCCGGGAATTTTTGGCACCAGAGATCTGGTGGCCAGGTCCTTTTGGTGGCCTTCCTTGTCAAGGGATGTGCGGTCATTTGTGCAGTCCTGTGGGACTTGTGCTCGAGCTAAGCCTTGCTGTTCTCGTGCCAGCGGTTTGCTCTTGCCCTTGCCTGTCCCGAAGAGACCTTGGACACATATCTCCATGGATTTCATTTCTGATCTTCCGCTATCTCAGGGCATGTCCGTTATCTGGGTGATATGTGATCGCTTCTCCAAGATGGTCCATTTGGTTCCTTTGCCTAAGCTGCCTTCCTCTTCCGATCTGGTTCCTGTGTTTTTCCAGAACGTGGTTCGTTTGCACGGCATCCCTGAGAATATTGTGTCAGACAGAGGATCCCAGTTCGTTTCCAGGTTCTGGCGATCCTTTTGTAGTAGGATGGGCATTGATTTGTCGTTTTCGTCTGCTTTCCATCCTCAGACTAATGGACAGACGGAGCGAACCAATCAGACTTTGGAGGCTTATTTGAGGTGTTTTGTCTCTGCTGATCAGGACGATTGGGTGACATTCTTGCCGTTGGCTGAGTTTGCCCTTAATAATCGGGCTAGTTCCGCCACCTTGGTTTCGCCTTTTTTCTGCAACTCTGGTTTCCATCCTCGCTTTTCTTTGGGTCATGTGGAGCCTTCTGACTGTCCTGGGGTGGATTCTTTGGTGGATAGGTTGCAGCAGATCTGGAATCATGTGGTGGACAACTTGAAGTTGTCACAGGAGAAGGCTCAGCGCTTTGCCAACCGCCGCCGCGGTGTGGGTCCCCGACTACGCGTTGGGGATTTGGTATGGCTTTCTTCCCGCTTTGTTCCTATGAAGGTCTCCTCTCCCAAATTTAAACCTCGTTTTATTGGGCCTTACAAGATATTGGAAATCCTTAATCCTGTATCTTTTCGTCTGGATCTTCCTGTGTCGTTTGCTATTCACAATGTATTTCATAGGTCCTTGTTGCGGCGGTACATTGTGCCTGTAGTTCCTTCTGCTGAGCCTCCTGCTCCGGTGTTGGTTGAGGGCGAGTTGGAGTACGTGGTGGAGAAGATCTTGGATTCTCGCCTCTCCAGGCGGAGGCTTCAGTACCTGGTCAAGTGGAAGGGCTATGGTCAGGAGGATAATTCCTGGGTGGTCGCCTCTGATGTTCATGCGGCCGATTTAGTTCGTGCCTTTCATGCCGCTCATCCTGATCGCCCTGGTGGTCGTGGTGAGGGTTCGGTGACCCCTCACTAAGGGGGGGGTACTGTTGTGAATTTGCTTTTTGCTCCCTCTAGTGGTTACTAGTTTTTTGACTCTGGTTTTTCTGTCATTCCTTTTATCCGCACCTGGGTCGTTAGTTAGGGGTGTTGCTATATAAGCTCCCTGGACCTTCAGTTCAATGCCTGGCAACGTAGTTATCAGAGCTAGTCTGCTGTGCTCTTGTCTACTGATCCTGGTTCCAGTTATATCAGCTAAGTCTGCCTTTTGCTTTTTGCTATTTGTTTTGGTTTTGTATTTTTGTCCAGCTTGTTCCAAATCTATATCCTGACCTTTGCTGGAAGCTCTAGGGGGGCTGGTGTTCTCCCCCCGGACCGTTAGACGGTTCGGGGGTTCTTGAATTTCCAGTGTGGATTTTGATAGGGTTTTTGTTGACCATATAAGTTACCTTTCTTTATTCTGCTATCAGTAAGCGGGCCTCTCTGTGCTAAACCTGGTTCATTTCTGTGTTTGTCATTTCCTCTTACCTCACCGTCATTATTTGTGGGGGGCTTCTATCCAGCTTTGGGGTCCCCTTCTCTGGAGGCAAGAAAGGTCTTTGTTTTCCTCTACTAGGGGTAGCTAGATTCTCCGGCTGGCGCGTGTCATCTAGAATCAACGTAGGAATGATTCCCGGCTACTTCTAGTGTTGGCGTTAGGAGTAGATATATGGTCAACCCAGTTACCACTGCCCTATGAGCTGGATTTTTGTATTCTGCAGACTTCCACGTTCCTCTGAGACCCTCGCCATTGGGGTCATAACACCCAACTTCCTGTAGAGACAGAGATCAGATCCAAGTTCCTGTAGAGAAACCTGCTCCAACTTCCTGTAGAGACAGAGACTCACCCCCAACTTCCTGTAGAGAGACAGAGACTCGCCCCAACTACCTGTAGAGACGGAGACTCGCCCCAACTACCTATAGAGACGGAGACTCGCCCCAACTACCTGTAGAGACGGAGACTCGCCCCAACTACCTATAGATACGGAGACTCGCCCCAACTACCTGTAGAGACGGAGACTCGCCCCAACTACCTGTAGAGACGGAGACTCGCCCCAACTACCTATAGAGACGGAAACTCGCCCCAACTACCTATAGAGAGAGAGACTCGCCCCAACTACCTATAGAGAGACTCGCCCCCAACTACCTATAGAGACGGAGACTCGCCCCAACTACCTATAGAGACGGAGACTCACCCCAACTACCTATAGAGAGAGAGACTCGCCCCAACTACCTATAGAGAGACTCGCCCCCAACTACCTATAGAGACGGAGACTCGCCCCAACTACCTGTAGAGACGGAGACTCGCCCCAACTACCTATAGAGACGGAGACTCGCCCCAACTACCTGTAGAGACGGAGACTCGCCCCAACTACCTGTAGAGACGGAGACTCGCCCCAACTACCTATAGAGACGGAGACTCGCCCCAACTACCTGTAGAGACGGAGACTCGCCCCAACTACCTATAGAGACGGAGACTCGCCCCAACTACCTGTAGAGACGGAGACTCGCCCCAACTACCTATAGAGACGGAGACTCGCCCCAACTACCTGTAGAGACGGAGACTCGCCCCAACTACCTGTAGAGACGGAGACTCGCCCCAACTACCTATAGAGACGGAGACTCGCCCCAACTACCTATAGAGAGAGAGACTCGCCCCAACTACCTATAGAGAGACTCGCCCCAACTACCTGTAGAGAGACAGAGACTCACCCCAACTACGTATAGAGAGACTCGCCCCAACTACCTGTAGAGACGGAGACTCGCCCCAACTATCTATAGAGAGAGAGAGACTCGCCCCAACTACCTGTAGAGACGGAGACTTACCCCAACTACCTTTAGAGAGAGAGACTCACTCCAACTACCTGTAGAGAGACTCACCCCAACTACCTGTGGAGAGAGAGACTCACCTCAACTACCTGTAGAGAGACTCACCCCAACTACCTGTAGAGAGAGACCTGCCCCAACTACCTGTAAAGAGACAGAGACTCGCCCCAACTACCTATAGAGACTCGCCCCAACTTCCTGTAGAGAGACAGAGACTCGCCTCCAACTTCCTGTAGAGACTCGCCCCAACTTCCTGTAGAGAGACAGAGACACTCGCCCCGACTTCCTGTACAGAGACAGAGACTCGCCCCCAACTTCCTGTAGAGAGACAGAGACCTTTATTTTTGGTCTGAGCCCTATATTTATTTAGGGGGTCTGCATTTCTTTATGGGTCCGATCTGGTGGGTGTCTGTATGTGTTTAGGCGTTCTTGTCTGTGGTCTGTACTCATTTTGGTTGCGCTGAAGGGGTCATAATACTCTAAAATTCTGCATTATACATTAGTAGGGGGCATGATCAGAATCTCAGTAATGTGAATTTAAGGGTCTTTTAAACATTTCTCCTGGTATCTTCCAATTTTCTCTAGACATAGAATGTGTGCGACCTAAAAGTAGCCCAGAAAAGCGTCACTACCACAGTGGGGTCAGTTATCATTTGTTCAGGTGTTATACATGGGCGTATAGATATACTGTAAGTACCTATAGAGTGAGTTGAGCCATGGCGGGTAGTCCTCTTTCTCCTGACTTTGTAGTAAGTTAAGGAACTCGGAATAGTTTAGGGTAGACATCAGATTCAGTCCAAGGAGGTAGAGGAGACGCTCATATTCCTTCTGACTGATGAGGAACATGAAGCTGTCCAGCAGGTGACGGAAGTCATGCATTGTAATGAGGCCGTCCCGGTTGCTGTCCATCTTGTAAAAGGCGCTGTATGTGTCCTAAAGATTCGAAAATCAGATTGGTGACGAGGTACCGGAGTACATAGGGCAGACCGTCTCCATTTATATGGACTACCATAATATACCGTACATCCGTACTTACC
Source organism: Ranitomeya variabilis (assembly GCF_051348905.1). Lineage (NCBI taxonomy): Eukaryota > Metazoa > Chordata > Amphibia > Anura > Dendrobatidae > Ranitomeya > Ranitomeya variabilis. The sequence continues at coordinate 662,727,641 of NC_135236.1, read as the reverse complement.
CCATACCCTTCTCTCAGTTTATCCAGCATCTGGCCGAGACACTCTTCCGCGGTCATGTAATGACACTTGGCCTGATTCACTCGATGGTTGGGCCTATTATGTAACTTCTCCCCAGGTCCATCCCCCGATGGGACTAATAAAATATATTAAGGACAATAAACTATTACAGTAATACATACCGTAGTATTTATATCATTTTTTTTTTTAAATAAATTCTTGTTTTTCATTTTGGAGGTGTGGCCTCTGAGCAGAATCAGTCTCCTTCCCCATCTGGCAGCTGACATTATAAGCTTTACTTACAGTCTTCTCAGATATACTGATATTCTTGCCTGCTTGTCAGGAAAGGAGCAGAGCCTGGGCATCAGCACACAGTCTCTGCTCCTTTTCAGCCAAGCAGGCGAGAAGCTAAGTAGGGAGAGTGACTGGGCATGTGTGTCCGCTAGTTTTATTTGATGGACGTGCTCATTGTTGTTTACACTGAACACCAGGTGGCGCCACACTATGCAAATAATTACTCTTCATTCAATCATTTTCTAACAGCACGTAAATGGCAAACATTAAAATCTAACAGTGAATATGTGATTTATTGGTGGTGCAACCACTGTAAAGACAGTTTTAATATGATAAGATTTATGCGGTGTTCTCTCCAAGACAGATATTTTCCCACATCATTTACAGCTGCGCCGTCAGAGAAAAACAAGCTGATAAGGGTTGGAAATCTTAACATGCAATCACAAAAAATATCTAGTTTATTAATTTAGCTGTGCAGAGAAATGACATAGGAGGCGGAGTAAGGCACATTAACCAGATCAGGAGCGGGCCATTTCTCCCCCGTTCCGGACTAAGCACATTTTCGATTTTTTTCGTACATTCGGTTTTAAGAGCTGTAGATATTTTTCTCTTTCGGATAGTCAAATAATTTTTGCATCTGATTTTCATGATGCATGGGTTAATTTTTCCCATTTTTTTTTTTCAATGGGGGAAAGGCTAGTAACAGCTTTTTTCTTCCTGTTTTCATTATTTATTTATTCATTCATTTCTCACTTTGTGTCCTGTATAAAGTCATTAAAGATCTTTGGGGGGCATTTTCAACATTTCATTTTTTTACATGATTTTCCCTGTAACTGGGGAAGGTATATTAGCCCCACTTACAGGAGAAATTTAGCCTGTTTGACCTAGGACCCAGAAATTCTTACTCCCTCCCTGCAGTTATCAGATTTCACTGGGTCCAGAGAAGGAAGCACTGTCAGTGCTTCCTATACTGTATAAATGCTTTATGACCGTCTCTGCCTTCTAATACATGAGTTTGATAGAAAATGATGTGTCTTCACATATAACTAAAATAATATAAGATATTTATGTGATTACATTTTACCATTTGTCAACCTTATTGTAATATTAAGTGATTTACATTTTTTTTACTATATGCATCATCTGCTATTTAAAGGAATCATACCTTCGAATAATGACACAAAATCCAGATAACTAAGGCCTTCTTTTGTAAATCCCAATTTTTTAGTTAAGGAATTAAATTGCTCCTCATCTAGATGCAGCTCGTGATCTTGCAGAACCTGCGGAAAAGGAGTCGTACAAATTCAGATACATGTAGCGGCTGCGCCAATTTCCGAAGGTGCAAATTGCCAGATAACAGACAGAAGAGCTGAGGAATTTACAGAGAGGAGATATATGATATAAAGTATTTCCAAGTGTGTTAATGAATGGAACGCGTTCTCCGAGGAGTTGGGGGGAAAAAAAAAAAATACCGCCACAGGGAACCACAAAAAAATTCCGTAACTTTATTATTATTATTTTTTTTCTTTCAAAAGTTTCATTCGGGTCTCGTGGGTAAAATATCTCCCTTCTCCCGAGAAGAAGAAGCATCTTACATAACGAGGACTTGACAGATGAGATGTAATGAATTATTTCGGGAGACTTAACTGGTTGAATGACAGCAGCCATCCAAAATGAACATTTTCATTTCTTCGGTGCTTGACAGCAGGGGAATGTGTATTTTTTTTTATTCTTTATTTTCTTTAAGACAACAAATCTTTATAAGTTGTTAATGCAGTCATAAATAATTTAAATTAGGGCGCACATATGTATGGGCTTATGCTCCGCAGAGGTAAATATGCAAATCTAATACCTAGCGGGGGGATCTAAAAATAAATACATTTCAAGAAATACCTTTTTTTTTTTTTTATATGTTACACTAAAATAAAATTAAAATAAAAGGTTTTATACCTGCCCCTAAAATTTAAAGGGATCTGCCAGATTTAACAAAGTTTGTCCTGGTCTTTTAGCTGGACCCCCCCCCCCAAACAACTACTAAAATTAAATGGTCGCATGACATGGGGCTGTCCTGATAATCCTAGGAAAATTATATTGGTTCTCTGTTTTAGTCTGCAGCACTTTCTGCATGATCCTTGTAGAAATCCTACAGAGACAAAAGGGGTCTTTAAGAAGGTGGTGGGCTGAAGCGCTGTCTCTTTAACTAAAGGGGTGGGGCTTAGTCATCTTTTGTCCTAAAATGGAGAGGGAAGTGGGGGGAGGCTCCTGCTGCAATCAGCTGTCTTACAGCTCCAAATAGGACCGTGAGTATGAGGATGGAGGACACAGCTTATCAAGGTAGCATCAAAGACTGACCCGGCCACATGACAGACTAGCAGAGAGGGTCGCACAACATGCTCTGGGTGGCTGCGTCTACTGAATGACGTCACGCTGCGTGCCTTGCGCTGCCTATTCTCAGTGTAGAGGATCTCCAAGCAACAAAGATGGACAACAGGCAATTCTCATAACAGGAGATAAGAGCTGAGGAGGCATTATACTATATGTAGGAAGGCGTTAGAGCAATTATACAGTATATAAGGAGTGGTGGGGTTATTATACTGTATATAGGGGGATGTGGGGCCAGCATACTGTATATAGAGAGCTGTGATGACATTATACTGTACATAGGGAGACTATATGCACATAATACTTTATATAGGGGGTTTGGGGGTTGTCAAACTGTATTACAGAGGATCCGTGGGGCCACCATACTGCGTATAGGGAGATATCAGGCTATCATACTCCATATAGGGAGCTGTGGGGGCCATCATACTGTACAAAGGGGGACTATGTAGACATCATCCTTTATACAGGGAGCTGTGGGGTCATCACATTGTATTACAGAGGACCTGTGGGGCCACCATACTAAGTATAGGGAGCTTTTGGCCATCATATTCTATATAGGGAGCTGTGGGGCCATCATACTGCACAAAGGGGGACTATGTAGACATCGTCTTTCATACAGTGAGCTGTGGGGTCACCATACTGTATATACGGAGCTGTGGGAGCCATCATACTGTGTATAGGGAGCTGTTGCCAATCATACTCTATATAGGGAGCTGTGAGGCCATCATACTGTACATACGGGAACTATGTAGACATCATCTTTTATACAGGAAGCTGTGAGGTCATCATACTGCATTAGAGAGGACATGTGGGCCATCATACTGTATACATGGAGCTGTGGGAGCCATCATACTGTGTATAGGAAGGTGTCGGCCATCATACTGTATATAGGGAGTTGTGGGGGAAATCATACTGTACATACGGGAACTAGTGTATGTAGACATCATCTTTTATACAGGGAGCTGTGAGGCCATCATACTGCTTTACAGAGGACCTTTGGGGTCACCATACTGTGTATAGGGGGCTGTGGGGTCACCACACACTAGGTATCGCAATGCGAAACCATTTACTTGTATGACACAATAATGTACCAACTTGGACCATGCAACCTCTGTCGCGCTGTGTAACCCCAGCCACAATGTGGTCTGTGCACTAATGTGATTTTGCCAAGTGGCCGTGGTCCTATTTTAGGTTAAGACCCCGGGTGTAAATGAAGACCCTAATAACAGTAAACTAGTCGGAGTCGATGAACTCTCAATCAAGGCCTATAAATAATGGGTTATATGTAAAGCATACTTGCCAAAAATCCTGATTTTAACGGGACTTATCCACCAATCAAGTTCTCCAAAACGGAGGTGCTTATGCTAATTTCCATAAGGTGGAGTTTCCGAGGAAAAAGGGTGATTCAAGTGTTTGCAAGTACGGCAAAACAGACGTGGTCAAGTGCTAGCACGACCATTATCACTCCAAGAATAAAAAAGAAAAGACCAGTGAGGACCACCCGAGCACTGATGCTGGATTAACGGGGGGTTTAATAAGTATCATAATTGAATAAGCTAGTCTAACTTCTCAAACTCTTAGACGAGGCCTTTAGCTAAAAACAAAGATCCACGGAGCTGATCTTTTGAAGTTGATAGCGTGATTAGACATTATGACATTCAGTCATTTCCTATAATTACATGTATCTTAGAGATATTTTAATGGTTGTCCTACAGCTTTCCTACATAACCACTGCACTGATGAGGGGCAAAAACCCTGAAACAGTGCGGTCTACAGACAGATCTCTGGTCTAGCCAGTATAAGGTACTTTGCACATTTTTTTTTGCCATGGGGCATTGCCTCTAAAACAAGCGCCAGTATCCCCCCGTACTATCTAAATATCACAAAATAGACACCAACAATACAAATGTTATTGTTTAAGCAGTTTTCTTTATTGATTTGCAATAAAAAGAGACATTTTAAATATTTTTTTTAACTATGATTTCATCACTAATTGGGATAAAATTGGAGCTTATATGGCAGATCGCTTTTCTCCATCTACCGCGTTGTGTTTTTTTTTTTTTTTTTGCAGTAAGTGTTAATTGCTAAGTGTATAACGAGGATGATTTGTGGCTCGTGGGGCTACGCGATGTGTTAACCAGAATGAGAAATCTCTCATTAACGACTTGACACTGTGCTAAGAAGTCTCGCGGTACAACAGAACGAGCCTTTGCATCAGCGCGAGCCCCGAGTCGACCTGTGATCACTATTATGTAACATCTCACGATTAAATGGGTTTGACGTGTGATAGGCCAATGACGATTGTACGGGGTGTGGAAGATGGGATGAATCGCTCTAATTAGCTTCTGATTATTTTTTTATTCCATATACATTTTTGATGATCTTTGAAAAGTTTGCTTCCAACCGGTTAGAGATTAAATGGCCGTACACGGTGATAGACCGGGCAGACCGTCCCGTGTTCCGTTGCCAGCACGATCATTCTAAGGTCACAAAGTGCGACAAAGACACAAGATAAAAGCCCATCTACAGGGTGCTACCGGCAAACTCGTGTACTCATTCCCTCCCGATACCGGGCATGCTCTTCCAGAGAAACCCCATAAACACTCAGTGAAAACTTCATAGCTAGAGTCAACAGAGCGTCCACCATAGTGACTCAATGGATCAATCACTCGGCTAACTCTGCTGCCATTCTTGGTTGATCAACTTCCGGAAACTCACAGAGTGTGATTCTCCAACTACATTGTTACCAATACACGGGCACAAGGCTAAGCTTACCTTTCTAAAATCATTTTTGCTGACTTTTCCATTTGGTTGTTTGTTACAGGCGAGAAAACTTTCCTTTATGGAAAACTCATGTTTGGTGACGCAGTCCTTTAACTTGTCAATCGCCTCATCCACAGTAATCTTCCTGATCAGGTTGTTGGCCTGATTGTCAATCTCTTTCATTCTTGTAATAAATGAAATACAAGTCAGGAAGTTCAGACTGTGACATGGATAGGATGAATAAACTACGAGGGGGAAATCTGGCCAAAAAATCATAGTTGGAGCTACTGAGATCAGTCTTGGATAATGTCAGTTATCTCCAGCCTCCTTCTCTTTATAGAGTTAGTAAACTTATACGTGGGTAGCACGGTGGCGCAGTGGTTAGCACAGCAGCCTTGCAGCGCTGGAGTCCTGGGTTCTAATCCCACCTTGGACAACATCTGCAAAGAGTTTGTATGTTCTCTCCGTGTTTGCGTGGGTTTCCTCCGGGTACTCCGGTTTCCTCCCACATTCCAAAGACATACTGATAGGGAATTTAGATTGTGAGCCCCATTGGGGACAGCGATGAAAATGTGTGCAAAACTGTAAAGCGCTGCGGAATATGTTAGCGCTATATAAAAATAAAGATTATTATTATAACCACATGCTGAGGCTGCTGCAATCACAGCACGTTATTAAGGTACTTTTATAGACAGCTTGAAATTCTCTTTTTCGACAAGATATTCTAGTTATTTTAGCTATCTATTATCTATCTATTATCTATCTATATCTATCTATCATCTATAATCTATCTATTCTATCATCTATTATCTATTTATTATCTATCTATCTATGTATCTATCTATTATCTATCTATCCTCTATCTATTATCTATCTATCATCTATCTACAGTATTATCTATCTATTGTCTATCTATCTATCTATTATCTATCTATCCATCTTGCTCTCTTCTGTACAAAAATAGATTATAGGTTGATTGAATGGGACTCATGGTTGCACTTATTTTAGGGATAACGTCATGACTTATCTTACCTGTCTGAGTGATCAACCTGCCTTAATTCTTCTTGGAACTGGTTTCTTTCAAAAATCTCCGTGCTGACGCCATTGGTGTCACCAGCGCAAGAGACGCACACTCCCAAATCGCCCAGGAACTGCGTGATCGGCACGCCGTCAGAAGAGCCGTAATTGTATTGATCAAAAATCCTGAAAAGTACAAAAGGTATCAAAATCGGAAAACTGAATGTAATATCAGAAAACTAGAGACTGGGTTGTCGTTTTTGTGGAGGTTCTCATTAAATGGCAAGAAAAAGAGATCTCCAAAAAAATCGAGCAGTGGGTCTGAACTGTCAATCAAGCAGGAGCGCCCGCCCACCCATCAACCGGGAAGTCAGCAGACTGGGGAGTGGGAGGTTCCAGGAAAACCATCTATGGAGTAAACGTTAAGGCAAGATAAGGGAACATTGTGCAACCAAAGTTACCACGTAGCCTCAGGCCGCAATGTCCAGCTTGGCCGTGGGTCTCCAGACCTATGGTCATCAGGCTGCTTGGGTCAGGAGAACCACGGGTCTCCTGACCTATGGTCATCAGGCTGCTTGGGTCAGGAGAACCACGGGTCTCCTGGCCTATGGTCATCAGGCTGCTTGGGTCAGGAGAACCACGGGTCTCCTGACCTATGGTCAACAGGCTGCTTGGGTCAGGAGAACCACGGGTCTCCTGACCTATGGTCATCAGGCTGCTTGGGTCAGGAGAACCACGGGTCTCCTGACCTATGGTCATCAGGCTGCTTGGGTCAGGAGAACCACGGCTGGTCTGAACATTGTCAGATCTGAGAAGCCGGCCTTCGTCATACCAAATGTATTAGTCTGCACCGTACATCTGACAGTGATCATCTGACGCTGAAGGACAATATGACTGAAGGACTCTCTTCATCTGGTCCCTGCTGATCATTCCAGATCCTTTGGTGTCGCATGACTGGATCGCCTTGTAGAAGTCCTTCCAGTGTGCAGTGATCTTGTCTCGGAGAATGTCTACTACCTGCAATCAAAAAATGTTGTTATATCTTATATTTAGGGTCCAAGCACCTGAACACCCCCGTAATTCATAGAAATTTTTTCTGTGGATCCTTCTTAAAAGGAGGGAAAGTGACTGTGGTGAACCTCTGCTCCATTCATTGTCTATGGGACTGTCGATTTCCCGAAAGTCCCATTGAGATTGAATGTAGCAGATAACGAGCAGGCACGCCTCTTCTCCATTCAAGCTCATTCTCGAGGTTCCAGAGCCATGATTTTGGAACCACTTGGTGTGGGGTGGGGGGTCCCCAGTGGTCGGTTCCCCCGTGATCAGCAATCTATATAGCCTGCATTTTTTTTTTAGGGGGGGGGTACATTTTTCGCACATCCATTCATTCGAGGATTCCATTATAAGCAGGAACCACAACGCTTTTGCACAGCAGACATTTACATGTGTGTTATTTTTCATAAGAAAATATTACATTACATTAAAAAAATATTTTACATTGGCTAAGAAGCTTCAAATTTTTTTTTTAAATGTTAATTAATGGAAGAACTTGCTGCCTGAGCCAAGATAAGCAGTTTTCACGCTGAAAATAATAAAAGCAACACTATAGACACCTGATATTTAAAAAAAATTCCTTAAAAAAAAAATGTAAAATTCTATTGTATATATCACACTGGGCTCAAACTTCACAGACTCCGTTCCTGGAAAAAAAAAGCGTTAATTGTTGACATGCAAATTAGAAACGGGTTTATATGTAAATGGTTCTACAATCTAGCTGTATTTTTTATTTTTTTTACAACAGCGCGGCGCTGTTTACTACCAACGACGAGGCAGCCAGACGAAAGTCAAGCTATTAAATAAGAATTAATTTAATCGGCCAGCCGCTCCCGACTTTTGGAAATGCGCAAAAATTCACTAAAATCTGCGACATTCAATGTCTGACATAATAGCGGAGCGTCCGCGGGGACCAGGGAAAGTAGCGTCTCATAGAGGATTATGCTGCATTATTTTTATTGTGTATTATAGTATTTTTTTCTATTATATTCTCCATATACGATATTATAATATTACTATACAGCCTTAATAATATTCTAAAAAAAAAAGAAAAAATATATTCTAAAAATAAAAAATCTGAAAAAAATGTACAGAATGTAGCATTCACTTAATTATTTCTATACACTCACTGTATCCACAGATAGAACCACCGGAGTCTCCTTTGCAGGCTGTCGAGTGTTATTTAACCATTTGTGACCAGTCTGATTAAAAAAAAACAAACATACAAAATATTAAATGCAGGCAAAATGTTTTCTGTGTGTGTGATATTCCACTTGTATATTTTTGTATTATATAGTAACATTATTATGGTAGCACATGCACCAGGAATGGACGCAATGGGGAAATCACATCGGAAGGGTGAAGAAGCAGTAAGCCATTAAATACACAATCCTGTAGGCACAGATACTGCTGCCACCTAGTCTCCCCTTGGGCTTATAGGCACAGATAATACTGAATCAGTCTCGTCCTTAACATGATATAGGCACAGATAGTACTGCCTAGCATTCTCTTCTAAGATTCACATATGTCTATTCCTATATATAATTTAGGCACAGATAGTACTGCTTACCATTCTCTTCTAAGATTCACGTATGTCTACTCCTATATATAATTTAGGCACAGATAGTACTGCCTAGCATTCTCTTCTAAGATTCACGTATGTGTATTCCTATATATAATTTAGGCACAGATAGTACTGCTTACCATTCTCTTCTAAGATTCACGTATGTCTACTCCTATATATAATTTAGGCACAGATAGTACAGTCTAGCATTCTCTTCTAAGATTCACGTATGTCTATTCCTATATATAATTTAGGCACAAATAGTACTGCCTACCATTCTCTTGTAAGATTCACATATGTCTATTCCTATATATAATTTAGGCACAAATAGTACTGCCTACCATTCTCTTGTAAGATTCACATATGTCTATTCCTATATATAATTTAGGCACAGATAGTACTGTCTAGCATTCTCTTCTAAGATTCACGTATGTCTATTCCTATATATAATTTAGGCACAGATAGTACTGCCTAGCAATCTCTTGTAAGATTGACGAATGTCTATTCCTATATATTTGGGCACAGATAGTACTGCCTAGCATTCTCTTGTAAGATTCACATATGTCTATTCCTATATATAATTTAGGCACAGATAGTACTGCCTAGCATTCTCTTGTAAGATTCACATATGTCTATTCCTATATATAATTTAGGCACAGATAGTACTGCCTAGCATTCTCTTCTAAGATTCACGTATGTCTATTCCAATATAATTTAGGCACAGATAGTACTGCCTACCATTCTCTTCTAAGATTCACGTATGTCTATTCCTATATAATTTAGGCACAGATAGTACTGCCTACCATTCTCTTCTAAGATTCACGTATGTCTATTCCTATATAATTTAGGCACAGATAGTACTGCCTAGCATTCTCTTCTAAGATTCACGTATGTCTATTCCTATATAATTTAGGCACATATAGTACTGCCTAGTATTCTCTTCTAAGATTCACGTACAGTGGGGCAAAAAAGTATTTAGTCAGTCAGCAATAGTGCAAGTTCCACCACTTAAAAAGATGAGAGGTGTCTGTAATTTACATAATAGGTAGACCTCAACTATGGGAGACAAACTGAGAAAAAAAAATCCAGAAAATCACATTTTATGTTTTTTTATCATTTTATTTGCATATTATGGTGGAAAATAAGTATTTGGTCAGAAACAAAATTTCATCTCAATACTTTGTAATATATCCTTTGTTGGCAATGACAGAGGTCAAACGTTTTCTGTAAGTCTTCACAAGGTTGCCACACACTGTTGTTGGTATGTTGGCCCAATCCTCCATGCAGATCTCCTCTAGAGCAGTGATGTTTTTGGCTTTTCGCTTGGCAACACGGACTTTCAACTCCCTCCAAAGGTTTTCTATAGGGTTGAGATCTGGAGACTGGCTAGGCCACTCCAGGACCTTGAAATGCTTCTTACGAAGCCACTCCTTCGTTGCCCTGGCGGTGTGCTTTGGATCATTGTCATGTTGAAAGACCCAGCCACGTTTTATCTTCAATGCCCTTGCTGATGGAAGGAGGTTTGCACTCAAAATCTCACGATACATGGCCCCATTCATTCTTTCATGTACCCGGATCAGTCGTCCTGGCCCCTTTGCAGAGAAACAGCCCCAAAGCATGATGTTTCCACCACCATGCTTTACAGTAGGTATGGTGTTTGATGGATGCAACTCAGTATTCTTTTTCCTCCAAACACTACAAGTTGTGTTTCTACCAAACAGTTCCAGTTTGGTTTCATCAGACCATAGGACATTCTCCCAAAACTCCTCTGGATCATCCAAATGCTCTCTAGCAAACTTCAGACGGGCCCGGACATGTACTGGCTTAAGCAGTGGGACACGTCTGGCACTGCAGGATCTGAGTCCATGGTGGCGTAGTGTGTTACTTATGGTAGGCCTTGTTACATTGGTCCCAGCTCTCTGCAGTTCATTCACTAGGTCCCCCCGCGTGGTTCTGGGATTTTTGCTCACCGTTCTTGTGATCATTCTGACCCCACAGGGTGGGATTTTGCGTGGAGCCCCAGATCGAGGGAGATTATCAGTGGTCTTGAATGTCTTCCATTTTCTAATTATTGCTCCCACTGTTGATTTCTTCACTCCAAGCTGGTTGGCTATTGCAGATTCAGTCTTCCCAGCCTGGTGCAGGGCTACAATTTTGTTTCTGGTGTCCTTTGACAGCTCTTTGGTCTTCACCATAGTGGAGTTTGGAGTCAGACTGTTTGAGGGTGTGCACAGGTGTCTTTTTATACTGATAACAAGTTTAAACAGGTGCCATTACTACAGGTAATGAGTGGAGGAAAGAGGAGACTCTTAAAGAAGAAGTTACAGGTCTGTGAGAGCCAGAAATCTTGATTGTTTGTTTCTGACCAAATACTTATTTTCCACCATAATATGCAAATAAAATGATAAAAAAACAGACAATGTGATTTTCTGGATTTTTTTTTCTCAGTTTGTCTCCCATAGTTGAGGTCTACCTATGATGTAAATTACAGACGCCTCTCATCTTTTTAAGTGGTGGAACTTGCACTATTGCTGACTGACTAAATACTTTTTTGCCCCACTGTATGTCTATTCCAATATAATTTAGGCACAGACAGTACTGTCTAGCATTCTCTTCTAAGATTCACGTATGTCTATTCCTATATAATTTAGGCACAGATAGTACTGCCTAGCATTCTCTTCTAAGATTCACGTATGTCTATTCCTATATAATTTAGGCACAGATAGTACTGCCTAGCATTCTCTTCTAAGATTCACGTATGTCTATTCCTATATATATTTTAGGCACAGATAGTACTGCCTAGCATTCTCTTCTAAGATTCACGTATGTCTATTCCTATATAATTTAGGCACAGATAGTACTGCCTACCATTCTCTTCTAAGATTCACGTATGTCTATTCCTATATAATTTAGGCACAGATAGTACTTCCTAGCATTCTCTTCTAAGATTCACGTATGTGTATTCCTATATATAATTTAGGCACAGATAGTACTGCCTACCATTCTCTTCTAAGATTCACGTATGTCTATTCCTATATAATTTAGGCACAGATAGTACTGCCTAGCATTCTCTTCTAAGATTCACGTATGTCTATTCCTATATATAATTTAGGCACAGATAATACTGCTTCCTGTTTCTTTCTATATTTAATGTACCCACAGAGGGTACTGCCATCCATTCTCTTCTAATATAACATTTATATTCAGCTAGTACTGTCTTCCTGCCTTTTCTACACATATATTTAGGCACAAAAAGTACTGCTTTTTTTGTTACTTTCTATACATAATATAGGCACAGATGGTATCGCCTTCCAGTGTTTTCTATATATAATTTAGGCCCAGATAGTACTGCTGCCCTGTCTCTTCCTCTATTTAATTGAAGCACAGATGATACTGCCTTTGTGTATATGTCTATATATGACGTAGCCACATGGTACTGCCATCCAGTCTCTTTCTATATAAGGTTTAGGCATACCGTATATAGTACTGCTCCCCTGTCTTTTTTGATTTAGTCACAGATAGTGCTGCCTTACTGCCTCTTTTTAAAATGATTTGGGTACAGGCAGTACTTCCTCCCTTTCTTTTCCTACATATTATGTAGGCACAGATGGTGCTGCCTCCATTATAGGCATACATGACATTAAGTTCAGGTGACCAGAGGATCGGTTTGAACATTGCCGGACTGTGAATGTGGAAATTATGAAGTGGACTTCAGTCGGACCAAATTTATTATTCCCTGTCTCTTCCTATATGTAATTTAAGCACAGACAGTACTGCCTGCCTACTGGACCTGTCTCTTTCCATCTTTGAGGTAGGCACAGATAGTAGTGGTGCCAATTTCTTTCTTTATATGATTTAGGTATACAAATTACTACCTCCTGGACTTTAATATTATATGATTCAGACACAGATACCCTATCCTCCCTCTATGCACGATTTAGGCACAGATAGTACTGCCTTCCATTCTCTATACACTTATGGTCGAGAGTGTTGAAATTGTTCCAGAAAATGAAGTATTTCTCCCAGAAAATTATTGCAATTACACATTTTGTTCTACACACGTTTATTTCCTTTGTGTCTTTCGGAACAACACAAAGAAAAACAAAGAAGAAAAGGGAAATTGGACATAGTTTCACACAAAATTACAAAAATGGGCCAAACTAAATTGTCGGCTCCCTCAACTTAATATTTGGTTGCACGCCCTTTGGAATAAATAACAGCAATCAGTCGCTTCCTATAACCATCAGCAAGTTTCTTACACCTCTCAACTGGAATTTTGGACCACTCTTCTTTTGCGAACTGCCCCAGGTCTCTCATATGTGAAGAAGTCTTCTCCCAAAAGCAATTTTAAGATCTCTCCACAGGTGATCAGTAGGATTTACATCTAGACTCATTGCTTCAGAACTCTCCAGAGAATTGTTTCCATCCATTTCTGGGGGCTTCTTGAAGTATTTTTGGGGTCATTGTCCTGCTGGTAGAACTAGGACGCAAACCCAGCTTTCTGACCCCGTGCACTACATTGTGAACCCAAAATCCCAAAATCCTTTGCTAATCTTAATATTTTATGATGCCTTCCACACATTCAAGGCACCCAGTGCCAGAGGCAGCAAAGCCCCAAAACATCTTTGAACCTCCACCATATTTGACTGTAGGTACTGTGTTCTTTTCTTTGTGGGCTGCATTCCATCTTCAGTAAACAGTAGAATGATGTGCTTTACCAAAAAGCTTTATCTTGGTCTTATCTGTCCACAAGATGCTTTCTCAGAAAGATTTTGGCTAACTCACAAACATTTTTGAAAACTGCAGTCCAGCTTTATGTCTCTGTGTCAGCAGTGGGGTCCTCCTGGGTCTCGTTCCATGGTGTTTCATTTCATTCAAATGTGGATGGACAGTTCGTGCTGACACTGATGCACCCTGAGCCTGCAGGACAGCTTGAATTTGTTTGGAACTTGACTGGGGCTGCTTATCCACCATCTGGACTATCCTGGGTTGTAAACTTCTTGATTATGTTACGCACCGTGGACAAAGGAACATCAAGATCTCAGGAGATGGACTTATAACCTTAATATTGTTCAATAATTTTGATTCTCAAGTCCTCAGACAGTTCTCTTCTCCTCTTTCTGTTCTCCATGCTTAGTGTGGCACACAAAGACACACAATGCAAAGATTGAGTCAACTTCTCCCCTTTTTTATCTGCTTTCAGTTGTGATTTTCATATTACCCACACCTGTTACTTGCCACAGGTGAGTTTGATTGAACATCACACACTTGAAACAAAGTTGTTTACCAGTAATTTTGGAAAATTTTGTTTGACCCATTTGTGGGTGAAATGTTGTTCAATTTGCCTTTTTTTCTCATTTTTTTTTGTGTTGTTCCAATACACACAAAGAAAATAAACATGTGTATAACCAAAGGTGTAATTGCAATAATTTTCTGGGTAAAATACTTAATTTTATGGAACAATTTCAAGGCTTTCGGCCATGACTGTATATGATTTATACATATACATACTGCAATAGCGCCCACAAATTTTTATCTTTCAGACCCATATGTACTTCTACAGAAAACTCTTCATGCCCATGAAGGTCGATGGGTGCCATATTCTCACGTATCTTGGTTGCACAATGATTTTGAGATTTAGTGCTTTTGGCTCCAGCATATAGAAACATATTCCTTTATTTTCATAGCTTTGTCTATTGTCAGGCGGTCTACTGTTAACCTCCTCATTAGTAACGTATCACGTCTCCATACCTGATATTCCCCCACACGCTTTCTATTTTTTATAATTATTTTGGCTTCAGAGACTACCTAGTGCATTTGCTAAACTATCATGATGGCTCCCATGAATTCCAAATATGTAATAATTGATAATCATTTGCACCGCTCCCACCTCCAGCCGTAGACGGCAATCATCCCGGTACAGAACTTTCTGTAGCGTTAATGTATCATGCTCATTAGGCTGGTGCCGTACAAGCGAGCGCACCGGCATTCATCCCCTCGCATCGTTATGAGAGCTCGGCAAAATCTCAGGAGCGGGAGAATGAGCCAGAAACGTAGAAAGAAAAAAAAAAGAAGAAAAAAAACAGCTTTTAGCTGCTAATGGGCACGTACAACGGATTCCTTCTCCTCAAACAAGTCCAAGAAGTGGTGGTAGCTGATGAAGCCGGTGTGCTCCGGGTCAAGGATGATCATTAACTCCTTGAACTGCTCGTCTGTGATTCGAAACATCATGCTGTCGACGATGCGGCGCAGCTCCTTCCTGCTGATTTTCCCATTGCGCCCCTTAGAAGACACGGAAACACAAAAATAACAATAAATCTTGGCCAGTACCGCTGTCAGTCCAATTACGGCCTAAAATTGGAAGAGTGCTATGGAAATGGAACATTGTGTATGTCCGTGGTGCTCAATTTGGGAAGACTTAAAGGGGTATTCTCATCTCCAAGATCCTATCCCAATATGTAGTAGGTGTAATGATAATAATATTAGCAAATACCTCCATTTAGAAATGTAGTCTAGTTCTCCTGATTCGCTATGTTGCTTAATCCATGTGCAGGGCATAGCAGAAGCTCAGTTATCCATGGTTACGACCACTAGCAACTAACTGTCACTATATGATTGGTCGTAGCCATGGATATCTAACCTACTGCAATGCCCTGCACATGAGGTAAGCAACATAACTAATCAGAAGAACTATACTACATTTCTAATTGGAGGCATTTGCTAATATTATTGTTATTTCACCTACTACATATTAGGATAGAATCTTGGAGATGGGAATACCCCTTTAAAGGGACTGTACATAAATAGAAAAACATGGCTCCTTTTTGCCGGAAATGCTGTCCATGGGGTTTGTTCTAATATTTTAGATCAACTACAGTAGTGAATTAGGCTGCAATTCCACACACAACTTGTAGATAGGTGTGGCGCCGTCTCTTAAAGAAAGCACCCACGATGTTCTAATTTTGTGCAATCCCTTTAAACAGTAAGCTCCAGGAGAACAAGATATTACTTTTGTGGAAGAATTCAATTGCACTCGTGCCACAGGAGTGACAAGATGGTCATGATGCGGCCTAAGGGTATGTGCACACGCTGCGGATTTTGCTGCGGATCCGCAGCTGCGGATCCGCAGCAGTTTCCCATGCGTTTACAGTACAATGTAAACCTATGGGAAACGAAATCCGCAGTGCACATGCTGCGGAAAAAAACGCGCGTAAACGCAGCGGTTGACATTCCGCAGCATGTCAATTCTTTGTGTGGATTCCGCAGCGGTTTTAACCTGCTCCATAATAGAAAACCGCAGGCGTAAAACCGCAGTGGAATCCGCACAAAAACCGCGGTAAATCCGCAGCGGTTCCGCAGTAAATCCGCACAAAAACCACAGTGCCTTTTAACTGCGGTTTTCCCAAATCCGCAGTCCTCCACAATACGTGTGCACATACCCTTAGAGCTGCACTTCTCACCTTTTTCAACTCCAAAATACGGTGATTAGAGATATGCGAACCTGAATAGTAAAGTTCGGGGTTCGCATCGTACACCTAGTGTTCGGGCACGGACACCGAACATGGACTTCTCCAGGAAATAATTGCTTTGTGAAATATTAACTAAAAATGACAGTGACTCTTTACGACATTTTCAGAGGTTCCCCTATGTTAAAAGGTTTAAAGGGGCTGGCTACTACTTTTTATTGATGGTCTACCCATATCTAACAGATGGAGGGGGTGACAGCCGGCACCGCCACTGATCAGCTGTTACTGACGATGACTGCTCCCGGATGCTGCTGGAACACAGCAGCTCCGCCATTTCTATTGAGGCCATGGTTGGGTACTGCAGATCCACCCCTATTTAAATGAATAGTACCCGCCACGGCCACTATAGTTTTGATGGAGCTGCTATATTCCAGCATCATTTGAGAACATAATAGCCGGCAACAGCTGATCGGTGGTGGTACTGGATGTTGCACACCCACTGATCAGATATTGGTGGCCTGTCCTATGGATAAACCATCAATAAAAAAAAACAATAAAGAAAAGTAGTGGTCAACCTCTTTAAGTTGGAGTTGATGCTGTAGAAGGTGCCAACCTATAGCCACTTCCTTGGGTCCCTTATAAATAAAACCCTCCATCTGGGTACTTAAAGCAAGGCCAAGGACAAGGAAGCTTGGTAAAGCCAAGGAAGCTTGGTAAAGCAAAGCCAATTACAAGGAATCTTGGTAAACCAAAGCCAAGGACAAGGAAGCGTGGTAAAGCAAGGCCAAGGACGCGTGGTAAAGCAAGGCCAAGGACGCTCGGTAAACAAGGACAAGAAAGCTTGCTAAAGCAAAGCCAAGGAAGCTTGATAAAGCAAAGCCAAGGACAAGGAAGCTTGATTAAGCAATGCCAATGACAGGGAAGCTTGGTAAAGCAAAGCCAAGGAAGCTTGATAAAGCAAAGCCAAGGACAAGGAAGCTTGGTAAATCAAGGCCAAGGACAAGGAAACTTGGTAAAGCAAAGCCAAGGACCAGAAAGCTTGGCAAAGCAAAGCCAGTGAAGCTTGGCAAAGCAAAGCCAAGGACAAGGAAGCGTGGTAATGCAAAGAGTTCCTTGGTCAGGCGAGAGTAACTGTTATGGAAGCATAGGTCCATTGTGATGGGTGATGAAATGGACCATAAGAGTGAACAGATCCCTAAATCAGAGAGTGACCATCATGGAAGAATTGCCACCCTGGTCCTATCACTTCAGAGTTGCCACCTTTACCCTAAAGCAGCATCGGCAATACCATAGGGAGCCGCTATTGCTTACACCTACTTACCTCATCAAGGATCAGGAAGGCCTGTTTTAAAGAGGGATACGCCTCTTGGAAGTGCTGGTGAAGCTTCTGAAGGATGTGGTCATTTGAAAAATGCAGGTCATTGGCTTTTACAGAATTGACCCTAAAATGTAAAATTGAGGGTGTAACCAATGGTAGAATCCAGCTCATTTGAAGCAGATCGGCAATTACAGACTAGATAATATCATTCAATCTGATTCTACAAAAAGTCTATGAAGATCCTGAATCTTGGATCTGAGATCTTCTTATATGAAGTTAATGCTGGGCTTAGGTCTATCAACTTTCGAAAAAAACACTGAAGAATCAAAAGACTCCAGGTACGGATATAAATCTAATATAAAACCAAGTTATATTCACACTAAAGATAAAATCAGACATACAATAAAAAACTATGGCTATATCAGACTGGAGAAAATGCACGTGGGTGGGTGAACAGGAGTTTACAAAGTCACAGATGACACAACTGTGTATAACACAGAAGCATGAGGAAAGAAGCATCAATAAGCAAAATGGCTTCTGTGTCCTTCTAGTGCTACCTTCTAGCGACATAGGTATTCAATCTATTTATTTTGGAATGCACTAGCGACCCCATTCCACAACTGTAATCCATTTAATAACTAACTAACCCTGCTTTCCATTGGTCTGTCCTATGTTAAATAGTCCCACTGACCATTAACTAAACAACCCAGATGAAGCATCAGCGAAACACGTCAGTGCTTTTTTTCACTGGTCTGTCCTATGTTAAATAGTCTCTTAAGACCATTTACCAGCTAACCCAGATGAAGCATCAGCGAAACACGCGTCGGTGTGAATACATCTCCTTGATCATGGCTACATAGTCATCTGATCTTTTCATACTTTATTTATTTGAATTTTTTTTATAGGGGAGAAAAAAAGGCCCATCAGGAACAGTTAACCTAATGTGTTTGTGGTCTTGAATAGATGTCTGTGCAAATCTCCCATAAATATGCACACCTCTGCCAACCATACATGTGGTTTCAATGGGTAGAGAAGAATAAGGTGATACCATCCTTCCCTGGCAGTGGCTTATCTTCTGTAGGGACAAAGGACTGGGCATCTTAAAATCCATCTTAGAACTCACTGATTGATCTAATAAATTCAGAGGTGTCCATGATGCTGGGCCGAGGAACTGCAAAAGTATAGACTACACTAGTCCGGCTGCCACGGAGGACCAGACTGGATACCGGACAGTGGCAGAGTGAACCTTCTTGTTCATCTCTAGATAGAAAATTGTGTTTTTCTTCCAATGTCAGTTACATGACTGGCAAGTTACAGCAGCCATGAAAGGCAGTCATGGGACAATTATTTGGTCACAGAGTCACCCATGCTTCACAGAAATGTATAACCCCCGTTCTATTTGTCGCTTGCCCCACGTTTCACACTACGACTGTCTAGGAACGACCAGATTTAATAGAGGGTGAGAGGATTCACCACCTGTGATTGGATTTCATTGGTAGAGTTTGTCCGTTTTCCATACAAACGGGTCTTCGGAACATTTGCAGAAAATCTTCCCAACAAATCCGATCCGTGGTTCCGAATTTGAACCTGGAATCAAAAAACCAAGAAGGCAATGTTTATGTGCGAGCCACGATTCTCTGGCACATGTCAAATTTTTTTTCTGACATTTTTTTTATTTTCAACATTTACAAAAATTGAACCACAAAATATTCCAAAATCACTAAATATGGCACAAACAGAAACACATTTTTTTGATACAATTGTTCGTTGAGTCATTTCATTTCCCTCCATGTTTCACCCGTTGCATTATGATCTATTGTCATTCTTTTCCAATAATTTGCAGACAACACAAGACAGATGATGTTTTATATTCGCAACCATTGTGCACCAACCAAGCCAAAATGTGAGAGAATTGCACTTGGGTAGGATAATAATATTCTGTAAATTTGTTTAAAAATGGGACTGTTTTGTGATGTTTTTTGTGGGGTACAATAATATAAAATCTAGTGAGTAGTGAGTCAAGTTTCAACAGGCAGACTGGTGATGATCATCGGTTCCCAGAACATTTGCTCCGCCGGGTGTCGACAGGGTGATTAATTTGCGGTTTGGTGGCGATATTTACCAGTAGTGGATGGAATGCCCTCGCTCCTTTTTCAGGACTTCTGATGGCCACATCTGACAATAGTTGACCGTGAAAAAACACACACATGTCCACTGCAGTCTCTCCTTAACCAGCGCATCAATTCACCAGAATCAGTCCAGACTGATGTTTCGTTGATGACCCCTGGCTATGTTCTTGACTTTGCAACAAGTTCTTCTCTACAATGCCACATTTAGTAATATCAGTGATGGAAGTATAGGGATCAATAAGCTTTTTTTTGAACCGGGACAGCCCCCAATTTGCTATTCTTGAGTAGAAAAAAAAAATCAGGACTGAGCCAGCAAATTTAAGACTGTTGGCAGCTGCTATTCTGGAGACCTCCTTTGAGAAAATGGATTCTCATGATTAAAAAGTTGTTCTAACTGGGAACAATTTGTCTTGGCTGCATCTCCATTCCTTAGCTTTATATGCAGTTGCTTGATATTGGTGATCATTGATAGTTGATAGACTTTATTTATTTATTTTTAACGGCCTTCAGCTCGATCCCGAGCCATGGCAACTTGATGGATGAACGATCTGTAGGAAGATCAATCTTATGTAATTCTAGATAGGTCCACCAGGGTCTTCTCAACCGTTATCTTGATTGCATGAAGCCATCAGGTTGCTGGTCTTCATCTTCGCCTCTATTCTTCCGACCATAATGTCCTTCTCCAGTGATTGCTCTCTTCGCATGATGTGTCCAAAGAAAGCAAGTCATAGTTTGGTGATCTTTGCTTTGAATGACATGTTTGACTTGATTTGTTCCAAAATTGATGTGTTTGTTCTTCTTGCCATCCATGGTATTGATAACATCCTTCTCCAGCACCACATTTCAAAGGCGTTGATTCTTCTTCTTGTTTCTTTATTGTCCATGTTTCGCATCCATATGTTACCACAGGAAAGACCAGACTATGTATGAGTCATGTCTTCGCCATCAATGATTTGAAGACCTTGTCCAGTGACTTCATTGTTGATTTGTCCAAAGCTTTTCTCCTATTGACTTCCGAGATCATTGATTCGAATAGTTCATAAACTACTCATGACAATTTGATACTTCTAAATTTAAGCCATCGTAGCTGTCGGACAAACGCCAATTTGGTGACCTCCTCCCATACACATTAGATGGTTGGATGACCTGGTTTGCCCTTTAGTCTTTCAAAGGTGGTCTCAGATGTTTGTGGGGTGCAATAATATTGTAAAACATCATTACTAAATTATAAAGTCTGGACTTTCTCAAGCACATGTAGAAGGGGAAGAACCAAATGCCAAAAGCATTAGTGAAGGATCACACAACCAAAATGGTGGGGTGACTTTAGGCATGCAGCAGCACACTATAAGACATCTTTAAAATGTACTGATACCATTTCCGATGAATCTGCTCCATGCTCTCTAACGTTATACTGTACAGCTCCACACAACAAAAGAAGAAACCAAATAATTCCAAAAAGTCTGATAATCATCATGTTAATTATAATAAAAGAAATAAATGCTCACCTAAATCCAGGTATTACTGCAGCAGGCGGCGAGTTCTTTTAATTACTTTTCTTAATAACCTGCAAATTAACTAATTTGAGCCAACGTTCTGTTTATTAGAAACTGAATGCTGTAAGCTGGAGAGTGGGATAGATATGTTAACCTCTTAAAGGGAACCTATCAAGATTTTTTTACTACCAAAACTAGTGGAATGACTGTATAGATCCTAGTAGAATAATAAAAATGATACCTGTCCTGTAGTAATCGGATGTGCCAGCCCTGAGAAAATGAGCTTCAAAGTTATATGCAAATCAGCCTGGAAGTGACTGAGTGTACTGACACGCCCCCAAGGTACTTACACGCTAATCTGCATGTGGATTCAAAGCTCGATTTCTCAGCGCTGGCACATCCGATTACTACAAGACAGGTATCATTTTTATTGTTGTACTAAGACTTATACAGCCGTAACCCTTGTTTTGGTAGTGAACTCATTCTGGTAGGGTCTCTTTAAGGCCGTAGCCTATTAGTGTAGCAAAAGGATGCTTTAATTTAGTCCCAATTATTGAGGCACCTTTATTTGCATTTGTATGCAGAGGCGACTGTAGAGATCACTAGCAGCAACATGCCTGCACATCGGCAGGTAGGGTTAATAGACTCTATAAATGCGCTAAATACACTACACTCATAAAGTAAAGGCTTTATTTTCGGGAAACTGGAGCGACTGAAAATTCTGCATAACGCCTCTCATTATAGATGTACTGCTCATCTCAGAATCGCTGTTCCTATTTTTAGAGGCATTGTGCTTCTAGGAGTAAATCATCGCAGGTAAGGGAAATTGGAACACCTTCATTTGCCTTCCTTTTGAACACTGCAATCTATTAGTGTATGGAAAAGCGTCTAAAACGAGTCTGCGGAAGCGAAGGTCTGTTTTCAGCTAAAGTAATGGCTTATTATTTTTCTGTGCCGCTATTCGCAAAGGTAATTACTTAAAGGGTTTTGTACCAAGTTAGTAAGTTATCACCGATTCATAGGATAGGTCATAACTTTCCGTATATCCGTATGGGGTCTGACCGCTGGGACCCCCATCAATGCCTAGAATGTTGGCTAAGCGCCGTTAGGGTAGGTTCACATGTTGCTTTATTTTTTTCACAATATGCTTTTTGCAGCATTTTCTTTCCCATTCATTTGAATGGGTGAAAAACCCATGGAATGCTGCGGATTTAAAAAAAAAAAAAAAAAAAAGGACAAATAAAGGTCCTAGTAGCCTAAACCAAAGCCATTAGTTGGGCAGCACTTATCTTCTGTTATAAACCCTTTAAAAAAGGGATTATCCTGATACAATATCTCTGTCTAGTAGAGGGTCAGACAGGAGGAGCAAGAAACAGGGATTTTCTCATTTTGGTGACATGAGTCCTTTTATGCATCGCCCCTAAAGACTCTATACTATAATGGCCATACTGCTGGTCCCCAGTCCACCAGCCGTCTCCTCCTCCCATACAGTGCATCTGTTGTGGTCTCCAGGCTGCTGACATTCTTCTTTGGCTGTAACCTCTGGTGCTCCCTCTCGGTTGCAGTTACGCTGCTTCCATTAAATGGACAGTATCCAACCTAATAAATCTTCATCAATGTCCACATGGCCCAGGATCTCACCTCCAATGTTCCTTGCCTTAGCCACAAGGTTCTTTAGCTCTGGTCAGTAAGGTACTCTTTAGTGCAGTGCTGTCTTCCAATTAGCATCTCAGCTTGCGATCAACTTTGATTCTTGTCTGCCGCCTGTCCTGACCGCCCGACAATCTTCCTTTCCGAGGGTAATCCTCTTTTAGCTTGCACCCCGGCTTTGATTCTTGTCTGCCGCCTGCCCTGACCACCCAACAATCTTCCTTTCTGAGTCGAATTTTCTTTTAGCTTGCATCCCCGATTTTGATTCTTGTCTGCCGCCTGCCCTGACCACCCGACAATCTTCCTTTCTGAGGGGAATCTTCTTTTTAGCTTACACCCCTGGCTTTGGTTCTTGTCTGCCGCCTGCCCTGACCACCCGACAATCTTCCTTTCTGAGTAGAATCTTCTTTTAGCTTGCATCCCCGATTTCGATTCTTGTCTGCCGCCTGCCCTGACCACCCAACATTCTTCCTTTCTGAGTTGAATCTTCTTTTCGATTGCATCCCTGATTTTGATTCTTGTCTGTCGCCTGCCCTAACCAACCGACAATCTTCCTTTCTGAGTGGAATCTTCTTTCTAGCTTGCACCCCTGACTTTGATTCTCGTCTTCTGCCTGCCCTGACTCCCCGACAATCTTCCTTTCTGAGTGGAATCTTCTTTTAGCTTGCACCCCCAGCTTTGATTCTTGTCTGCCGCCTGCCCTGACCACCCGACAATCTTCCTTTCTGAGGGGAATCTTTTTAGCTTGCATCCCCGATTTTGATTCTTGTCTGCCACCTGCCCTGACCACCCAACATTATTCCTTCCTGAGGGGAATCTTCTTTTAGATTGCATCCCTGATTTTGATTCTTGTCTGCCACTTGTCCTGACCACCTGACAATCTTCCTTTCTGAGGAGAATCTTCTTTTTTTGTCGTTGACTGTATCTCACGGAGACGCAGCCCACTCAGAAGAGACGCCAAGTCTATTAAGTGGTGTGTGTTTTTAATGAATTCAGCATCTTCTCCTACTCCGGAAAGACAGTCTTGATGAATTGGTAGTATTCTTGCTGCTTTTCCTTCTTCATTTTTAAATTAAAAAAACTATAAAGAACAACATAACTAAGGAAGGAACTGGTTGCCTTAGCTGGCCAGTGCTATGTACAAAAGTAGCACAAAAGACAAACCTAAAAGACAAAAACTACGAGCGCGAAGGACAATAAAAACTGTAACAAACAAAAAAAAAGAGCATGAAAAGTAAAAAGTTTGTATTTTTTATACTCTGAATAAATTGGAATAATTTTCAGCAAATGGAGCCAGAGGTTAATCCGTCTTCCATGACACTTCAAGAAACTCTGGAGGAAACATCAGGGGTCTTACCTGCTCATTAACTCGTGAAATGTTCGGTCGGGTAGCGGGAAAATAAAGTTATTAATGATTGACTTGAAGGCATCGAGAGGAACGCATCCGGTGTGATCTACGTCAAACGATCTGAAGGCTTTCACAAGATCCGGGTGGGAGGAGGACATCTGTATGGGAAGACATTGTACAGCCTTTGTTCATAAAACGGGCTTCATTAATTTTTGATAAGATGGAAACTTTTTTTTTTTAATATATATATTTCTTTTTTTTTTTTTCTTTTACATTAGCGTATTTGTATTTAATGTCAGATGAGCGTCCTCAGATGTTTAATTGATAAGTTTTTACCGTTGCCTAAAAGCCGACTGTACTATACTAATTAGGCTCAAGTGACAAGTTTTATTCCTTTGGTATAATTACGACTTCTGAAAAAGCGAGATGCAAAAAATATTGGGACCGTTCTTTGCATTACGGCAGACATTAAATACTACCTGCTGAGTTCGAAAAGAGACTCGAGTCTCTCATATATATAGATATTAGGAATATTTTTATTAAAAAATAAATAAAACAAAACACGTAAAAGTAAATTTCCTATCTGGTAATGTATCTGGAAACACACGCTGAGAAGTTTGTCATATTTCAAAGGTAGAAAATCGAGTTACATTTTTTCTTTTTTTAAACTGTGTGTTTTATTGCTTTGATTTTTTTCTTTTTAGTCTATTTTTGTATTATTTTTTTTAGGCACTTTTCGCTATAAAAAAAAAAAATAAATAAATAAATAAAAAGCTCAGCTAATATGGTGATATCGAAGCAAAGGCACAGATGGTTACGCCCGCCATCTATATATGGACTGTATTTAAAGCAGCCTCGAGCCGCATTTACACTCGTTTTTCATCTGTCAGTTTATGCTAATTAAAATATTTATGGCGGTAATCTTATATTCAACACACAGAGGGGGGGGACAGGTCTAGTATATTAATCTATTTACAGTTAAAAAGAAAAGGCTGAGATATAAGTCTAAGGAAACTTGTAAAAATTAATTAAAAATGCAAATTGTCTCTTTAGACAGGAAGAGGACTCGAACTCTAGAGTCACCTGTAGTTGGATCTAGATCCTCTCTGAAGAGACAATTTCATATTTAACTTCCCAGAGGAGCATGCATGGCTTTTAAGTCTCCTCGCTCTGACATGCCAGGCTTGACATGTCCCTCTCCATAAGGAGAAACGTTGCCCCTTAAAAATTAAGAAATGATCCAACAGAGAGTCCCGCAATATAATTAGGGATTATTACAGTCCTATAGGCCAGGGTCGGCTCAAGGTTTATTCCGGTCCTTGTGCGACAAAGTGCTAGTGGTGCGACAAAGTGCTAGTGGTGCACTCTTAGCTTTCCTCTTTGACTTCCAAGAAACGTAACTTAAGATCCTGCCTCGGTCATCTTTTTGTTTCGTCATTTTTTTTTCCTTTCTTATCTTCAATGGGCGTGTTTTGTTTTTTTTTAAATTTTTCACTAATAGAGTTGTATAAAGGAGCAGTCAGACAGCCCTAAAAATTGGAAACAGACTGGAACCCAGAGCTCGGACTGGCCGGCGGCTCTACCGACCCGAGTGTGACAGCTGCATAGAAATACATGTAGCTGTAATTATAGGGTAGGAAGAGCTGCCGGCCAGTCCGAGCATTGCGCTACGATTTCCGTTCGATTTATATGGCCATCTGAATGTGCACTAAGTTCTCAATTTTTTACAGGTCGAGCTGTAGTTTTGAATTGCACATTTTAATTTACCATATAATGAACTGAAAAAAAATCTTCGAGGCGTTATATTGGGAAAAATACACTTTTTTATTATGATTTATATTATTATTATTATTATTATTATTTTTATTATTATTATGTGACTTTTTATTAGTACTAATTTGAGGAATTTGCACCTTTGTTCTTGCTTTTCTTTTTTTATTATTATTATTATTACTTTATATTAGTACTTATTTGAGGAATTTGCACCTTTTTTTGCTTTTCATTTTATTTTATTATTATTTTTATTATTATTATGTGACTTTTTATTAGTACTAATTTGAGGAATTTGCACCTTTGTTCTTGCTTTTCTTTTTTTATTATTATTATTATTATTATTATTATTACTTTATATTAGTACTTATTTGAGGAATTTGCACCTTTTTTTTGCTTTTCATTTTATTTTATTATTATTTTTATTATTATTATGTGGCTTTTTATTAGTACTAATTTGTGGAATTTGCACTTTTTTCTTCCTTTTTTTAATTATTATTATTATGTGACTTTTTAGTTTGTATTAGTTTGATGAAATTGCACCTTTTTTATTTCTTTTCATTTTTTTATTATTATTATTTTTATTATTATTATGTGACTTTTTATTAGTACTAATTTGAGGAATTTGCCAATTTTTTCTTGCTTTTCATTTTATTTTTATTAATTATTATGATGTGACTTTTTTATTAGTACTAATTTGAGGAATTTGCACCTTTTTTCTTGCTTTTAATTTTTTTTTAGGAACTGAGAAAAAAATAAGAATTTCTGGCATTTGTATTTTAGTGGATAAATAAGGTGATAATGTAAAAGCACTGACTTTTATAGTTGTGATGAAAATAAATGTTTTTTTTTTTTCAGTTACAGAATTAGAAAAAAGAAGGTGATGGCACAGGCTTTTACTTTTTTTTTTACTTTTTTTTTTGCACCCGATCGCCTTCTTAGATGGGGTGACAGGAGTCCTCCCTCAGTTTTGCCCACTTAGATGCTGCAGTTGTCACTTTTTTGTGGTCGCCCATGGTATAGGCCCGCCGTGTGCTGCCACTGCGCATGACAAGCAATGCTGTAACATGGATCTTTAATGGATGAAACCTCCATGTGCCCCGGTATAAAACCAGAAGCACATGGCGGTACAATATGGGCCTATAGTGTGTGCGGGAGCCCCTGAGGGCCTGCAGAATCTGTGCCAAATTCACAATAAGGATTTTATCCCTCATTTTCGTCATATTGGTTCAATGAAAAAAAAAAAAAAAAAAAAAGAAATGTAACGGGTAAGAAAGTGACACAATGAAAAATGAAATCCCAGTGCAGCAGCATCTGCCCGTCATGTAATTGTAAAACTTGCCTTACAGCCACACATACACGCAGAGTTTTTTTATTCTCTGTCGGCTGTTTACTTAAGCAACGACAGATGGTTTTAGGATTGGAAATTAACTTGCCTTTAATTGAACACACATTTGCTTCCTATAATAGGTCCGCACCACAGCCAAGCAATGTATCTAAATGCTATATATATATGTATATATTTGTGTGTGAATACATGTGATTTTCTTTTTTTGAGGGGGTGGTCAAAAAATGGGATCAGGCAAATTTTTCGGGTTGTCCTGTAGTTATAATTGTAGAATATTTCTCATGCTTTGGCTCATGTACCCTATAGATACTTCTACTACTTACTTTATATAGGATTAGGCTTAAAAGCAGTAAACTGGGGAAGATGAATGAAAACTGTGAGCTGTTGCCTATAGCAACCGGTTTGGAATGTAGTTTTGAATTCTTTTGCATTCCAAATTGATGCTATGAGTAACTGCCGCACGTTTTGAAAAGTTACCCACTGAGGACCATGAGGCGAAACCACTGAAGACTATGCGACAAAACCACTGAAGACCATGATGCGAAACCACTGAGGACCATGAGGCAAAACCACTGAAGACCATGAGGCGAAACCACTGAAGACCATGCGACAAAACCACTGAAGACCATGAGGCGAAACCACTGAGGACCATGAGGCAAAACCACTGAAGACCATGAGGCGAAACCACTGAAGACCATGAGGCGAAACCACTGAAGACCATAAGGCGAAACCACTGAAGACCATGAGGCGAAACCACTGAAGACCATGAGGCGAAACCACTGAAGACTATGCGGCGAAACCACTGAAGACCATGAGGCAAAACCAATGAGCACCATGAGGCAAAACCACTGAAGACCATGAGGCAAAACCACTGAAGGTTATGAGGCGAAACCACTGAAGACCATGAGGCGAAACTAGTTTGTCTTCAATCAATCGGCTCTTATCCATACTAACCTGCCTAATAGATCATAATATTTTTCTAGTTTCTTGTGGGTTACTGATAATATCATAAATACTTAGTGTCTCAATAACAATATTAACCCTGGTGTTTAGTGTGACAAAATAATGTTTTCTTTATATTTGTATCTGATATTATATATTCTTTAATAATATTCTATTACTATCTATATAATCCCTTGCGTTTTGTGGGTTACTGATAAAGTCCTTCATATTTATTTCATCAATAACAATTATATCCCTGGTGCCTAGGGGTTCAATATTACACCTGGTACCTTTTTGGAATACTGATAATATCCTTTGTGTTTCATGTATCAATACCATTATCCATGGTAAAAATATCTCTAGTGCTTTACTAATAATATCATGTTGAGTGAATTAATAACAATATCATCCCTGGTGTCTAGAGGTTCAATATTATCCCTGGTGTCTAAGGGATTCAATATTATCCCTGGTGTCTAGGAGTTCTATATTATCCCTGGTGTCTCGGAGTTCAATATTATCCCTGATGTCTAAGGGATTCAATATTATCCCTGATGTCTAAGGGTTCAATATTATCCCTGGTGTCTAAGGGTTCAATATTATCCCTGGTGTCTAAGGGTTCAATATTATCCCTGGTGTCTAAGGGTTCAATATTATCCCTGGTGTCTAAGGGTTCAATATTATCCCTGGTGTCTAAGGGGTTCAATATTATCTCTGGTGTCTAAGGGTTCAATATTATCCCTGGTGTCTAGGGGTTCGATATTATCCCTGGTGTCTAGGGGTTCGATATTATCCCTGGTGTCTAGGGGTTCGATATTATCCCTGGTGTCTAGGGGCTCGATATTATCCCTGGTGTCTAGGGGTTCGATATTATCCCTGGTGTCTAGGGGTTCGATATTATCTCTGGTGTCTAGGGGCTCGATATTATCCCTGGTGTCTAGGGGCTCGATATTATCCCTGGTGTCTAGGGGCTCGATATTATCCCTGGTGTCTAGGGGTTCGATATTATCCCTGGTGTCTAGGGGTTCGATATTATCCCTGGTGTCTAGGGGCTCGATATTATCCCTGGTGTCTAGGGGTTCGATATTATCCCTGGTGTCTAAGGGGTTCAATATTATCTCTGGTGTCTAAGGGGTTCAATATTATCTCTGGTGTCTAAGGGTTCAATATTATCCCTGGCGTCTAGGGGTTCGATATTATCCCTGGTGTCTAGGGGTTCGATATTATCCCTGGTGTCTAGGGGCTCGATATTATCCCTGGTGTCTAGGGGTTCGATATTATCTCTGGTGTCTAGGGGTTCGATATTATCTCTGGTGTCTAAGGGTTCGATATTATCCCTGGCGTCTAGGGGCTCGATATTATCCCTGGCGTCTAGGGGTTCGATATTATCCCTGGTGTCTAGGGGTTCGATATTATCCCTGGTGTCTAGGGGTTCGATATTATCCCTGGTGTCTAGGGGTTCGATATTATCCCTGGTGTCTAGGGGTTCGATATTATCCCTGGTGTCTAGGGGTTCGATATTATCCCTGGTGTCTAGGGGTTCGATATTATCCCTGGTGTCTAAGGGTTCGATATTATCCCTGGTGTCTAGGGGTTCGATATTATCCCTGGTGTCTAAGGGTTCGATATTATCCCTGGTGTCTAAGGGGTTCAATATTATCTATGGTGTCTAGGAGTTCAATATTATCCCTGCTGTTAGGGGTTCAATATTATCCCTGGTGTCCATAGGTTTAATATTATCCCTGGTGTCTATAGGTTTAATATTATCCCTGGTGTCTATAGGTTTACTATTATCCCTGGTGTCTATAGGTTTACTATTATTCCTGGTTTCTTTTGGGATACTGATAATAACCTTTGTGTCTCATATATCAATAACAATATTATCCCTGGTGTCTAGGGGCTCAATATTATCCCTGGTGTCTAGGGGCTCAATATTATCCCTGGTGTCTAGGGGTTCCACATTATTCTTGGTATCTTTTGAGATACTGATAATAACCTTTGAGTCTCATGTATCAATAATATTATCCCTGGTTTTTAGGGGTTCAATAATATCTCTAGTGTCTACATTACTGATAATATCCTTCAAGTCTAATGTACCAGTAAGGCCACGTTCACACTTTGCGGCCTGCCCTGCGGGTTAATCCCGCAGCGGAATTGATAAATCTGCAGGGCAAAACCGCTGCAGTTATCCCTGCAGATTTATCGCGGTTTGTTCTGCGGTTTCTGCTGCGGGTTTCCGCCTATACTATTGATGCTGCATATGCAGCAATATGCAGCATCAATAGTAATGTAAAAAATAATAAAAATTGGTTATACTCACCCTCCGATGTCCGGATCTCCTCGGTGCTGCAGGCGGCTGTGCCGACAAGGACCTTCGTGACGTCACGGTCATGTGACCGCGGCGTCATCACGGTCATGTGACCGCGACGTCACAACAGGTCCTGCAAGCACAGCAACTCTGACCGGACGCCGCGGGCAGCGCTGAGAGGTGAGTATAGCATCATTTTTTATTTTAATTCTTTTTTTTACACCAAAATATGGTTCCCAGGGCCTGGAGGAGAGTCTCCTCTCCTCCACCCCGGGTACCATCGGCACATTATCCGCTTAACTTCCCGCAACGTGGGCACAGCCCCATGCGGAAAGTGAGTGGATCAATGCATTTCTATGAGTGCAGAATCGCTGCGATTCTGCACCAAGAAGTGACATGCTCCTTCTTTTTTTTCCGCAGAAAAGCCGCGCGGCTTTTTCCGCGGAAATCCGCAGCGTGGGCACAGCGGGTTTTGTTTTCCATAGGGTAATATTGTACTGTACCCTGCATGGAAAACTGCTGCGGATCCGCAGTGTCAAATCCGCTGCGGATCCGCGGCAAAACCCGCAAAGTGTGAACGTAGCCTAACTGTATTATTCTTCCTGTCTAGGAGTTTAATATTATTCATGGTACCTTTTGGGATACTGATAATATCCTTTAAGTCCTCCAAGCCTAGCAACACATCCCTGGTGTTTAGTGTTTTTTTTAATAATATCCTTAGTGTTTTGTAGAAATTAAATTGGGGAAATAAGTTCTGGAACCCAATTGTGGCGATTTATTATTTTTCATAATTGGTGTTTAGTCCGTGATAAATGATATGTTTGATATCTGGTGGAGACAAAAACATTACCCCTGGTGTCCTAGTGTCTAATGGTTTAATAAATATATCTTTTTTTTTTAATTACCTTTTTCCTGAAAATCCCTTCGAGGTCCTCCAATGTGCACTCCTCAGTGTTAAACGCATTGGATACAGAAGGTGATCTCCACCTTTTCTGTTTCTCCCGTTGTATCTTGGTCGCCTCCCAGTTTAATGCTGTTTGAAAACATTGTAAATTAGAAAAAAATTTAGTTTAAGGGTATCACCTGTTTATGGACACAGGCATGCCAGCTACAGTCTACATGTTAAAGTGTACCCATCACTAAAGGTAATGACTTTATTACAGGGACCAACTACTCATATTAAAGGGTTACTCCTATCTTCACAGATGGATATTGTATTGGATAGAGCTTGTAAAAACAAGCACTTTTGCAATTTACTGCTTTTTAAAATTTGCATCCGTTCTTGAGATATTAACATTTTCCTTTTGGTTACAGCTTGTTACCTTGGAGACCGACCACCTCTGCTGTCTAGAATGTAAGCACTGTGCTGAAAACTGAAGGTGGCCTAGATCAGGAGGTTATTGTGAGAGATCAGGAGGTTATTGCGTACTCCAGAGATCTCAGCCTACGGCACTTACAAAAGTGAAAAGAACTTGTAAACAATTTACATGTTCTACTGTCTAGCAGCGGTGGTCGGTCTCCCAGGCAACGAACTGTGAAACGAAAGACAAGTGTTAATATCTCGAGAACGGATGAAAATTTTAACATGCAGTAAATTGCAAAATTGATTGTCTTTACAAGAACTATCCGGAAATATCAATTTATGAAGAAGGTAATATAACCCTTTAAGGAATTTTTTAGCTGGATGACAACTCTGAATGTCCCCATTATGCTTCTAAAAGGGGTTCTCACAAAGCTTTTACTGATTTCTGCTTGTCAATGCATAGCGAAATGGATCCGAATTTCTGTGCTGATGAGTTTTCATTCTATTTTTATATAGGGACTGCTTACGCACAAGCATGGAGGTATAGAGTTAGTTAAAAACTAACATAAAAGAAGCATAGATTGGTAACGAGAACACAACAGATATATTATCAGGAGCCATAAAGGACTAAACACTTTCCTTAGAGAAGCCATTTGCTTCCTCCTATAAAAGGGGACGGGTTCACTTTAACAATTGACCAAAACGAAGCAAATGTAACACAAATAACAACAAATACAATAATAAAGGAAGAAGTAGAACAAGTACTAGAAACACGCGAGCACTCACTTTATCGGAGGAGAAGCGGATTCCATGAAAATAATGGAAAGGGGAAAAAACAGGAGTAAGAAGCAGAAAGTGTTATGTTTCAGATTCAGCAACGTAGGGTTATCAGCCCCCCCCCCCCATAATGGCTGCGGTCCTTATAGGACTATAAGACGTATATAAGGATCTCGACTATAGGGGTTTGTACAAATGTCGGTAAATCGGCTTAAATTAACAATCGTCGGCTGAAAGCTCCAGTCCCGGTCCCCCCTCTTATTTTCTATATTGTAATTATTTATTACATTTTTAATATTTTCTTCCTTTCTCTATTTTTATGGTGTTATGGTTTACTATGTGTTGATAAAATTGAATATATTTTACTTATTGGGATTGATTTTGCCTAATTTTTTTGGAACAAAAATTTTTGTGGGTTTCTGTGACAGAGAAGGGGGCTGGTTTTGCTACTGAAATGAGCAACCAGCCAGCCCCCTTCTGTACATGGCCTGCAAAAGAAAAGGGGTCTGGATTTATTATTGAAATGGCCTTCTATACATTGGACAGAACAGTAAAGGAACCTGGCTTTACTACTGAAATAAGCTGTCAGCCAGCCCCCTTCTATACATGGGCCGCAACAAAAGGAGCATTCAACCACCCCCCTTCTTTCAGCCAGCCCCCTTCTATGCATGAGAAACAACGGTAAAGGGCACTGGCTTTAGTATTGAAACGAGCAGCCAGTCAGCCCCTTCTTTACATTGTGAACAGCAGAAAAGGGCACTGGTTTTTCTATTCAAATGAGCAACCATCAGCCCCTTTCTATACATAGGATACAACAGTAAAGGGCACTGGCTTTTCTATAGAAATGAGCAGTCAGCCAGCCCCCTTCTATACATGGGCTATAACAGGGAACGGGGTTGGTTTCACTAGTGAAATGAGAAATCAGCCAGCCCCCTTCTATACATAGACTGCAGTAAAAAAAAGGGCTCCGGCTTTACATCGAAATGGGCAATCAGCCAGCCCCCTGCTATACAGTGCTGCAGTAGAAGACATGTGGCACACATTGTTCAAACATTGGACAACCCCTTTAAGGAAACCAACTAATCACACAATGAATTGAGTCACCTTGTGCGACGTTCTCCTGCCCGGGTCTGCTCTGCCGTTCTACACTGACGCCGAGATTTCTCAGCAGCTCCTTGTAGTCCAGCGTGTGCTTCTTACCGATACAGTAATGGCTCCAGAATCTGAGAAAGGCGAGCAGACGTTATAACGGCAGCTTATAATGGTCAGGTCGTATGTGCACAGGGACGTAAGAAGGTCCAGGGGGTCACCGGCCGTACACGAGGGCCAGAGGCCGGGGCTAAATGGCAACTCCCACACGCCAAGGACTTACCGCTAGGGACTGTAGATTGTGAGCCCCGATGGGGACAGTTATGATGATGTTTGTAAAGCGCTGCAGAATAAGATGGCGCTATATAAGCGAGCGTAATAAATAATGAACTTTGTGCAAAAGGCTTCATCTAAGATTCACCCTCCAAGGGGTCGATATGGAGCGTCCAGAGCTGCACAGCGAGCGAGGAAATATGTCACCATCAGTGAGGAGACAACTGCAAAGCATCATCACAGGGGCTGCGGCAATATACTGCCCTATCTACAGTATGCATCTGCTCCACCTGTACTATATGTACTGTACCGTGCTCCATCTGTACTATACCACACTCCTTCTGTACTACATATACTGTACCGCTCTCCACCTGTTCTACATGTACTGTACCGCTCTCCACCTGTTCTACATGTACTGTACCGCTCTCCATCTGTTCTACATATACTGTACCGCTCTCAACCTGTCCTACATGTACTGTACCGCTCTCCACCTGTCCTGCATGTACTGTACCGCTCTCCACCTGTCCTACATGTACTGCATTGCTCTCCACCTGTCCTACATGTACTGTACCGCTCTCCACCTGTCCTACATGTACTGTACCGCTCACCACCTGTCCTACGTGTACTGTACCGCTCTCCACCTGTCCTACATGTACTGTACCACTCTCCACCTGTCCTACATGTACTGTACCGCTCTCCACCTGTCCTACATGTACTGTACCGCTCTCCACCTGTCCTACATGTACTGTACCGCTCACCACCTGTCCTACATGTACTGTACCGCTCTCCACCTGTCCTACATGTACTGTACCGCTCTCCACCTGTCCTACATGTACTGTACCGCTCTCCACCTGTCCTACATATACTGTACCGCTCTCCACCTGTCCAACATGTACTGGATTGCGCTCCACCTGTCCTACATGTACTGTACCGCTCTCTACCAGTCCTACATGTACTGTACCGCTCTCCACCTGTCCGACATGTACTCTACCGCTCTCCACCTGTCCTAAATGTACTGCATTGCACTTCACTTGTCTTATATGTACTGTACCGCTCTCCACCTGTCCGACATGTACTCTACCACTCTCCACCTGTCCTACATGTACTGCATTGCTCTCCACCTGTCCTACATGTACTGTACCGCTCTCCACCAGTCCGACATGTACTGTACCGCTCTCCAACTGTCCTAAATGTACTGCATTGCTCTCCACCTGTCCTACATGTACTGTTCCGCTCTTCACTTGTCTTACATGTACTGTTCCGCTTCTATTTACCTGTGATACGTTTTCTGCTTTTTCCATCTATCACATGTACTGCTTTCTGCCAACAGATTAAGTGGCAACACACGTACATGTTCCTCACCACTAGAATCTATGGGAGTTATGGAGACTTATAAAGCGACATGGACACACACACCGGCCCATCTCTCCACCTTGTCTCAGCTGTATAGGATCTCCATTGAGTAACCCTCTTTTGCACAAAAGGTTTCCAGAGTCGAGGAATGTATATGTCCCCTATAAGCACAGTGATGCCCCCGATCTGACAAGGAGGGTGTGTGTCTCATTCATCGCCTACAGTCCAGCCCTAAACAATATCTATCTCCTCTTATGTTGTGATTCTGTTTCTTCATTTCATCCCACATTATTACTATTGTTCACCATAGACTTTCTTTAATGTCCCATTTTTCTTTCCTTCGTATATTTCCATATATTGGATTTTTCATTTTTTTGTATTTTATTGCCCCACATGCAAACGTTTCTTTATTACCAACATGAAAAGTTACAACGCCTTCGCTCCTCTCTTTATTCCTGCGTGCACTGGCTTGTATCGCGGTAGCGCCGTCGTCCCCCTCCGACACTACTACCACCACCACCATCCACCCTCGCTCTTTTTAAACCTTTTGCCGTTTAATTGAAAACCGTGCGGGCGTTTTAGAATTTACTGCTTATGTGATTCTGTAATGGATACAAATTCAATTTTAGGATCTAAGCTGTTTGTTAAGATCTCGGTGAAAAAAAAAACATATTGGGTTTAGTGCAAAAATAAAACACAGCGCTGGGTTATTGCCTTCCTAATTTCATAACGCCGGCGGGATTTTGGCCGGGGAACAGGGGAGCTCGGCGTCAGACGCAGGGTGTTTATGTAGAGACTTCAGTGCCGTGTCATGGACAACGTCCGGTCACGATAACATATGCCTTTAGTATCGGCGCTCGCTTCGTCCAAGGGGTAACTTTCTGCTCTTGGCGGCGCGCCGGATATAAGCCCCGTGCCTCCGCCAAAGTGATGATCTGTGAAATATCTCAGCGTTTCGCCTGAACTTAAGAGCGGCAGATGTGTTTTTATTTCCACTTAGTATGCGGGTTTATTAATGGCGTCTGTAAGAGAAGACCGTTTTATTATACAAAAGGGGTTTGGGCATTTTTTTTTTTTGCAAACCAGAACAAGGGAAATTTGGAGGCTATTCGTACTTTTGAGGGAGTGCTCGCTTGGTCATGACTCTCCTCTGAAAGTGTTCTAAAAAGTGTTTTGTCGGTACTTTTTTCAGCATTTTTTCGGTACGGTACCATTCAAAAAACACTGAAAAAAAACATAGTCTGAACATACTCTTAGGTTTCATACTGGGGAATTTTTTGGAGTGTCGTTTTTCACCACTTCAAATAAAAATCTATGTGCACACATCCTTAAGTAAGTTACCTTGAGTTAAAAAAAAAAAAAAAAAAGAAGTTGCGTTAAGTTTCAAGGTGCAATTCATTTTCAGATGCCTTCATTTGCAGTTTGTTGATACCTACTTTTAATTTCAGACTTGTATTCTCTCCTCCCTCTTTCCCCTTACTTCTGCATAATACATCCTGTATGATCTACCTTCTCTGACAACTTGGACGCTTTCCTTCCTCTCCAGACAGTAAATGCTGTGTATATCCATCTCTCTTCTCCATGAGATGAGAAATGGGTAGAGCAATTCAGACTTCCCCTTCCCTACAGCTCTGCCTTGTATTCTCTCCTCCCTCTTTCCTCTTACTCTGACATAGTACATTCTGTGTGATCTACCTTCCTTGACAACTTGAATGCTTTCCCCCATTTCCACGTGGTAAACAGCAGCATATAACCATATCTCTTCTCCCTGAGTGAGACAGGTAGAGCAGAGTGAGCCGACATAAGCAGCAGATTAGCCGGCTATGTAGCAGAGTAGCACAAGGTTCACAGCAAAACGGAAGTTTATAATGAATGAATAACTTGTGGCCCCCCATATGAATGGAGCGGCAATGCGTATGCTCAACTTCCAAACTATCCCTTCACTATGGGACAGCCATTGGCCAGTGCAGAATGTATGGTGTGGCAGTCAAGCATACGCACTGCCGCTCCATTCATATGGGGAACAAAAGAGCTCCGTCCTGGAAATCGGTGGTAGTCCCACTGATCCAGAAGCCATCACCTATCCTAGCCTGGCTACCACAATATCCCTTTAACACCACTAGAAGCAGAGAGTGGTCAAAAATGACATCCGGATGCTAATGTCTAGAGGCTCGTCGCGCTTACTTCTCATACTCAACGTTTTTCATCTTGAAGCAATAATTTTCTAGGACACGTCGGAGCTCGTGTTTCTGGATCTGCCCGTTCTGATTGTAATCGAAGAGCCGACAGGACCTGACGATGTTTTTCAGATTATTGGATATCTGTTGGCAGAGGAAAGGTAAACATCAGAACTGAGGTCATCTTGATCTCCGCAAGGAAGACCGGGACCTACCAAAAGACATCAACAGCTTCTCATGGTAAACTATAGATGGCACTATGCGTTGAACGGGCTGCTTTAACACAGTATGAACTTAGCCTACGGAGACAAGTCTCCTCCAGGATGAAGGAAACTAATTTGGATTTTTTTCCCCAAGGAGAATTGTATGCAAGACTCCCTGTACCAGCTGGGTCTTCACAAGTAGAACCTGGATTTCCAAGGACTCCATCACATGGTATACACCAGGGTTGTCACTACACCTCACCTACTTATACCACCACACTGCCAAATACCTGGGGAGGAGAACCAACCGAGCAACCTGACTATCACGAACCTCAAGAGCCCGACTGCTCTAATTACTTCAACGGACGACGTCCATAATAGACAGATATGTAAATGTGCCCCAGTGCTATCAATAGTCCCCCAATAACAGCCATGATGCTCCCAATAATAGACATTGTCCCCCAGTGCTAGCCCTTGGTCCCATAATAACATCCACAGTCAACCAATAGAAAAAAATAGTCCCACAATGTCAACACTAATGTGCCCAGAGTCTAGCCAAAGATCCCCTTATAATACAATGCTTCAAGAAACAGCAACTGTGCCCTGATGACAGGCATAGTCCCATATAACAATGGTAACCACTGTGGCCCACAGAAACAGCCATACTACCCCAGCCGAAAAGCCATGGTCTCCCAATAACAACTATAAATCCACTACACTGTGTCCCAGTACTAGTCTTAAGCTGCCTAATAATAGCCACAACCCCCTGGTAACAGCCACTGTGCCTGCTGCTAGTCATAGTCCCCAATAACAGCCACTATGCTCCACTGCTAGTCATAGTTCCCAATAACAGCCACTATGCTCTGGTGCTAGCCATTGACCCCAATAACAGCCACTGTGCTCCGATGCTAGTCATAGTCCCCAATAACAGCCACTATGCTCCGGTGCTAGCCATTGACCCCAATAACAGCCACTGTGCTCTGGTGCTAGCCATTGACCCCAATAACAGCCACTGTGCTCCGCTGCTAGTCATAGTCCCCAATAACAGCCACTGTGCTCCGCTGCTACTCATAGTCCCCAATAACAGCCACTGTGCTCTGGTGCTAGCCATAGTCCCGACCCCAATAACAGCCACTGTGCTCCGCTGCTAGTCATAGTCCCCAATAACAGCCACTGTGCCCGCTGCTAGTCATAGTCCCCAATAACAGCCACTGTGCCTGCTGCTAGTCATAGTCCCCAATAACAGCCACTGTGCTCCGGTGCTAGCCATTGACCCCAATAACAGCCACTGTGCCCGCTGCTAGTCATAGTCCCCAATAACAGCCACTGTGCCCGCTGCTAGTCATAGTCCCCAATAACAGCCACTGTGCTCCGGTGCTAGCCATTGACCCCAATAACAGCCACTGTGCCCGCTGCTAGTCATAGTCCTCAATAACAGCCCCTGTGCTCCGGTGCTAGCCATTCACCCCAATAACAGCCACTGTGCTCCGGTGCTAGCCATTCACCCCAATAACAGCCACTGTGCTCCGGTGCTAGCCATTGACTCCAATAACAGCCACTGTGCCCGCTGCTAGTCATAGTCCCCAATAACAGCCACTGTGCCCGCTCCTAGTCATAGTCCTCAATAACAGCCCCTGTGCTCCGGTGCTAGCCATTGACTCCAATAACAGCCACCGTGCCCCACTGCTAACCATTGAGCCCAATAACAGCCACTGTGCTCCGGTGCCAGCCATAGTCCCCAATAACAGCCACTGTGCCCCGGTGCTAGCCAACATCCCCAATCATGACCAATATGCCCCAGAGGGCATTATGTCCTGCGACAACATGATTACTCTACTGAATTTTGTGAATTTGGGAGCCATGCTGCACCTCATCAAAAACTGTGGGTCACCTCACCAACATGGCCACCCTTACAACATCAAACAGCATTGCTATAAAGTCATCCTGGCAGGGACTTAAATCCTTCTAAAAATAAAACCAAAACTCTTGGTAAAACTATAACCCTCTGCTCTATTAACCACTAAACAAATTCCTTGTCCTTTGACTGACTTTGAAAGTCGACCACCATCTCTCGGAGTTTACGGCCCCGTTACGGGCTCCCGGCACTCCTTTGCGCTCCCGACATTTACATAACAATATGAAGCGGGCAATCAAAGCGGGGAAAAAAAAATATCGCTCCCTGGAGGAGCCGTTTTATCGACATCTTCTCCAGGAGCCGGCACGGGTCAACTGGTCACACGAACCCTTCGCGAGCAGTTAGATCAGTGACAGTTCAACACCTAAGTGTGCGAATGGGTCAAACAAGTCGTCCGGGGGGGACAAGAATATTGGTTATTGTTAGCTTTTGTTTGTTTTTTTTGTGTGTTATTGTCTTGAAAATTGTCATTGTAGAAGAAAGACGAAGAAGATGAAAAAAAAAAAAGACACAGATGAGCAGATATCAAGAGACATTCGCTACTAAATGAACTGGAACAGGATAAGTATCTAGACAGTGAGGTTGTGCGTTCCGGCGGTATTCCGGCAGGCGCGCGCTCTAACTTGTCTTTCTCTATTGATTCCATCTGTTTACACTCTACAGAGTATTGGCGCCCTGCTGTGCACATATCCTATTTACCAGCTGGTCGCTTTGGAAGCCTTCCAGGCCCTGGCAGCCCGCCTAGAAAAACAAATGGAGTTTATTACTTTGTTCGTCTTCTGTTTTTAATTAACTGGAGTGTCCAGTATGGCTAGTTGACTTGCATTTACATAAAAATGAATGTGTTTTAGGATGAGGCGACATGTCCCCCCTTGGTTGGGTCCGGATTTGCACGCAGGGATCATCACTTGTTCTTGACGAGGAGGGAAGCTGCCGACACTTCCACAATGCGGAGGACATACATCGTGTAAAATACAATCCATTCGAGTCGATTACTATATTTTCCGGACTTTATGTGTATTATAATACACGTAACAATGTTTTGAACTTCTGACTTTAAGGCTCCATATCTCACCCTCCACTACTGCATTGAAGGTGACACCACCATCGTTTTATAGACAATCATCTTGGCTATCTCATACATAAACTTGACTTGCAGATATTTAGCATATGATTAGTTATGCACATTCTTGTCATGTCACTGCATTGTTAATGTTTTGTTCCTAAGAATCTAAATTTTAATTATTATTGTGTTAGTATTTTGTAAATCCACCTTTTGGCTTTCACCACTGCCTGAATGCTTCTGGGCTGCTTTTGATCAGAATCAAACATGTCTCGACCGATATCAGATCCCAGGTCTCTTCTACACGTTCCCAATGTTGGTGCATACTGGTCGCCTCACTTGGGTCTGTATACAGCATTTTCTTCAACTCTACCACAAGTGTTGGATTGGGTTGAGGTCTGGAGACTGTGAGGACAATCCAGCCCTTCTACTTCATTGTTATTGAGATATATCTTCTCCAATCTTGATGTATGCTTCTGGTCGTTGTGCTGCTGGGATACAATGTCGACCTTTTCTTCCCCATAGTACTTGAGTGTACAAAGTAACTCATCTTGTAGGACACTCACATATAGCTCAGCATTGAGACCACCACCGATCCTGGTCAAGTGTCCAATGCCTTTGGCTGTGAAACAACCTCATATCATCAGGCTTCCTCCACCGAACTTGACAGTTCAATCTCTTGATCCTTTAGCCCCTTTTTCCCTAGTTTCTTCCAGACCCATTTGCACCCATCAGAGTCTAGTCTATTGACTTTCATCTCCATTGCTCCAAATTACCAGTTTCCAATCTTCTTCTGTCCACTTTTTATATTTTTTTGCAAACTCAAGACAACGTTTCTTATGATGATATTGAAGATGAGGCTTCTTCACCTTTTGTTCAGGCCTCCATTCCAGACTTGTGCCAGATCCTTGCGTGGACGTCTGTGATCTTACTATTACGAAGCATACGAGCCTCCTCCACTGCCGTGTTTGTTGCATCAGAACTGATAGACCTTGTGATGAGCTGACTTGGTGACTCCGATATTTTGCCTGAACGTCCACCTCTTGGCTCCTGAATGGATGGACGGATTTCATTTCATGTTCTCCCAGCTGTCATGGTGCTCACATGATGCGGTTTGGCAATGTTCTTGGTTGAGAGACCCCTATTGATGAGCTGGATGATGCCGTTTCTCTTTTCTTGGGAAATCTTCTTCATGGCTGCTCCTTGATTAGAATCAGTGACCTTTCACTTGGGAATCAAAGTAATAACACACGGAGCTATTAGGGAATGTGAGAACAGGTTGCATTTTGTAGTATTCAGGAAGAAAATTATTTTTCCACCACCAGGAGCAAAACATTAACAATGCAGTGACCTGACGAGAATCTGCATAACTAATCATATGCTAAATAGCTGCAAGTCATATTTATGTATGAGATAGCCACGATGATTGTCTATAAAATGATGGTGATGTCATGTTAGAAGCTGCAGAGGATGGTGAGATATGGAGACTGAAAGTCAGACATTCAAAACATTGTTACCATTTTGCTTGTCTCTGTA
The DNA here is from genome assembly GCF_051348905.1 of Ranitomeya variabilis. Classification (NCBI taxonomy): domain Eukaryota; kingdom Metazoa; phylum Chordata; class Amphibia; order Anura; family Dendrobatidae; genus Ranitomeya; species Ranitomeya variabilis. The sequence goes on along the minus strand of NC_135236.1, from coordinate 662,685,113 downwards.
TATAGATTTATAGCACACACATTATGTATAGTTTCTGCAGCGCACACATGTACACTACACTGTTGCAAGCACATGCTCATTCGGCTCTGCTATATATACATACACACACAGCTCAACCACGACACAAGCAGCCCAGCTACAACACACACACACAGCTCAGCTATATACACATACAGCTCAGTCACTATACTCACATGCAGCTCAGCAACGAGACACACAGATCAGTGATAACAAACACAGCTCAGGGACAACATTCACTCACACAAAGCTCTGCTATGACACACACAGTGCAGCTGCAATACACACCCATACACACGCTGCTCCGCTAAAATACACAAACACACAGCTCAGCTACAATACCCAATTGAGCTACAACAGACACACACAGATCAGAGATGACACTCGGAGATGACATCCACACATAAAGCTCTGCTACGAAATGCACACACACAACCTAGCTACAAAACACACACAGTTTAGCTACAATACACAAACACACACAGCGTAGCCACAATACACACACAGCCCAGCTACAATACACACATACAGCTCAGCTAAAATACACACACACACAGCTCAGCTACAATACCCAATTGAGCTACAACAGACACACAGATCAGAGATGACACTCGGAGATGACATCCACACACAAAGCTCTGCTACAACATGCACACACACAACCTAGCTACAATACACACACAGTTCAGCTACAATACACACATAGTTCAGCTACAATACACACTCACAAACAGCTGAGCTACAATACACAAACACACACAGCTCAGCTACAAAACACACACAGTTCAGCCACAATACACAAACAAAGCTCAGCTACAATACACAAACACACACAGCATAGATACAATACACACACAGCCCAGCTACAATAGACATACAGTTCAGCTACAATACACACTCACACATAGCTCAGCTAAAATACACACACAGTTCAGATACAATACCCAATTGAGCTACAACAGATACACACAGATCGGAGATGACACTCAGAGATGACATCCACACACAAAGCTCTGCTTCGACATGCACACACACAACCTAGCTACAATACACACACAGTTCAGCTACAATACACACTCACAAACAGCTGAGCTACAATACACAAACACACACAGCTCAGCTACAATACACAGACAGTTCAGCCACAATACACAGTCACACACAGATCAGCTACAATACACGAAGTTCAGCTACAATACACAAACACACACAGCATAGCTACAATACACACTTAGCTCAGCTACGATACACACATAGTTCAGCTACAATACACACTCACACAGCTCAGCTAAAATACACACACACCTTAACTACGATACACAAACACACAGTTCAGCTATTATACACACAGCTCAGCTAAATTAAATACACACAGCTCAGCTACAGAACACACTGTATACATTACCACATTTCTCCTTCTTGAAATGTGACTGATTACATGATCTGAAAGATCCTTCAGCTAGACCGGACCTGCAGTGTCCGTGCAGCTAAAGTGATAATGATGGGCAGGTCCTAGTAGCTTCTTCCCTGCCCTGTACCGGTCAGACTGATCAGTGTTGGGCTGGAGGAAAGAGGGATGTGCAGCAGCATAGTTCTCTCAGCGACTAGGATGAAAGTTGTCCTTAATCATAAGAAGCTAACCCGGGCTATAAGACAGACACACTTTTAGCAAAAAAACAAAACAAAACAAACAATGCCAAATTCAGGAGAATAGCGACATTTACACCAGGTAAAAATTTCCCTAAGGCTGCTTTCACACATCAGGCTTTTTGTTTCAGGCTAAATCCGGCAAATTTGCTAAAAAAACAGATCCGGTGTGAAAAACTGATGCACCCGATCCGTTTTTTAGGCGGATCCGGCATTCTTTACTGGAGAGATTTTAGGCGGATCCGGCATTCTTTACTGGAGAGATTTTAGGCGGATCCGGCATTCTTTACTAGAGAGAGAGAGGGAGGGAGGGAGAGAGAGGGAGAGGGAGAGGGAGAGGGAGAGGGAGAGGGAGAGGGAGAGGGAGAGGGAGAGGGAGAGGGAGAGAGGGAGAGAGAGAGAGAGAGAGAGAGAGAGAGAGAGAGAGAGAGAGAGAGAGAGAGAGAGAGAGAGAGAGAGAGAGAGAGAAGCCGGAATCATTCATTCACACATCCGTTTGATGCGTTTATTGACGGAAACGTTCCTTCAGGCTTTTTCGCCGGACAGAAAAAACATTGCAGGGGACGTTTTTTGTGTCCGGCAAAAAAGCCTGAAGGGACGGATCCAGCACAAAACGGATGAAACGCATGTCCTTCAGGCACAATCCGGCGCTAATACAACTCTATGGGAAAAAAAACGGATCCGGCGTGTAAAAAAAACGGATCCGTTTTTTTCCGGATTGTGCCTGAAACAAAAAACCTGATGTGTGAAAGCAGCCTAACAGGGAGCTGGATGACAACCAAGAAGTCCACTATTGTACTTCCCACAAGGGTTGTCAACTTTTTCAGAGACTCGGATATTAAATCTAATCTCTCAGTCTGTCTAATAAATACTTTTTATCAACAGTGGACTCCCAATTTTTGGTAGACCTTGTCCATGTGAACTGCCGTACTAGTGAGGTGTTTACGCCCGTATATACGTAATTACCAGGGAAGCGAAAAATAACAACTACTAGGTCCACCAACATTTCTACAACGACATAAGATGACTATGAACGGAGACAAGCAAAACATAACTCATGTAGATTGTCACCACTGTGTGCACGATGCCAAATACTGGTTTTCAGATTTCTGGGGGTTGTAGTCAGCACCTAGGAAGTTTGTCTACTAAGTCTGGATTCAGGGAGGTTTCTCCTATTCTTCTGGATGTTTCAGGAGAGCTGGCAAGTATGCTTGACAACTTGTCATAAATATGTAATTTTTTTACCTGCTGTAAATGCCTCTATTCTCCTGATTAGGGCGATGTTTTTCTTTTTTTCCTGCGCCTCTCCGTTCCTGAGATATGGTCCCTTCTTGCCTAGGCTTTTTATCCAAAAAGGCGTGTTCCCTGAAAATATGTCCCGTAAAACGTTATGGACCACGCCCTCTTGGCTAAAGAGACTGAATTTATGTAAAGGGAAGAAGGGGCCATATCTCAAGAATGGAGAGGAGCAGGAAGAAAAGAAAAACAACGTTGGATTTGGGAGAAAGGCAGCATTTACACCAGGCAGCAAAAAATAAAATCACATACTTATGGCAAGTGACAGGTCGTCTTTAAATATCTACTGTTGTGTGATTTTCTCTTTCCTCCTTACAAAAAAAAAGCAAAGGAACCTTAACAGATTTACATATTTGATACAGATAAAAAATTTGGAACTGATCATAAGAGAAATTCTCCAGACCACTCAACTTTCATGCCCATTTCTTACCCTGGATCTCAGGGCTTCTTTCGAAGACGAAACATCCTGCCCATGAAACCTGGAGGCACTGCTTTCCGGAAGGTTTCGCAAGTTTTTTTTTTCTCTTTTTTAGGTGGGAGGGTCCTGGGTTTATGGCAGGAATTGGAGAGTATGAAAGAGAGACATCTCCTGCAGTTGGAGAAGAACGTCTCAGCTAGGGACAATTCCTCAATGCCCACCATCCAAAAGGAACTTCTCACCCATAGACTCGAGAGAAGAAGTGCGGCAAGGATTATAGAGCGTGGTGATGAGTGGTGGCCTCATTTTGCCGTATGTATGCCCTTGCATGGTAGGATGACTAGATGGATGGGTGATTCAGCAGACAGGCATGTACATGGTTAATAATTATGATTCCCGTATAGTATAGAAGCCATTGGCATACATTCCAGACCGAGCCCTCCAGCTTCTCCCGCAGACGTTCCTCATACGCTGGCAGCACTCGGGTGACCCTGTTTATCACGCTCGGCGTTCTTCTCCCTCTCCTCGATAGCGCTTTATTTATAATGTCTGTATAATTTTCGCGGAGACGTGATTAAAGTCAATAATTTACAAAAGACTTTTATTACGCACGAGCCGAGTTGTTCATCGCTCCTCCAGACCCCACCGGCAGTGAAGGGATTACCTGATGTACAATAAGCAGTTGTCTTTTTATCATCCCTCTGACAAACACGAGAGGCAAAAAAAAAATGTGCGAAAGAGCGAAAGAGATCGGGCCGGGACGTCGTAATACTCAACAGCGCCATCGAGGGGCAAAACACTCATAAATCAGAGGAGAGCTGGCAATTATCAACCCCATGTAATTTTCTAATAGTTTCACGCCTCAAGCTGAAAGAGCAGGGAGTCTGGACTAGAGATAACGGAAGATGCCGGTAAGAAACGATCCTGCCGAGAAGAAACAGAGCGGAGACATTATATGATCTGTAATACGTCTATCATCTCAGTATTTGCCCCCGAAGAGGGTACGTAGCATGGACTGACACTGATGATACCATGGAGCTGGTTAGTGGAGGTCTCATCCTCAACAGAAACCAATGGAAGAGCTTAAGGGCAGAGGACACCCTACGTAAGACCACGATGAAGGCTCAGTTACAAGTTCAGGACCTCGGAACTTCATGGTACACCTCCGAGGCAGTGAGATATCAATGTCGGAGAATCCTTCGGAGGGTGATACTGGCGTAACTGGTAGGTACAAAAATGGCAGTGGCCTTTTTAATGGGCACTTCTTCTACAAAAGAGCCCCTAATATAAATATGAGACCCCCAACATGATCCTATAACAGTACCCTATAGTAATATCAGACCCCAGACTAGAACCCCATTGCAATATCAAGATGAGACCCCCTCTAAGATATTCAGTTCTCATATATTAATATCAGATCCCAGACCAGACCCCTATATTAAAATCAGAACACAGACCGGGCCCGTATTTTACCATCAGGCCCCAGACCAGGCCCTTATTTTACCATCAGTCCTCAGACCACACCACTATTTTACCATCAGGCCCCTACTTTACCATCAGGCCCCAGACCGGGCCAATATTTTATCATAGAACCCAAGACCAAGTCGATATTTTATCATCAAGCCTCAGACTAGGCCCCTATTTTACCATCATATCCCAGAAAAGTCCCCTATTGTACCATCAGACCCCAGACCAGGCACCTATTTTACCATCAGGCCCGAATTTTATCATCAGGCCCCAAACCAGGCCCATATTTTACCATCAGTCCTCAGACCATGCCACTATTTTACCATCAGGCCCCAGAACAGGTCACTATTTTACCATCAGGCCTAGACCATGCCACTATTTTACTATCAGGCCCCTACTTTACTATCACGTCCCCAGGCTCCCCAAGCCTTCCCATCATTCTGGTACAGGTTGAGCTTAGTTTTGATTTTCCAGAACCGTGCTGGCTTCTTTAGATTTTTTTGCAAAGTCTAATCTGGACGTTCTATTTTAAGGCTGATTAATGGTTTGCACCTTGTGGTAAACCCTCTGTATTTCTCTCATGAAGTATTTTCTTTATGGTACACTTAGACACTGAAACCCCAACTTCCTGGAAAGTGTTCTTCACTTGGGTGGATGTTGTGAAGGAGTTTTTCTTCCCCATGGAAAGGATTCTGCCATTATACACCACTGTTGTCTTCCATGGATGTCCAGGGCTTCTTGCGTTCCCCAGCTCTTTTTTTTTTTCTTTGCAAACTGTAATAACATTTCTGCTATCTCGCTGATGGATTTATTCTTGTTTTTTCAGCCTAATGATGGTCTGTTTCTCTTCCATTGAGAGCTCCTTTGACTGCATGTTGTGAGTTCACAGCCACAGTGTCACGACTCCGCTGTTGGGTATCCCAGGGCCAGAAACTCCTTCACTGTCCCTAACGCTAGGGGTGCCCTAGCTCGCTCGGTCCCCCGGATTACTTCTAATGGTGAAGACGCCAGGGCCACGTACCTTGCCTTAGCTCCTGAATCCGCCCTCAGTCTGTACCCTTCCCCCACCCAGGGAAGAGGGGAGTAGTAGTATACTGTAGTACACCAACCAGACTAACAAGGTAATATGAACAGGGATAAAGGAAAATACCGATCATACAAATATACACACATAAAAAACAGAGGTAAACATTGGAGAGTGGAGGATGTGGTTAAATCAAAGTATGAGAAAAAAAAGAGAATTATCACACACTCAAAACCTAGCAACAGTCAAAGATAAATCCACCAAACGCTTTCTACAATAATAACCACTAACAACCTCCAGCCATGCAGCATAAGCTAACTCTGACAATAAGTGCTAGCCATGACCCAGTTTATATAGGAGATGGGAGTGGCTAACAGTGAACAGCTGAGAGCCTTAATGCAGGAAAGCTTCCAGGAGCTCTCAACTGAGCAGATTAACCCCTGCACTGCTAAAATAAATTGACACCGTTTAATGTGAAGGTGAAGTGCTTCTAATCAGTGCAGGAGTAGGAGAAATCAGATGCTGAGGTTTTCTGGCTCCTCTCTGTCACAGTAAACCCGTGACACACAGCTTCCAGATGCAAATGCCACACCTGGAATCAGCTCCAGACCTTTTAATTGCTTAATTGATGATGGATTAATCAGGGAAAAGGCCATACAGCTCATTAAAGAGCTTTTGAGGTAACTGTCCAATTACCTTTTGTCCTTTTAAAAAGAGGTAGCTCCATATGAAAGAGCTGTAATTCCTAAATCCATACTCCACTTAGGACGTGACTAACCTCAAATTAAAGCTGTGAATCTGCACTTTAAGCCCATATTGATTATATAATTGTATCTTGAATGTTTTGGTAAACAGCTAAAATGACAAAATTTGTGTCACTGTCCAAATATTTCTGCACCTAACTGTATATATACCCACAGACATGCACTAATTAGTAATAAATAGCGATCATCTCCATCACGTTTTTTTTCAAAAACCACAACCAACAGCGCCATCTATGAGGCAGCATGAAGTATTGCGCTCCGACCCAGGTACTGATTCATTAATCCCCTGCTAATTGGCGTTATTTCATGTCTGTGTATCAGTATCGACAGCCGGCTACGCAAGATATATTAACTAGTTAAATAAAAAATTAAAAATCACAAGATCTGAAGGGAACGACGAGATCAGGCAAATTGTACCGAGGTGCTTCTAATTACTAAGTAATTAGCTCATTCCAATTAACCTAGATTTTAATTATCACCACCGCTAACCTGAAAACCTGAGGGCATACGTACAGCGTGGTAAGATAAGAGGATGTGTGAATCTGGTGTACCAGGACTCAAATATAACCTGTATCAATGGAATATATGGATATCATAAAGGGGGGGTCACACATACAGACAATAAAAAAGGAATTTAAATATATGTAAAAAAAAAATATCTAAAAATACATATCATTCCCATTTTATCCCGGAACAAAAATAAAACAAAATAAAATATAGAACAATAAAATCTATAAAATAAAATATAGAAAAAATTAAAATCTAGAAATGCATGAGATTCCCTCTTTTTTTACAGGAAGAAAATCATAAAAATAAAACAAAATAAAATATAAAATGCAGAAAATAAAATGTAATATATATAAAAAATAAAAATCTAGAAATGCATATCATTCCCTTTTGTTCGGAACAAAATAATAAAAATAAAGCCACATAAAATAACATCTAGAAAAAAAAAATATATATGTGTGTATTTAAAAAAAAATGCATATCATTCCCTTCTTTTTCTAAAAAAAAAAAAAAAACAGAATTAAATATAAAATAATATGATCTAGAAAATAAAATATTATATATATATATATATATATATATATATATATATATTTATTTATTTAAAAATAATATTGTAAAAATATAAAAAATAATATAAAATAAAAAAATGTATATACCATACTTGGTGTCGTAACTGTACGAACTAATAATGTAGTATAATAATTGTCACATATGGTGTAAGAAAGAAAGAAAGAAAGAAAGATGGCTAAATCTATGGGGGGGGGGGGGGTTTGGGGTAGTTGTCACTTCGCCTCCCAAATAATGAGGTCACAAAAATCCCAAAATGGTGATAATATAAAATACCTGCAAAAAAAAAAAAAACAAGGCACAACTCTATTTACCAAAAAATGATACAAAAAATAAGGAGAAATGAAAAAAAATCAGAAGCGGAGAGGGGCCCCGTTCCTGGGTGTGAATGCTGGGACCCCCAACTGAAGGGCCCCACTAGAATAGAGAGCCAAGTATAGCGCTCAGCCCCTCTAAAAGAACACTTCAGAGTTCATTCTCGGGATCGATGGTGGTCTCAGAGGTCGGACCCCCAGTGATCAACAAGTTATCATTTCTCCTGTGCATAGGAACTTACCAATGTAAGGTCTGGGCCCCGCTTTATCCTGAGAAGAGGGTCCCGTCTTGTGCCAAAGGGGCATCAACAGTTAATATCTGGGCTTCTTGCGGCACAGGAATTAATAGCGACACGTAATGTGAGATAACACTACATGAGCCGCAGGAGGCTGAGCCAGATGTCTTCTCTCCCTTCCACCCCTGCAAGGTGCAAATTCACACCTGCTACCCATTTTCATGGAAAAAAAAACTAAAATTATTCTAGATAAAATATAATTAACTCTATAAAAGCCAGTTTTATGTCACCGTAATCCAGTTTGTATCATAGGGATGGGAGAAATCCAATGACGACAGGTCTATTTAGTCAAAGGTTTTTACACCAAGGTAGTCGTGATGCGCTTTACTTGCAATACCAATCCTCACCACTTGGTGTGCTGTTCAGAAGAAACCAACTCAAAGACTTTTCTTTCAGGAGACACGCACCGCCTAGTGGTCAAAATAGGTAGTGCAATTAAAAAAAAAGTATAAGGGTAAAATACAAAAAGTATAATATACTTGTCCTCAAAGCTAAATATCAACTGATAAAGTCACATATTGGTGTAAATTATCATGAATTTGATCTGATCCTAGAAACTAAGGGGGGGTTGCAGAGCTGACTCTTACCCTGCACAGTGGGTGGGAAATTGAAACACAGCTCCGTTCATATAGAGCCGCCAGCAGCAAATAAGGTCCAATGTACAGGGAAAGACAGCAGTCATTCATTAAAGGGGTATTCCCTGATTACATGTATCTAGGACTCTTTGGACCACCACCAATTTCTTAGAATAAACAGTCATCTTGTGTAGCACCGCTTCTTCTAAAGTCTTCCCTGCACTGCTTCTCCTTCTAAAGTCTTCCATGCACGGCGCCTCCCATGGACCTGTGGCTGTGAAGAAAACTGCATTTCCTTGAATGAAAATGTGCTGCAGTTCCTTGGGGGCGAAACCCAATGGAGACAGGGCAGAGCTGATTGGCTATCCCCCCCAGGAGGTCACACCCCACCACTGATTTTTTTTAAGATGGGAACAGTAATGTGTTACCATTTGCTTCAGTCGGGTTTCCAGCTCATTCAGAGTCATTACTTGGTTTGCTTGAGAACAGCTCCATCTGAAAAAAAAAATAATGGAACAACTATAAACCGGACCGAGAGGTCAGGAAGTAATTTAGGCATAGGGTCACATGTAGTGGTCGGCGTGCGGATGTGTGCTGAAGTGATCCATTAACATTCATTTTCCTATAATCCAACTTTCCATCTACAGTGCCTAAAAGTAGTATTCAACCCCCTGCAGATTTAGCAGGTTTAATAAGATGCAAATAAGTTAGAGCCTTCAAACTTCAAACAAGAGCAGGATTTATTAACAGATGCATAAATCTTACAAACCAAAAAGTTTTGTTGCTCAGTTAAATTTTTATAAATTTTAAACATGAAAGTGTGGGTCAATTATTATTCAACCCCTAGGTTTAATATTTTGTGGAATAACCTTTGTTTGCAATTACAGCTAATAATCGTCTTTTATAAGACCTGATCAGGCCGGCACAGGTCTCTGGAGTTATCTTGGCCCACTCCTCCATGCAGATCTTCTCCAAGTTATCTAGGTTCTTTGGGTGTCTCATGTGGACTTTAATCTTGAGCTCCTTCCACAAGTTTTCAATTGGGTTAAGGTCAGGAGACTGACTAGGCCACTGCAACACCTTGATTTTTTGCCTCTTGAACCAGGCCTTGGTTTTCTTGGCTGTGTGCTTTGATGAAGATGAAATGACAACCCATCTTAAGATCCCTGATGGAGGAGCGGAGGTTCTTGGCCAAAATCTCCAGGTAGGCCGTGCTATCCATCTTCCCATGGATGCGGACCAGATGGCCAGGCCCCTTGGCTGAGAAACAGCCCCACAGCATGATGCTGCCACCACCATGCTTGACTGTAGGGATGGTATTCTTGGGGTCGTATGCAGTGCCATCCAGTCTCCAAACGTCACGTGTGTGGTTGGCACCAAAGATCTCGATCTTGGTCTCATCAGACCAGAGAAGCTTGAACAAGTCAGTCTCAGAGTCCTCCAAGTGATCATGAGCAAACTGTAGACGAGACTTGACATGACGCTTTGAAAGTAAAGGTACCTTACGGGCTCCTCTGGAACGGAGACCATTGCGGTGGAGTACGTTACTTATGGTATTGACTGAAACCAATGTCCCCACTGCCATGAGATCTTCCCGGAGCTCCTTCCTTGTTGTCCTTGGGTTAGCCTTGACTCTTCGGACAAGCCTGGCCTTGGCACGGGAGGAAACTTTCAAAGGCTGTCCAGGCCGTGGAAGGCTAACAGTAGTTCCATAAGCCGTCCACTTCCAGATAATGCTCCCAACAGTGGAGACAGGTAGGCCCAACCCCTTGGAAAGGGTTTTGTACCTCTTGCCAGCCTTGTGACCCTCCACAATCTTGTCTCTGATGGCCTTGGAATGCTCCTTTGTCTTTCCCATGTTGACCATGTATGAGTGCTGTTCACAAGTTTGGGGAGGGTCTTAAATAGTCAGAAAAGGCTGGAAAAAGAGATAATTAACATGTGAAGCTCATTGTTCTTTGTACGTGAACTAATTCTTAATACTTTAGGGGAACCAAACAGAATTCTGGGGGGTTGAGGGGTTGAATAATAAATGACCCTCTGAAAAAACTTTTCACAATTTAAAAAAAAAATAAACAAAGAAATAACATTCTTTTTTGCTGCAGTGCATTTCACACTTCCAGGCTGATCTACAGTCCAAATGTCACAATGCCAAGTTAATTCCAAATGTGTAAACCTGCTAAATCTGCAGGGGGTTGAATACTACTTGTAGGCACTGTAAATACGCAAGCTATGTTATTGGGGTAGTCGCATCTTCTTTGTTCACGAGCGCACTGCTACTCTGCTTCCAGACTCCCTGTTTGGTGGGTGGCGGTGCGCTCCCGATGAGTGACAGTGCGCTCCCAATAAGTGACAGTTCGAACCAGCAGCATTTTTGCACCGAAGATCACAACTTTGTGCACAAGCAGCTTTGTTTCTGCAGCACCAAACCCGGCCACATCCAGCGATCCCGCCAACTCTATAGTAAGAAGCTTGTAAGAGCTGCGCTCTTTGCCTAAGAAACCGTCCTCCTCTTATAGACTGCAGAGGTGGCCGGTAACCTTGGAAAAAAAAAAAGCAGCAAACTATAAAACTAGAAATCCCTCCATTCTTGAGAACACAGAGGGTTTTTAGTAAAAGGTAAATTGCACAAAAAATGTTCATGTTTCAAAAAAAAAAAAAAAAAAGGTATCCGTTGATGTGTCTGTAGTTCTAGGCCGTACCATGGACAGCTCCTGATCTACCGCTGTTTGCCGTATACACAAACCCAGCCAAATTGCTATGTTTCCTGTTCCCTCATGGGTCACCACCTGCGGATGACTTCACACACGAGGCGGCAGGAGGTGGACAGGAAGCGAGGAACATCTCCATAGATTCAATAGTGACGGAGGACAATGTGAATATTAGTCTTGTATCCAATCCTTGTTTTTGTTCCAGCATTGTATGGCCTTCGGTTGTGTTCAAGCACTGTACGGTCTTCGGTTGTGGTCAGGCAGTGAATGGTCTATGCTTATGTTCAGGCATTGTACGGTCTTTGGCTGTGGTCAGGCAGTGTACGGTCTTTGGTTGTGGTCAGGCATTGTACGGTCTTTGGTTGTGGTCAGGCAGTGTACGGTCTTTGGTTGTGGTCAGGCAGTGTACGGTCTTTGGTTGTGGTCAGGCAGTGTACGGTCTTTGGTTGTGGTCAGGCATTGCACGGTCTTTGGTTGTGGTCAGGCAGTGAATGGTCTTTGGATATGTTCAGGCAGTGTACGGTCTTTGGATATGTTCAGGCAGTGTACGGTCTTTGGATATGTTCAGGCAGTGTACGGTCTTTGGTTGTGTACAGGCAGTGTACGGTCTTTGGTTGTGGTCAGGCATTGTACGGTCTTTGGTGGTGGTCAGGCAGTGTACGGTCTTTGGTGGTGGTCAGGCATTGTACGGTCTTTGGTGGTGGTCAGGCAGTGTATGGCCTTTGGTTATGTTCCGGCATTGTACGGTCTTTGGTTGTGTTCAATGTGCTACTACCCACCTTCTCTTCATTTGAGATCCGCAAGTGTCGGCTCGGAGGAATTGTGCCAGAAATTCCACATATGGGATCGTGCCATTGTCAAGGACCATAATCTGAGGACAGAAGATCAAAAGATATTAAAACAAATAACGTTAATTCCGTTTAATGGCTCAAACATTGGGTGATGATGTGAGGTTAATTGATGGTTGCCGGACCCCATAGGCATCAAATCTTGTAAATGAGATTGCCCTTGTATTAGTTTTCCCTGAGGGACCTAGTCACCTATCCACATGTATGATTCACTGGCGTACCACCTATGACAGCACACCACGTGACCGCTATGGAACCAATAAGAAGGGAGTCCCGGTTCCACCTGCCATCCGCCCATTTCTCCTGACAATTGAGGATTTGTATGGAGCAGGCTCACACACTGAACCTGCTCCATACTCAGCAGCTGCCGGCTGTTTTACAAAGCTGCCACCCACCAGTATGGAGTTAGCAATTATGGCAACCCTTTAGATGCCAAGGTGAAGTGCAACCATAAGTGGTTGGTCCGCTCTACCTGCATTGGGTCCTGCACTCCAACTGGTTTTTCAATTGAAGATGGGGACCCCAATTCAGGGTATGATCACTACAGGTCCACCACTTGGACTCTCACCACCCACGAGAAAGGGACTGCCAAAATGCAGTGTGAATAAACCTGTACTGAGAATGTGCGACCATTGCTTCAACCGCTGTCTATATGAGTGGTGGTCGCACATGCTCAGTACCTCTCCATTTACACAGGGGACTTTGGGACCTCCGCTTTCAGGTTTGGCAGTCCTCTCAGTAGACAAATCATCAGCGATCATACATTTACCATCTATTCTGTAAATAGAGGATAAAGATTACTTTTGGGACAACATCTATAATGACCAGGAATGTTCAGGCCTTACCGACAAACTCCCCTTTTTTATATTTACGTGGGCAGATTTAAGCCACATTTTATTTCCAATCAGACGGAGCAATAATTTTTAAATCTGTGAAACTTCAATTTCAGAAATCAGTGACAAATCTGCAACCAAAAAATCTGCAACAAATCCGCCCGTGGATTTTGCAACAGATTTTGTTCTGATTTTTCCTCCCTTGTGGACATCCCCTAATGGATCCATAGTATGATGACGGCGCAGAAAACAAGTAGTATACCGCCATGACCGCTCACCTTTGTCAGTAGTTCCTCGTACTGGGGCTGCGTGAGAGATATGATAAAGTTTTTCAGAACTTGGTACAGCTGGCCTTTGGTCACAGTGAACGACTGATCGACATCCAAGACTAGAAATGCATTTTTCAGATCTTCCTGAAGCTCGTTGACCCTTTGGTATAAGATCTTTTCAATGTCTTGTCCTGAGAGTTTGGGATCCGGGACGGAGATGACTGAAGAACCTTCAATAGTAAAAGCATAAAAAGGAAAAATACTGGAAAGTCAACTTTGAAAGGGTCGTCCAGTGACAACAAGTAATCACCTATCTGCATGGTACCGCAGAATATTTGCGATTGGTGCTACAGCTGGGTGACCGGGAGCAGCGCTGCGCAGAGGAGATGTGAACGAGGTGCGGTGCTAAACCAATGCTGCTCTAGATCAGAGGTCAGGTTCCCGCTCATCACAAAAAAATTGCATACTATAGTGATATTCCATCACTCATCATATATGGCTGCCTTGAATTATACCAGAGAAGGCACTGCTTTGCAACAAGAGGTGAGGACAGAGTAAACTTAGAACTAACCATAAATGACTGGAAAGGATGGTGCAGGAGTATCTGGAGCTCAATATCAATATCATCAGGGGGGTGGACCCCTTTGTATTTTGGTCTTCCAAAATGGAATAGTGGCCTGAGCTTGCCAAATGGTCACCGTCACATATTTCAAGCTGCAACCTGTCCTAGTCACATGTAAGAAAAAGTCGCAGTGTGAAGAAACACCACTCAAGATGGTCAGTCACATATCTCAAGCTGCAACCTGTCTTAGTTACGTGTCAGGACGAGTCGCAGTGTAAAGAAACACAGCTCAAAATGGTCACTGTCACATATTTCAAGCTGCAAACTGTCCGAGAGATGCAAACTGTCCTAGTCACGTGTCAGGACGGGTCGCAGTGTGAAGACAAAATGCTCAAAACGGTCACCATCACATATTTCAAGCTGCAATTTGCCCCAGTCACATGTCAGGAAGGGTCACAGTGTGAAGAAACACAGCTAAAAATGATCATTGTCACATATTTCAAGCTACAACCTGCCTTAGTCACGTGTCAGGACGGGTCGTAGTGTGAAGAAACACTGCTTGAGACATGTCTCAACTGTCAGAGGAGCGGCATGGTGAAATAATATACTTGATCTGCTCAGTCAGCTGAGGAGCAGGGCTGGTGCAGAAGAAAAAAAAAACTTCTCAAATTTTTTTTCTCCTGTTCCAGTCCTGCCAGTATCCATACCCAGTGTAAAGCTGTCAAACTGATGAGCATGGAGCAGGATGAGGATAAAAAGGTTTTTTTTCCTCTGCTGAGTGAGCAGATCAGGTATACTTGTTCAGAATGCCGCTCCTTTTCTAGTCTCGAGCAGAATTTCTTCAGGCTGCAACCCATCTAGGACAGGTTGCAGCTCAAAATATGTGACAGCGGCTATGAACTCCAGACACCTTACTGACGTCAGCGCTTGGCACTGAAGCTGCGTTCTCACGTTCAGCTCAGTGTCTCCATGATGCCGGGCAGAGCAGTCACACTTTATGTCACCTTTCAGCAATGTATCCAGATGTAGCTAAGTCGGGCTTGTCGAGGGACATATGGATTATCAGCGGCAGGTGAGGATTTCTTTTTTTTTATTATTTTTCTTTGGATATTAATAAATGAGTTAAAAGAGGGTTGGGGAGTTTTTTGTTCAAATTAAGGACTTTTCTCTGGGTGTATGTTTTTTAACTTAAACTGACGGGGATAGTAATGGGGTTGCCTTATAGACGCCTCTCCATTCCTAACCTCTAGGCTTGATATCAGCTGACATTACAAAGCTGACATCAACCCCAATACTATTACCCCACTTGCCACCATACCAGGAAAAGTGGGAAGAGTTGAGGCTAAGCGCCAGAATTGGCGCATCTAATGGATGCACCATTTCTAGGGCGGCTGAGGGCTGATATTCTTAGTCTGGGAGGGGGCCAATATCCATAGCCCCTTCCAAGGCTATCAAAATCAGCCCGCAGCTGTCTGCCTAGCCTTTGCTGGTTATTAAAAATAGGAGGACCGCGCGCAGGGATGGCAACAGCACCCCTTTTGGAAATTATCTTAGAGAAATAGGTTGGATTGACTTATGGAGGGTTCGTAATGTTAATACATATTCTTACTCCTGCTACTCAACTACGTATGGCTCTATGTCACGAATCGATGTAGCCTTGGGCAATGATGGGATGAACGAATTGTTAAGTGGGGTGGAATATAGTCCTAGGATTTTATCGGATCATAGCCCAGTCCAGGTCTCTTTGCAGTTATCAGGTCAGGCTGGATCGGGGAGGACTGGTTGGAAGTTTCACCCTTCTTGGATGCAACTTTTGGATATGGAGAGGGTGGGAGTAGAGATAGAGGAGTTTTTTTAAGATTAATGAAGGGAGCGCAGAAAGTCATGTAGTATGGGACACCATAAAGGCGTATTTAAGGGGTATTCTGTTCCGGGACATTTCCAGACATAAAACGAGGACTAGAGCACAGGATCAAGCGGTTTTGAAAGAACTGAAGGAAGCTGAGGCGGCGTTGGGGGTCCATAGCACCAAGGAGTCCCGGAACCGTATGAAGGTGGCTCAGCAGGAGGTTAATCAGTTACATCTGAAAAAGGCAGAGAGGTCGAGGGCTTTTCAAAAAGAAACTTTCTATTCAGAGGGGGAAAAGGTGGGACACTTACTCTCTGTAGTAGCATCTGCACAGAGGAGCTCCTCACATGTCTACTCCATTAAAACTGAGGACGGGACGTTGGTTACTCGGGGGGAACAAATTCTGGAAGCATTTAGAAAATTCTACGGTAAATTATATACCTCTAGCGTGGGGAAAGGGTCTGAGGATATGACCAGGTACTTGGAGGGGATTGACCTGCCTAGGTTGAGTAAGGAGGAATGTGAGTCGCTGGAGGAGCCGATAGGGGAGGAAGAATTGGGGGTTGCTCTGGCGGGGGTGGCTGGGGGTAAGGCTCCGGGGGCGGACGGCATCCCAGCTGAGATTTATAAGATTTTGAAGGATACTCTGTTGGCCAAGCTGGTAGGGGTCTGTAATAGCTCACTGGAAAGAGGGGAGTTACCATTGTCGATGAGAGAGGCTGTGGTGGTGGTTATCCCTAAAGCCGACAAGGATCTACAATTACCAGAATCTTATAGACCAATCTCACTGCTGACGGCCGACATTAAGATTTTGGCAAAGGCCTTGGCGAATAGGTTGACTAGGGTGATTGATAAATTGGTCCACCCTGATCAATCAGGCTTTATGCCCAACAAGTCAACGGCACTCAATTTGAGAAGGCTGTTTTTAAATTTGCAAATCCCTTCCGATAATGTCGGCAAACGAGTTGTGGTTTCCTTGGACGCTCATAAGGCCTTTGACTGTGTGGAGTGGAGGTATTTGTGGTCAGTATTGGAACGATTGGGGTTTGGACCTAAATTCATCTCATGGGTGCGATTGTTATATTCTTCCCCAGTGGCCAAAATAAGAGTGAATAACGCCTTTTCTGAAACTTTTGTCTTGTCTAGGGGTACTAGACAGGGTTGCCCTTTGTCCCCGCTGCTCTTCGCCTTGGCGGTGGAGCCCCTTGCTGCTAAAATTAGAGGATCCCGGGAGGTGAGAGGTTTCTTATACGGGAATTTAGAAGAAAAAGTGGCATTATACGCTGATGACATTTTGCTTTTCCTGGAGGACTCTGAGGGGGCCCTGGCTGGGGCGGAAGCCATTATTGAGGAATTTGGGAGTTATTCGGGCCTAAGAATCAATTGGGATAAATCCAATATGATGTTGATCGATGGGGAATATGGTGATAGTGAGATGTGTGACTCCTCTACTAGGTCAGTGGATAAATTTAAATATCTAGGGATCCAGATTGCTCTCCCTTTGACTGGTTTTGAGGACCTGAACTTGGCACCACTTTTGCGAAAGATACGCACCAAAGTCCAGGCGTGGAAAAAGTTACGCTTATCGGTGATTGGTAAGGTAAATCTTATAAAGATGATTGTGATGTCGCAGCTTCTCTACGTGTTGCACAACTCTCCTGTATGGATACCAAGGAGCAGATTTCGGAGGATTAGATCTTTGTTCGGCGAGTTGATATGGGGTGGGAAAAGTCCTAGATTTAAACAGGAAATTCTGCAAAGACCTAAGACGGAGGGTGGGGTGGCACTGCCTAATCCATGGCTATATTTTCTGGCATCACAGTGTCAGCACCTTAGGGGGTGGGGTGTGGAGTCGGGTGGGGAACGGATACCCTGTAGTCTGAGGACGCTGGTTGGGTCAAGGGTACTGAGTGATGGCCTGGAGGGTGGGCATTTTCGTGAGTTGGGTCCCAAATTTTGCACTATTAGGCTTATTCATAAAGTCTGGGACACAGTAAAGGTCATTAGGGGGGTGAGGTCACTCACCAGATTCTCACCTATTTGGAACAACTACTTCCTACCAGAATTTAGACAGATGACGGGATTTCATGTCTGGAGGGAGGCAGGCATATCTCGGATTAGCCAAATAATATATCAGGGTAGGATTAGAACTTTTGAGGCATTGCAGGGAGAGTTTCTACTGCCAGATTCTGAGCTGTACCAGTATAGCTGCATCTCACATGCGTACCAGGCACAGTGTAAGAGAGGACCTGTGGAGATTCAGGTTGATCTCATGCTGGATTTTATTCTTATGGGGGGAGGCACGAGGGGGGTGATTTCGGGCATATACGAATTTCTTTTATTCTCCTTCTTAGAGGGACATCCTATTAGAGCGAGGGCGAAATGGGAGGCCGACCTGGGGGTGATTGATAACGAATGCTGGGATTCAATTTTGGAATATGTGCCCAGGATCTCGTTGAGTGAGCCTGGGAGGTTGTCACAATTATTTGTTATTCATAGGGCCTACAGAACTCCGAACATGCTATTCAAAGCTGGTCTGAGACCTAATTCAGAATGCCCTAGGTGCTCGCAGACCGAGGCGGATATCCTCCATATGATGTGGCAGTGCCCCAGGTTGTCCTCCTTTTGGATTGTGGTACTGAATAGGGTGGGGTTGACATATAACTGTTCTCTACCACGGGATCCTCTGGTATGTGTTTTGGGCTATGTAGAAGAGGTTGTAACTGACAATTCATATAAACTGGCTATTGCTAGACTGCTGTTTATTGCGCGAAAGTTGATTGCCAAATTTTGGATTAGGCAGGAGCCACCACCGAGAAGGGACTTTATGACACAAGTGGATCACATTATTGCTCTGGAGAGAAGTATTTATCTTAAGAGAAACAAGATGGACCTTTTCAACAAGCTGTGGAATCCGTGGCTCGAGTTGGCGTGATTTAAGTGACTGTCTCTGTTCTTGGACTTTCTGCCTACTCGGAGGAAATGTTGACGAATCATCTTTCTTTTTCTGTATGGTTATGTACAAAGTAGCAATTTGGGGCGGTTTTTCTCAGGTCTCTTGGGGTTGGGGGGGAGGGGATGCGGGAGTTGGGTTTGGGACTTTAAAAATTTCTTAAAAAGTAAAATACCTCGGTGCACTGTTTACAGTGACGTAATTCTCATGTATCATACCTACTGTTTAATAAAAATATCGGATTTAAAAAAAAAAAAAAATACATGATTTTTAGGGGGGGGTGTCACCTTTTGTTAATAACCAGTAAAGGCTAGGCAGACAGCTGTGAGCTGATATTAATAGCCTGGGAAGCCCCATGTTTATTACCCGCTAAACATGAGCCCCCAGCTGGTTAAGAATAATATGGGGGACCCCGAGCAATTTTTTTCTTTTATTATATCTACATATCTCTTCTATTATATTCCGACGGTTCATGCTGTGAATTTACTGTACTCAGCTGACGAAATGTCGGGTTTCCTATGAGATCTGAGAGTAAAAATCTCATGGCACGCGCATGGTCCCTGTGTCGTGCGATTTTTCTCTCGCACCCACTGACTTTCATTGCTGAGTCTCTGCCGTTTCACGCGGCCATATGCAGCATGCAGCAAATTTTTCCTCTCCCCAATTCAAGATGAGGAAAAATGAGCACTGCCTCATTGACTATCATTGGAACGAGTGCAATGCGAGATTTTCTCACATTTCTGCAGCTCCTGGTTACCCTACTCATATAGTGACAGTTAGTTGTTAGTAGGCATCACCATGGATACCTAAGTTACTACAATGCCCTGCACATGGGGTAAGTGACATAGCTAATCAGAAGAACTATACTACATTTCTAATTGGTGGTATTTGCCAATATTATTATTATTACACCTACTACATACTGAGATAGGACCTTGGAGATGGGAATACCCCTTTAATAATTTCACAAAGATAGCAGCCAGTCTCGAGTGGTCCCCCAACTGCCAGTGCAATCCACCCGCTCTCCGATCCCTCGAGCAAAGATCATGACTAACTTATAAATCCCCAACATTGGGCTGAGAGGCAAAACATTTCCCCTTGTATTTCCAATCTCTCAGCATTTTAGAATAGATAAATGATGAATGTAAGAAACTTACGAAGAGAAGATCTCACGGATGTCGCACTGCTGCCTCGAGACGTGGTCAGGCACGGGGAAGAATATGGCCGACCGGTGAAGGTGATGCTCCGGGTGAGGGGACGCAGTTCAGATAAATGTCCGGAATTCATCATTTTGGATTCTATGTTTTTCTGTTGGAAGGAAAGCGACAGAAGAAGAAATAAAATGTCGACCAGAAATAATGCAGAATTGCCAAGAACTAAAGAAAGTCGTCGGGGAGACGTCGCGCTCGACCACATTTATGGAGAAGTTACAATGTGACTGCTGAAACCTTCACGTGAGTCTGTGATTGACCCCGAGGGTTCATGTCAATTAAGAAATTAAGATGAGACCGAAAAAAGAGGGGAAAATCACACACCTGCCAGGGAAACTGATAAAAAAAATTCTAAGAAATCATAGTCATTGAGTCGCCTTTTTCCTCTGCTGTCATTTCTTCTGGCTGACATCCAATATGGCTGCCATTATAACGCCCTCAGAGGTCCTCATACAGCCTAAGACGACCCTCTGCTCTCTTGGCAGGTCTGTTTTGATATATATGTTTATGTTTGATTTTTTCTTCTTTACGTCCCTCTGTTCGTCCTCCTGGAAATGTAAGTAGAAATTGTCTACTGGGTGCCACCATTCCCCCTATCGATAAGGATGAGCACCTATACAGTCTGACACGCCAAGTCTCACTGGACAATGTCGTACCAAGCTTCCTTATCACTCTGCAATGTGCAGCTCCTCTGTTATTCCTCCTGGAAACGTCTGTGTGTCTGGTGCTAATGATCTGCAATTTATTCACGTGCTTTCAGGCGGAATAACAGAGAAACAACGCAATGTAGAAATCAACCACTCAAAAGGAGAGCAAGCAGATCCTAAGGAACCCCATTCAGATTAGCACCCAGCTTTCCCAGGATCATGCAACTAGAAAAAAAGCTAGGACAATTTAAGGCCCGAAGGCTGTGTGCACACGGTGCGTTTTTTCCGGGCGGGAATGGACCAAAACCACTATGGAAACCTTGTAGAAGCTAATTCAATGACAATCCTGAAGGTCTGGGCACACAATCAGTAAATTTCCATTGAGTATTTGCAGTGTGTTTTTTTCTGCAGCATGGCAATTCTTTGTGCGTTTTTTTTTTCCATTTTTTAAATTAAGAGTTGCTGTTTGGTTACAGCCTATGTAGGGTCATTCTGTTAATGCTCCTACATAGGCTGGTGACAATGTTTGTTTATTGCGTTTGTTTGTGTTTACTTATCAGCTTAGTAATGAGGGTGGTTTGCAGACACCTTTTCATTACTAAAGGTACCTTCACACGAAGCGACGCTGCAGCGATAGCGACAACGATGCCGATCGCTGCAGCGTCGCTGTTTGATCGCTGGGGAGCTGTCACACAGACCGCTCTCCAGCGACCAACGATGCCGAGGTCCCCGGGTAACCAGGGTAAACATCGGGTTGCTAAGCGCAGAGCCGCGCTTAGTAACCCAATGTTTACCCTGGTTACCAGCGTAAAAGTAAAAAAAACAAACAGTACATACTCACCTGCGCGTCCCCCAGCGTCCGCTTCCTGACACTGACTGAGCGCCGGCCCTAACAGCAGAGCGGTGACGTCACCGCTGTGCTTTCACTTTCACTTTAGGGCCGGCGCTCAGTCAGTGTCAGGAAGCAGACGCTGGGGGACGCGCAGGTGAGCATGTACTGTTTGTTTTTTTTACTTTTACGCTGGTAACCAGGGTAAACATCGGGTTACTAAGTGCGGCCCTGCGCTTAGTAACCCGATGTTTACCCTGGTTACCAGTGTAAAACATCGCTGGTATCGTTGCTTTTGGTGTCAAACACAACGATACACGGCGATCGGACGACCAAATAAAGTTCTGGACTTTATTCAGCGACCAGCGACATCACAGCAGGATCCTGATCGCTGCTGCGTGTCAAACTAAACGATATCGCTAGCCAGGACGCTGCAACGTCACGGATCGCTAGCGATATCGTTTAGTGTGACGGTACCTTTAAGCCTTACTAAAGAACAAAACCTGACCAGCACCTACTAGGTGTAAACAGGCGCTAAGAACCTTCATTTTTGTAAGTTCATCTTATGGAATAATAACACGGTTTAGATTCATTGTTTTCAGTGTTTGCATATATTCTGGCTCCTATAGATGCTGCTGTGCTTTCTTTTCCTAGATAGATAGATAGATAGATAGATAGATAGATAGATAGATAGATAGATAGATAGATAGATAGATAGATAGATAATAGATAGATAATAGACAGATGATAGATAGATAGATTGATAATATATAAATAATAGATAGATGGATAATAGATAGATGGACAGATAGATAATACAAGATCGACAGATAATAGATAAATAATAGATAGATAATATATAGAGATAGATAGATAATAGATAAATGATAGAGAGATGATAGATAGATAGATGATAGATAGATAATAGATAGATAGATAGATAGATAGATAGATAGATAGATAGATAGATAGATAGATAGATAGATAATAGATGGATAGATAGATAGATAGATAGATATATAATAGATGGATAGATGATAGATAGATAGATAGAGATAGATAAATAGATAATAGATGGATAGATAATAGATAGATAGATAGATAGATAGATAGATAGATAGATAGATAGATAGATAATAGATAGATAATAGATGGATAGATAATAGATAGATAATAGACAGATGATAGATAGATTGATAATATATAGATAATAGATAAATAATAGATAGATGGATAATAGATAGATGGACAGATAGATAATACAAGATCGACAGATAATAGATAAATAATAGATAGATAATATATAGAGAGATAGATAATAGATAAATGATAGAGAGATGATAGATAGATAGATAGATAGATGATAGATAGATAGATAGAGATGATAGATAGATAGATAGATAGATAATAGATGGATAGATAATAGATGGATAGATAATAGATAGATAGATAGATATATAGATAGATAGATAGATAATAGATAGATAGAAAATAGATAGATAGATAGATAGATAGATAGAATTTATGGCATATCTGATAGATGGGGATTTCACCTCTGGTACTTGCATCTAACCCAAATGAACACTACCAATCCAAAAAACAGCCGAACAAGCCCTGAAATTCCCATAGCTGATAACGATCATGTGTGACCTCTGCGTGGAGTAAGTAGAAAGGACGACCCTGTCAGTCTGTGACACTGGTATTTAAGTGGCGCATCAATTTGGAAGCCCCCTGCCTCCTCCCCACAGTCGCCTCCATGTTTGCACTCCTATGAAGCCTCGCTAGAGACTGGCTGTGAAGGAAGCCCCGTCCCTCCCACGTCACCAATCCGTGACGTCACTACACAGGCCCAGCTCTCCGGCGCCCCCTTTGTCTCTCAGGTCAGTAAGGGAACTGCACCTAGAGCAAATGGCCGCCGGGGAGACTGCCCTGTTACCCACACTGGGTATTCTAAGATTCGCAATCAGAGTAAAAGGATCAGCCCAAAATTAATTTATGATTTAATTGCCTTAAGGGCGCACTAGGTAATTACAAGAAGTATACAATCACAATATACCAAGAGTTACAGTCAGAGTACAATATAACAACAATGATACAAGGCTTAAGGTATAAAGCTGGAGGTCACTTTACCAGGTTAGAGATCGCTTGTGGAAGCCGGGGGGCGCAGCGTTCCGCAGGTCCAAAACTTTAGTTGCCGGGCAGCCCCCAGAAAGCGTGTGCTTGCCCCCCTCTGGCTGGCATATGCCCTGTTTCTTAGCTGGTCATCTTCTGTGTGTCCCACTCTCCACATGGTCCAGCTCTTAACCCTGCCGTGTCCCTCCCCCTGTAGCTGGGTGGGCTTAGCAATCTCCACCCCTCTGCCTCCCTGCGATATTTGTTCCAATATCTAATAAATGGGATAACTGCTCTCAGGATGATCGGATCAGCACACGGGCAGTACCAGCGCCTGTGGTTTGTTCTGCCGGTCGTACTGGGATCAAACCTGGACCCATTCGGTCCCTGTGGGAGGCTGATCTCTATATCTCGGGTTTCAGACCTCCCACGGATACAGGAGTCGCACCATTAGATGCACCATTTCTTTAGGACGAGGGGAATATTTTTTATGAGCCGCTACCTCGGACGATGCGTCCATAATTCACGATTCCAGGTCAGAGACGGTTCGGCTGGACGACCATACTAGATGTGTATCCAGTGGCCCCTTGACATGCGTGCTTTAATTAAGCCCTTGAGCATTTCCAAGCCCCCTGCTGGTGTGGCTTCCTTAAGGTACCGTCACACTAGGCGATATCGCCAGCGATCCGTGACGTTGCAGCGACCTGGATAGCGATATCGCTGTATTTGACACGCAGCAGCGATCTGGATCCCGCTGTGAAATTGCTGGTCGCTGCTAGAAGGTCTGCACTTTATTTGGTCGCTAGGTCGCCGTGTATCGCCGTGTTTGACAGCAAAAGCAAGGATACCAGCGATATTTTACACTGGTAACCAGGGTAAACATCGGGTTACTAAGCGCAGGGCCGCGCTTAGTTACCCGATGTTTACCCTGGTTACCAGCATAAAAGTTAAAAAAACAAACAGCACATACTCACCAGCGCGTCCCCCAGCCTCTGCTTCCTGACACTGACTGAGCGCCGGCCCTAAACTGAAAGTGAAAGCACAGCGGTGACGTCACCGCTGTGCTGTTAGGGCCGGAGCTCAGTCAGTGTCAGGAAGCAGAGGCTGGGGGACGCGCTGGTGAGTATGTGCTGTTTGTTTTTTTAACTTTTATGCTGGTAACCAGGGTAAACATCGGGTAACTAAGCGCGGCCCTGCGCTTAGCAACCCGATGCTTACCCTGGTTACCCGGGGACCTCGGCATCGTTGGTCGCTGGAGAGCGGTCTGTGTGACAGCTCTCCAGCGACCAAACAGCGACGCTGCAGCGATCGGCATCGCTGTCGCTATCGCTGCAGCGTCGCTTAATGTGACGGTACCTTAACTGAGCTTTGAAGTACCTTCTGCAATCTCCTCTGAGCTCAGCCGATTACCATACTAATAGGCACTATGTTCATTAGAAAAGGTGGGGGCCAGGAGCACTCCTCTCTGCAGACCTGTGACCAGGAGGCAAAATGGAGTCACGCCAATCTCTGTTAGTATGCCCGTCCAAGATGGCGGCTGTTCCCTCATCACACTGGCCATCACGGAGATCAGCATTTCACTATACACTGTACTGTAGTCTTACATTATACAGCAAACACCGCCGACTCATGTTATAGCCGTAAGTCGCTAAAAAAAATTTGGAAAATTATTTTTTAAACAGTTATTAAGAAAAATAAAAATATAAAAAAAAACAGAAAAATGACTCACTCCCCTTTTCCCCATATAAAAAAAGAGAACGACAATAATAATGATAATAATAATAAAAAACAATGACAGCGTCTATCAAAATATAAAGTTATGTAACTGATTTATTAATTCTAAATTATTTATAAGTCATTTTGACCTGTACAGCAAACACCATAAGGAAAAAGAAAATCAAAATGCCAGACTTGCTGTTTTAGGAGGGTTCCTTTTTGTTTGGGTCGTTGCACCTACTCAAAAAATGCACTAAAAGAGATGAAAGGTGTCTAAAAAATGGTATAAATAAAAATTGAATCCAGGCATGCGAAAAAAAAACAAAAAACCCCCGCGCTCTGACACGGCTCCATTATTGGAAAAATAAAAGTTATATAAGTTGATGAAAAAGGCGCTAAAAATAAAATATGTTTATTTTTCAAACGTTTCTTTGAAGAAGGGGAGGAAGATAGGAACGCGCAAAAATAGAAAATGGCGAATGCGAACGCTGTCATAAAGCAAATGGAGCTCATAAATTGGGGAGAGATAGCACTTAAAGTGATTGCTGACCTCCGCCATGTTGATTCCATGCAACCAATCACATCACTGCTTCTATCGTTTAACCTGTCCTGGGAAAATAAAAGCTGCAATTTGATTGGTTGCCATGGGCAACTAGCTCAGTGTGTAGTACAACCTATCCGGACACCTAGTTAAGTGTGGTTGCACGGTACAGAAAGCCGTCATGTTTTACAGGAAGGAGTGCGCAGCCCCTGCGTGCGGGTGGGTCACATACCTCAGCTTGATGCGGAGCTCACACCGGACCCGCCACTTCCATGTACTCCGCACCCGGCATCAGTATCTGTTTCCAAGACGCTGTTACTCTGGAAACGGCCGACGGCATAGTGGTTGGTCAAAAATGTCACGTGGGAGAGAATCTGCAACATTTCGATTGGTGGAAAAATTTCAATGAAGCGAGAAGAGAGAAGGGAGGGGGTTGTGGGGGGACGAAGAAAGGTGCCGGCGTACCGATTGGTCAAAAATGTCACGTGTGAGAAAGCGGCAGAATTTCTATTGGTGGAAGTGTTTCCATGGAGAGAGGGCGGGACTTTGGTAGTAAATATAAGTGAGAGTGCAGCGAGGAGATCAAAACAAAACAGTAGCAAAGTAGTAAAGTCGTGTGATATCATGTGCTGCGCTACGTCTTTGCGCCCCGCTATAGTATACAGTGTTATGCTATAGATTCTATATATATCTATGCATGTTGTGTTACGTTACCTATGTTATACCGCGCTATATTACATGTTTCCGTCCCCATACCCATTATGACAGCTCGTTTTTTTGCGGGACGAGTGGTGGTTTTGACTGAAGCCATTAATTTTACCGTATAATGTACTGGAAAGTAGAAAAAAATCCAAGGCGTGAAATGTGTTATTATTTTTCACATTGATGGATGTGTGTTTGTTTACAGTGCACATTTAGCGGAAGTATTGATATCATATTGCTTTTTTTTTACATTTTTTTGGGGTGAGGTGCTACGACTAGAAAACGGTAATATATATATATTTCATTAAATATGTGTAAATATATGTGTATATATATATCATTATTATTTATTATTATAGCGTCACTTATTCCATAGCGCTTTACATGTATGTATATATATTTACTGTATATATTTTTACTTATACATGTATATATATATAGTGTGTATATATGTGTATTTTTTTTTTATTTATCAATTCATATGTTTTTTCTTAGTTCTCTTTGTAGACTTGAACCCGATTTGATCGCTTGTACGATATACTTGAATACTACAGTAGTTTATATTGAAATTGATGATGATCTATGCAGCCAAACCTCAGGGCAGGGGACGGTGGTGCTAGTTCAGGTCGCTGCTGCTAGAGCCTGATACCGGCAGTATAACACAGCCGGCACCTGCCCCGTATGGAGCAGCCTTAGCGCCTGAGCCTTCTCTATTCACACACAGCCTATTATCTCAGGGTGTATGAAGGGGTTAATGAGCCTCCATTGACGATATCTTACAGATACACACCTGTACGGGGTATCCCCCTGGCTTTGCTCCCTTCACTCCGTTCTAGAGCCCTCTGTTGTGCTTCACGTTGGGTTTTTTCCGGTGGCCTGGCGTGTCTCACTGACATTATCTCCTTTAGCCTTTTAAGGCCCATTAGGACACACACCTTTGTCTTTGGATCGCAATTCAAGACTCTTGTTTTGTGTTCTCCCCGTCTTGTGGAAACCATGATAACCTGCTTCTACCCTCGCTGCCCTGCTGACTTCACTTCACCTGTCCTACTGCTCCCAAGATTCCTGAGGGTGCCCCGTCCTCGATGCCCATGTGCACCAACACCTGGACCTGGGAATAGTGGGTCCACTTCACAAGGTGAACCTAACACTATATACAGGTTGCTCGGCACTCGGTTTCTTCTCACACCCGAATTGATGGATGCAGAATGATCTTGTCCCCCGTACAGCATCCTTGTTGTCATCAGCATATCTCCTATTTAGATGGTATCATGTGGTGCTGACAGTGGCCGTTTCGGGGCCTCTATAGACAGCCCAATCCCCCGACAAACGATCATCTTGCTATTTTGACGACTGATCGATAATTGGAAAGGAGCTTTTGTATGAGTATTAAATGGAGGCAGGGCCCGGACGAGGGGTAGGCAGGGTAGACTCCCGCCAAGGGAGCTACCTCCTGCCTAACTAGGTGCGGAACACTTTAAAAAAAAACAAAAAAAACAACACATTGCTGAACGCGAGCGGCTGCTTGACGCCTTCATTGAGCCTAAGGCATTCAGCATGGTGATGACCGCCAGGCCACAGGCACTCTGGGGAGCAGTGTCAGACATTGATACCACTCAACCCTTCCTCTGCCTGTGCCCGGGCATGGCAGCCAGAATTACCTTCTCACAATCAATTGTATTCACTTTTGTAAGGGGACATCAGGAGGACGCTGGTTGTGAAGATATACTATATAAGGGGCATCATATTGTATAGGGGCTGTAGGGCAGTGCTCCCCAACTCCAGTCCTCAAGGCCCACCAACAGATCATGTTTTCAGGATTTCCTTTGTATTGCACAGGTGATGCAATTATCACCTGGGCAAGACTAAGGAGATCCTGAAAACATGACCTGTTGGTGGGCCTTGAGGACTGGAGTTGGGGACCCCTGCTGTAGGGGATATCATACTGTGGGGGGGGGGGGACATTATACTGTATATAAGAGGCTTAGGGGGCTATTACACCGTATCGGTGACTGTAGGCCCATAGTACTGTATAGGTTGCTGTTGGAATCTTCATACTATAAATGGGGGGCTGTGTTAATAAACGTTAACAGTGAAACGGTTATAGCTGATAACGGCGGACAGTGTGAAGGTTATAGCTCATTAAAGCGGACAGTGTGGATGCCATATACCGTAGGATGCTTATTTAGGTCATAGTATGGACAGATATTTTTGTGTAGAGGGCATATTAATAATACTCTTATTTTTAAGTGACCCATGTAGGGATATGCTGCAGAAGACTGGAGAAGAACGAGAGTCTGTAGAGAAGAGATGTGGATGTAAAAAGTCATTATGGAGTCTGGGCAAGATGGGGATGAAAAGAAAGAACAACTCCAATCAGAGAAGATGTCACCTATGAGGTACCTGGACGTAAATGTTTACTTGTTGATACTGATTTCGTCTCATTGGTACTAAAGTTCCTGTATGGTTCACAGTCTGATAATGACTGATAACCTCAACTCCCAACATCTCCTTACCATTGCGAAGGACAAAGTGAGAGTTGTAGGTTCAAGCGATGCTAAACTGTTGTTCATGCTGTACTAAACTTGGTGATGGATTCATATATTGGAGTATTTACTGACTGTAGTTCTCATGATGTATTCATGTACTGATTATGGTTCTGGTGATGCATTCATGTACTGATTATGGTTCTTATGTAGTGATGAGCAAGTATACTTGTTGCTCGGGTTTTCCAGAGCACTCTCAGGTGATCTCCAAGTATTTGTTAGTGTTCAGAGATTTAGTTTTCATCACTTCAGCTGAATGATTTACAGCTATTAGCCAGCCTGAGTACATGTGGGGGTTGCCTGGTTGCTAGGGAATCCCCACATGTATTCAAGCTGGCTAGTAGCCGTAAATCATTCAGCTGAGGTGATGAAAACTAAATCTCCGAGCAGTCATAAATACTCGAAGACCACCCGAGCGTGCTCGGGAAAACCCGAGCAACGAGTATCACTATTCTTATGATGTTTTCATGTACTGATAGTGGTTTTAGTGACCTATTTACTGGTGATAGTTCTGGTGCCGTATTTATGTACTATGGATGGCTCTGTTCTTCAATTTATGTTCTGATGATGATTGTGGTTTCGGTTTCGTGTACTGATTGATGATTGTTCTGGTGATGAATACCATAACCGTCATCACTACATGAATACTGTAATCCAAATGCCAGCACCCATGTATGATTCCCCTTCTCCCACCATGCAGGGGTGCCAACACACCGCTCTGACTGCACGGTGACCTCTACTTCTCCTGCACCCTGCTTCTTGTACATGCTGCACAGGCTTCCGGGGCTGTGCCTAGTGCACATGCACACATGCTCCCCTGTTCTTAAAGGGGCAGCGAGCGCAGTTTGAAAATGACCATAGCAAATAGCTGGGAGGTGCCTGAGCAACCCTTGTAGTTCCTTGTGTAGTATGTTTAACTGTATGTTGCTAGGTCCTAATATCCAGTGTAGTTGTATGTGTACCTGTTCCCCTGGTCCTTGTGTGGCCAGGCCCTGAACCTGAAATCGCATCAGTGGTTCCTGAACCTTGAAGCCACACCAGCGGTACCTGAACCCTGAAACCGCACCTGCTGGCTCCTGTAACCTGAACCGTGAAGTTGCACTGGTGGTACCTGAACCCTGAAGCCGCTCTGGTGGTAACTGAACCCTGTAACCATTCCATCAGTTTTAGAACCTACACCTGTGGCAGTCCTGGTTAGTGTTCCAGAGTCCGTATGGTCAGAACCTGCTCCAGTATCTGAATCCAGCCCTGTCTGTGACTCCATGTCATTGTCCTTTCTGCTCCAGGATCCAGAACCAATGTAGTCTGAACAGAGTCCGAACCCTCTCCTGACAGTCACTCCAAGACCAGTCTGTGTCTGCGAGGCTGACCCCTGGGGTCAGCAGCTGCTGTGCCTGGGACTGCCTTAAGGTACCGTCACATTAAGCGACGCTGCAGCGATATAGACAACGATGCCGATCGCTGCAGCGTCGCTGTTTCGTCGTTGTGTGGTCGCTGGAGAGCTGTCACACAGACAGCTCTCCAGCGACCAACGATGCCGAGGTCCCCGGGTAACCAGGGTAAACATTGGGTTACTAAGCGCAGGGCCGCGCTTAGTAACCCGATGTTTACCCTGGTTACCAGTGTAAATGTAAAAAAAAAAAAAACACTACATACTTACATTCCGGTGCCTGTCGCGTCCCCCAGCGTCCGCTTCCCTGCACTGTATAAGCGCCGGCCCTAAAGCAGAGCGGTGACGTCACCGCTGTGCTCTGCTTTACGGCCGGCCGGCGCTGACACAGTGCAGGAAGCTCTGAGCAGCAGCGCGGACGCCGGGGGACGTGACAGACATCAGAAGGTGAGTATGTACTGTTTTTTTTTTTTACTTTTACAATGGTAACCAGGGTAAATATCGGGTTACTAAGCGCGGCCCTGCGCTTAGTAACCCGATATTTACCTTGGTTACCATTGTAAAACATTGCTGGCTTCGTTGCTTTTGCTGTCAAACACAACGATACACGCCGATCTGACGACCAAATAAAGTTCTGAACTTTCAGCTACGACCAACGATATCACAGCGGGATCCGGATCACTGCTGCGTGTCAAACACAACGATATCGCTATCCAGGACGCTGCAACGTCACAGATCGCTGTCGTTATCGTTGTTAAGTCGCTCAGTGTGAAGGTACCTTTAGACTGGTACCTGGCGGCTACCTATAGCTCAAGCCTGACTCCACCATGAGGAGCTCCAGTGAAAACCAGGTAGCTGCTTAGCTACGTCCCTCCTTGGTAAGCCCGGCCCTGTGGCACAGTTGGTCCACAAACCACATGCGCCACCTACGTGTTTGACAAATACATCACCAGAGCCATCAGTAGTACACGAATACAGCACCAGGACAACCATCAATACATGAATACGCCTCCAGAACCACTATCCATACATGAATATGGCACCAGAACCACCAGCGGTATTTGTCGCATGACGGAAAAAAACATCATAAGTATCCTTTTATTTATAATAGGGTCTGTTTAGTTTCCACTAGGGTATCCAAATGCTGGACACCTTAATTGAAACCAAACAGCCCCCATTATAGTTATATTAGTTTCCATGATTGTGCTTGTGTCTGACATTTAAAATATAGGATGTCAGGGGATGAATATTGCTATTTGTCCCTCGTATTATGTAAATTGTCCACAAACAAAGACTGACTCCATATCTAATTTTGAAATTACGCTCCCTGTTGAGCCTCGACCCTAAAGTACATTACTTTTTTACTTTTGTTGGTATTTTATGGTGAAAAAGTATCAATTCTAGTGGAAGTTGTCACCAGAGCTTGTTACGTGACCCATCGCAGGTGAAGTGTTACCTTAGTCTGTAACCAATTCTTTTGCTTGGGGGTTTAGGGATCACCAGTGGGGTGGGCGCAACTGGCTTCACCTACCTTGGGTGCCAAAATGCCTTGTCCCGGCCTTGGATTAAGGAATGCTCACCTTTCAACGCCTCAGTGGGTCCAGCGCAGGCATAGACCCCCGGAGTGGTCTCTGCCCCATTCGGATGTCTCTGTACCACTGCAGCCAGTAATTGGCTGCAGCAGTCAATTGAAAATAAGAGCGCAATATTTCATCGTTTATGCCTCCATTTGTTATATTGAATCAATCCATGGCTAAAAAAAATCTATATAAAAATGTACTGTCGGACAACCCCTATAAGGATTCTGGAAGGTGCGTTGATCAGATGATAGATGTATAAATGCGATCTGATTCTTCCTGAGGATATATGAGGTCAAATCCTTCCCGAGCCCCTTGTGAGCGACTGAATTATGGAGGAAGCTTTCGGGACGACGGCGATGAAGAGAAGGAAGGAGTCCGGTGAATACTGAGGAGTCGAGCCTCCCCAAGGTCGGATGAAAGGGACTTAAGATGTTGTCAGAAATAAAATGCCGGCGTATTAAAGATTCAGGAGAAGCGGCAAGAAAAGGGATGTAAAACTAGAGAAGGAGTTAAATATTGGATGCGAGGAAGAGACTGAACGGTTATAAGCTCAGACGACCCCAATATTGCATTCTGATAGCGGCAAAAGTAGGAAAGGATCAAATCTGGCAACTGATAGATGGTGAAGAAAATTGGTCCATAGATGCCAAATTTTTGCAAGTGGTCGGTAAACTTGCGGAGGTTACTCCGAACCCTTCCAAGCCCCTTAATTGGAACCCAAAAAGGAGAATTTGGACGCCTGAGATCCATCTGAGGAGGAAGGACGCATCCCGATGCCATGCACAAGAAGCTTTTCAGAGACGCCGCTTTCCAAGAGGATTTGTTAAACTTTTGGAAATTTGACAACTTTTCCAAGAGGTTTTCCAATGTTTCCAGACCGAAAGAGATGGCTGATCAGTGTCACGTCCAACCAGCAGAGTGAAGTGACGGGGGATCCATCACATGTTGGACACCACCGACAATTAAGTTATTGAACGTGTGCATCATCCGTTAGCCACACACCTGGTTTGGCAAGGATGGCATATTGCTTGGACCGCCATCAATCCCAAGAATGAAGGCATCCCGGCACTGGTTTGGTAAGTCTGCACTTTTTAATGGAGTCATGCTGCTTGCTGTCATGGGGATCAGTGGGGGCTCCAGAGGTCGGAGTGGTGCCACATCATAGCGATCTTAAAGGGTATGTTCATAAAGGTCGGATTTGTGGCAGAGTTCGCATTTTGCATATTGGCTGCTGATTTCACACAATGCATTGGAAAGGGTTAAATCCCCAGTCAAAAAGTCTGGGACGTAAACAGACATGCTACAAATTTAGTGTGCATAAAAAGCACTGCACAAAGATATATCCCAACTAACGGACTTTTAAAGCGCATTGAAAACCAGAGTTTTTCATTGAAAACCAGAGTACAAGCAGCGTCTTGCTGCCCTCACCCACTAAAAACTAAAAATGCCAGTGCACATACTAGTCTAATAAGTCCAGGAACTGCCCTGATTCTCATGCTCTCTATCTTGCCACCCATTCTGCTTTCATGTGCAGTCCCCCCTATCAGCATTCTGTCAGTACTATAGGTGCTGGAACTTTATTCGCTTCGCAACAGGCATTGCTCCTACTATTGTCCAATGGTTTGGCTGCCCTGACTGAAAGCTTACCTCTTCTGTCATGCTGGTATGTAGTTTGACAGAAAGGAGAAGACATAAACCCACCCTACTTCCATCTCTGCTTCTCTGCACTAGAGGCAGATTGCACCTGACAACAGGCAGCAAACAGCAGAACGGAGACACCTAGTGGCCAGCACTTTGCAGTGATTTTTCAGGGGTAAGAACATCAGTTTAAATAAAGTGATTTACAGGTTTTTTTTTATTGCATTGGCCACCAGATTTGTCTAAGTTTCTTGAAACGACGGTGATCATTTATACTATAAAATGATGGTAATACACTCAGGCAGCCACTAGAATTTGCTAACTGGCTCTTATGTTTCATCCATCATTAGCCTAAATGAAAGACTATGATAAACATGGAATATTTTAATTGTCAGAGCGATAAATAATCATCTATCGGAGATTTTCCCTGATTTGGGTAATTGCCTGGATGATAAGCAGCTGGGGGTCTCTCTAATTCAATTTCTTTCGTCCACCCAGTTAATCATTTGGCTCGAGCACGGAGCAGACAGTTATGATTATTTGTATGGACGTGTGACTATCGCATTACCCACATGACGCAGAGTCGGGGGTCTGTATGAGGGGGAGAATTAAAGTCTATTAATTATTCATGTATAATGGATTAGGACTTGATCAATGTTTTACATGGCACAGCTGACGGACCCTCGGGGACTGTATAATGGGACCAGTAGGGTCTATGTGTTACAATATAACCCTTTATTCATACAGACCGTACTATTAGGCAACTAAGAAGCAGGAAAAAGTATTCTGATAACGCATTGAGGTTGGGAGAGCGATAGCTGTCTATAGAAAGAACGTTCAGCCGACAGCTATTTTATATGTATGCCCATCTTATTAGCACATGGCAATGCTGGAACCGATCTGTATTACTGTGCTATATAGCGCCATGTGATGAGACATCATGTTACTCCCTAGAGACAATCCAGAGCTAGAAAGTTTGGCAATGTTACTTGTGTCCTCCTTCTTACTGAGATACCCAGTTCCCTCCTTCCTACAGAAGTACCTAGTGCCCTTCTTCTTACACAAGTACCTAGTGCCATACTTCCTATAGAAGTACTTACTGTTCGCCTTCCTACAATAGTACCCAGTTCCCTTCTTTCCTACATATCTACTTAGAGTCCTCCTTCCTACAGAGGTACCTAGTGTCCTTCCTATAGACTAGAGTTACCTAGTGCTCTCCTTCCTACAGAGGTACTAGTGCTCTCCTTCCTACAGAGGTACTAGTGTTCTTCTTCCTACAGAGATACAAGTGTGCTGTTTCTTACAGATAAACCTAGTGTCCTCCTTTTTACAGATAGACCTAGTGTCTGTCTTCCTACAGAGGTACAAGTTTTCTCCTTCCTACAGATGGACCTAGTGTCCTCCTGCATACAGAGGTACTATCGTTCTCCTTCCTATAGATATACCTAGTATCCTCCTTCCTACAGAGGTACTAGTGTTCTTCTTCCTACAGAGATACAAGTGTGCTCTTTTCTACAGATAAACCTTGTGTCCTCCTTCCTACAGATAAACCTAGTGTCCTCCTTCCTACAGAGATACTAATGTCCTCCTTCCTACAGAGGTACTAGTGTTCTCCTTCTTACAGAAGTACCTAGTGTCCTCCTTATTACAGATGGACCTAGTGTCTGTCTTCCTACAGAGGTACTCGTTTTCTCCTTTATACAGATGTACCTAGTGTCCTCCTTCCTACAGAAGTACTAGTGTTCTCCTCCTTACAGAGAGAGGTACCTAGTGTTTTCCTTCCTAAAGAGATATGCAGCGCCCCAGAGTCCTGGTCGTTGCAGCACTGACGCTCTGCCACTAAGGGGAGTGATGGTACGTCTGATGGCACTTAAGGAGTTCACCTGACCAGGTATCACAGTCACACATTACACTTCACAGTCTGGCCACCAGGGGGAGCAAAGGGTTCTATCTATTAGGCCACTCCTCACAATCTGGTAAAACTGGGGG
The DNA here is from genome assembly GCF_051348905.1 of Ranitomeya variabilis. Taxonomy (NCBI): domain Eukaryota; kingdom Metazoa; phylum Chordata; class Amphibia; order Anura; family Dendrobatidae; genus Ranitomeya; species Ranitomeya variabilis. The sequence goes on along the minus strand of NC_135236.1, from coordinate 662,649,291 downwards.
TTGGATAGGAAGTTAGAGAGAAGCTGACTGGGTTCGATCCAGGCAACATCCTGTGGCAGAGGGTGTTGCAGGGGAAGATTCAGGGGGGTCCCTGTCAGGGGTGGGATCCTGACAGAGGCCTAGTGAAAAGGACAGAACATGATGGAACCGCGCCTGCACCTGATTGCGGCGGTATCTTAAGAAAGGATAAGAAGCGAGGTTTATTGTGGAGAAGTGAGAAACGAGATCACAGCATAAAGGCGAATAGAACCAGTAGGAGTCGTGCCTTAAGATCGTGGCAACATCCTACTGAGGCGCGTAGCCGGTGGCCGGAACGCCGAGGAAGTATTGGGCTCCAAGCATTACTTCAAACAGCGGCAGGGCAGTTGACTTTAGGTTGGCGACTCTAGGGTCCCGGAAGAACTCCAGGCCTACCCGTCATACGGGTGCGTCCTAGCCATATCATCTGGGGGACGGAGAAAGAACATCAGAACAGAAATGAGAGTTGTGAGAAAGAACATCAGAAACAGACACAACAGTTGTGAGGACTATCCCATGGTGCTCAGCAGGGAGGTACTACAACACACAGGCACTAGAAGGTAGGCACTGATTTCCACCTGCAAAGGGAACTCTGGATGTGCCTTCGGACCAGCCGGTCTCAGCCAGCCCTGTTAGCAGTGCTCTGGAATGCGGACCCTGAAGCCTTCAGTAAAGAGGTAAAGAGACTGCAACCCTGTGTCCTCGTTATTCATCGCGAATTGCACCACGCACCACCATCACACCTTTCATTGGACGCCCCTTTGCAGGGTCACGGACCGGGTCTAGCCACCGTGACAACCCCAGAACCGAGACAGAGAGGCCCGGTACCGAGTACCCCGCGGCCCTGCGTCTGGGGGCGCTCCAGATACTTGTGTGCTCCTTCCTACAGAGATACTAGTGTCCTCTTTCATACAGAAGTACTAGTCTTCTCCTTCCTACAGATGTACCTAGTGTCCTCCTTCATGGCGGTACTAGTGTTCTCCTTCCTACACATGGATCAAGTGTCCTCCTTCCTACAGAAGTACTAGTGTGCTCCTTCCTACAGAGAGCGGTACCTACTGTTCTCCTTCCTAAAGAGATACTAGTATGCTCCTTCCTACAGAGATGCTAGTATGCTCTTTCCTACAGAAATACTAGTGTGTTCCTTCCTACAGATGGACCTAGTGTTGTCCTTCATACAGAAGTACTAGTGTTCTCCTTCCTACAGATATACCTAGCGTTCTCCTTCATGGAGGTATTAGTGTTCTCCTTCCTGCAGATGTACCTAGTTTCCTTCTTTCTACAGATGTACCTAGTGCTTTCCTTCCTACAGGTGAACCTAGTTTTCAGCTCCTTACATAGATACCAAGATTCCATTTTCCCACATAGGTGTCTTCCATCCTAAAATCCTCATGGGACCCCTGTCTCTTGCCAGTTATTGTAGTTGTTTCTGGTCCTGGTGTGCATAAAGAGTTTTATTTTCCAAAATCACAAGTTGTCCCCTACACATTGGATCGCTGGCAGTCTGACCTCTTGGACCCCCAGCAGTCCCCAAAAATGGGGCTCTGTAGAGGTCTTTCTTGATTGGAGTAGAGGTGAGCATGGTGATCTCTGCTCTATTCCGCACCCCACTCTTTCTGGCAGTGCCACTGGCAATAAGCAGAGCTGAGGTAGACCATGTGCATCTTTACGGAGTCCCATTCTCAGGATCACCGGGGGTCTGATGGCTGATATCAGCAATTTATCCCCAATTTTATCTTTGCTGTGGCGCAAGCCGTTATCATCTCGGTGCAGACGAAGTAGCTCAGCTCCGCTCTCCATAGATGTCCGTTTGAGCAGTTGTTATGTAGTCTTACTAAATCCCAAGTTACCTGAAAGCATCTTGCATCAGCGCTGAGTGTTTCTGATAAATGACAGCGCGGGGAGTCACGATATCGGGGTGTCTGCGGCAGGAGGAGGCGTGGGAGCACACGTACGTCTACAGGCGGCGTGGGGATTGATGTGATGGAAAGGTAACAAGATGTTCCATTAACTATTCAGACTGAAAAGTGGAATAGAACACAAACTATCCGGCGAGGATTAGTCATTACTAAAGTATGGCTGGAAAATATGTCTGCAGTTAAAGGGATGGCGTAGTGACCTTGGTGCAGGAGGTGGTGTTAGGCTCACCAGGTGAGGTGGATCCTCTAAGCCTCAGGGCTTGGTGGGCACGCAGACTCGGAGCATTGATGCAGCAGGCAGGAAGCCTAGTGGGCAACCAAGACTAGACAAGCACAGGAGCAGCAGGATGGATGAAATGGAACCTAGCAGGGAAGGAAGCAAGTGAAAGTGAGTCGCCCGCCAGGGCCGTGGGGTACTCGGTACCGGGTCCTGCGTTCACAGGGGGATGTCACAGTGGCGACCCGGTCCGTGGCCCTGGGCACCCATGTAAAAGGGAAAGGTCTTTAAAGGGGACAAAGTTTATGGGGACGCCACCTGTGGTATTCAGTCAGTGGGGACCGACGCTGCTTTAAGGGGTCCTCTGGGGTGATGTTATGGCAGCTAGATGGTAACACTTCCCAAAGGTGAAGTATATCACCAGGGCTCCCAGTGTGTGGATGGAAGATGATGAGAAGTGCAGTGAAGAACGAGGACACAGGTTTGCAGTCTCGTTACCTTATTTACTGAAGACTTCAGCAGCCACAGTCCAGAGCACAAGATCACAGGGCAGGCAGGGTCCAGCCGGCTTGGAGGCAAGTTAGGAGTCCCATTATCTAGGTGGAAATCAAATCCTTCCTCTAGCGCCTTGGTGTTGTAGTCCCTTACTGCCTATGGCTTCAGATAAGGTTCTCACAGATATTCTCTCTCTGTCCCCCGTATAGGATAGGACACAACCCATATGACTGGTGACTTGAGCCTGTTTATAGGGACTCTAGCACGCCCCGGGCTCTAAAGGTGTCACCGTGTCTCCTGGGTATTAAGGCGGACAGGTAACTTAGAGTTCAGCTGTCCTGCCGGTCTCTGATGTAAGTCCTGGAGGCCCTTACAACCTCGGTGTTCCGGCTACCGATGTCTGCACCTCAGAAGGAGGCAGCCTGCTCGTGGCTGGTCTCCCACTGGTATTCCTCTCCTGCGCTTCGCTCTTCTGCACACTCACTGCAATATATTCAGCTTTCTGAATGTCTCTTTCCAGGAACTGCAGCACTGTGGCTACACAGCTCCGCACACCTTCTGCCTCAGACTGCTCCAGCCTGTTTCCTGGCAAGAACTGACTAACTTTCCCTACAAACTACCATATATATGGGGAGTCACCTATTAAATAGGATCAAAAGCTCCCCTTGGTGGCCTGGAGTGTGAACATGTTGCATGCTTGTGTTTACCTGGTGACAGTTATCCCTTCTTGCCTCCAAATGTAACATCACCTCCCCCGTGAGGGAAGCTGTTATGAGCTGGTGGTTTAGGAGCGACATGGGACGCGCTCTGGAGGAGGTGGTATCTGTACTGACCGCAGTTCCTGAGCCTAACACAACACTAGAAGTAGCCGTGGGATGTTCCTGTCACTCCCTAGACACCTCGTCACAGCCGGAGGACTAACTACCCCTAAAGATAGAAACAGGAAAGCTATCTTGCCTCAGAGAAAATCCCCAAAGGATAGAACAGCCCACCACAAATATTGACTGTGAGTGGAGAGGGAAATGACATACGCAGAATGAAACCAAGATGTAGCAAAGGAGGCCAGTCTAGCTAGATAGATAGAACAGAACACTGTGCGGTCAGTAATAAAAACTAGAAAAATCCACCACAGAGTTTACAAAAATCTCCACGCCTGACTAAAGGTGTGGAGGGTAAATCTGCATCCCAGAGCTTCCAGCTTAACTGAATAAATCCATACTGACAAGCTGGACTAGAAAAAACATAGAAAGTGCAGAACGATTAAGTCCACAACAAGTGGACTGCAAAAGAACAAAGCAAGGACTTATCTTTGCTGAACGGGTCAGAATATCAGGGAAATCCAAGCAGAGATGTGAATCTAAGCAGGAACCATTGACAACTGGCACAGGCTGAAGGATAAAACCAGGTTATATAGCCGAGCCAGAAAGACAATCAGTGGAAGCAGCTGCTGACTACTAGATCCAAGGAGCAGCCGTACCACTTAAAACCACCGGAGGGAGCCCAAGAGCAGAACTCACAAAAGTGCCACTTACAACCACCGGAGGGAGCCCAAGAGCGGAATTCACAACAGGAAGCAATGCTACTGTGATGACCAGGCCCCTGGGGGCCACAAAAGCAAATAAGGTGGTGCATGCCAAACACAGAGGTCTACAGTCACAATCCCAAGACACAGGTCTTAAGTAGGTCTAGGCAGATCCAGGGGAAGGAAGTGGAGCCCGGAATACCCAGGACCGATGTGTAATAGGTAGACTGTGATGTCACCACGCCATGTACAAACTGATGCCTTGTGCCTAAAACGACTTATACCCTAAGAGACAGAAAATAGCAGGTCACTGAGGTACACCCCCCAACTCCCATAGATTTCAGCTTTATCTGCAACCCGAGGATGGATCCAAGACAAAAGTTTGGGATAAAGTGCCTCAAATGACGGTGCTAATAACAGTGGTACACGAATCGTAGGGGATAATGTGCCTCTAAAAACAGTGGAACAGGAGACTCCCTTGGCTTTGGGGTCTGCGTAGCTAAACACCTTGACAAGATCGGCATTGAGTCAGAGGGAAGACCCCTTTTTTTGGTAGTAATGGAGATACCAGCAATCGCACCTTTGTCAACCAGACATTGATGGCTTATTCTGTCTGTACCAACCAGCACAAACCTTGAGGGGTCAGTCGTGCCCCCTGGAGAGATGGTAAAATGGGTGGCCGTATATGCCCAACTCCATCTCTAGACTCTTATAGTTGTTCCAAGGAACCGTGGGTTATTATGTGGTATGCAGGGGCAGATGTCCATGGGGCGCAAGTGTAAAAGTCATATCTATTGATACACGGGAATGCTGGCTATGGCTACCCTTTCGGGGGTGCAGTGGTAGACCTCATTGGTTGCTTGGCCTTACGGTAACAGTTATGTCTGATTGAGCCAATTTATTGTAATCATTTAATGATGGAGGGGATGCTGTGAGTTGTAGTTTTTGCAAAATTAGGATCAATACCCTCGAGGTACAGTCTTTTTTTTATTACATACACGTAGCTCACATGTAGTCATAGCGGCACAATTACTGCACATTCCCACTGATCCTCAATCACGGCACAGGCCGGCGAGGAGACGGCGCGATGTCCTGGTGCTCGGATAAATTAAACTTCTCAATCTTTGGAAGAAGATAGTTATAGGATCCAATCTCTGTATATCTAATATATATTGGTGCTCAGCAAGACATAAGATATAAGGAATATGTCCCGGGGGGCGCTCTGCTGTGGTGGTGGTGGTATTAATCTGCCCCATACTGGGTCAGCAATTCATTTCTATTTATTCATACCAGTAATTGGAAAGCTCCGTCAGTAATTCGTTGCTAATGATTGGTGTATTATAGATGCATATAACACGGACGTGCGTCGGGGTCTCTCTGCTGTAAACTTTTAGGCTATTTCCTATGTAGATAAACCATTGCGCCACCTGCTGGCAGCTGTTGGAAATATGATTTTATTAAAACAAAACTTTTTAAGAAATCGTTCCCATAATTTTAGGTGACTTTTCAGAATAAATTGTGTATGTACATAAGCAATAACAGTATTCCTATCATTACATCACTTGCATCCTGCATTTTTTCCCTTTGCGGACTCTATTTCTAATTGTCATGGTCTCTGAGTTGGTGGGTACAGACTAGCTGCTATACTCATCACACATAGATATTCCTGCTCTTCTATCTCTATATAACACCCGTTCAGAAGCAGCAGCAGCATGGAGGATATTATACAGCATTACTGAGCAGTGTAGATGTGAATCCAGCGTTAGGCTGAAATAAAAAACTTACTAGAAAGCAGAAGGACAATTTGTCTGTGTGTACCCTCTGCCTTTTTTCTGCTACCTTCTCTATAGTTTTCTATAGAAAACTGTAATCTGATCTCTCAGTAATGGGTAAGTCCTTTGTTTTCACAAAACATGCATTTTTTTTCATAGTGGATGATAAATTCAGAAAGCAGAGGGGACAAGTGACTCATAAGTGGAGAAAGATGTATATTTCTATGAAAAGATATATTCCAAAATTTATTGTATTCCCTTGTACTAGTTGATTTATGCAAAGTTCAGAAATGGCTCATAAGTGGAGAAAGAAGTGAGTTGTACTGGTGATCTGTGCAAAGTTCATTAACCATTTAACGGGAACTTAAAGTTGTAGTAGATCATATGGTAAAGTTGAGTATCACTCGTCCGAACTGTGGAATAAGAAGTCATAGGTGCTTAACTTTATAGTTAAAAATAATTTTTTTTTTAATTTAAACTTTTATTATTGGGCCATAACGGTGGAATATTTGCATCCAAGAAAAGCGACCGGACTGCATCAAGTCCATGGGAAAAGATGTAGCACTACGAGTATATAAGAATAAATGAGCAAAAGTCTCCATCTAGTGGAAGATTATGAGAATGACAAGTCAAAAAAATGTTATCTATTTTAAAGGTTTTTAATGCCCAATATGTAATGTGAGTCTCCAGCACATCCAACTCCATAATAACCTAAAGTCCTAATAAATAATAATGAAGAGCAACAGCCCGTACAAATTACAAACATATGTACGTCCCCCCTCCCTCCAGCCTAGAATTCTGATTGGCCTCACATGTACATATAAACTTACAAACACTAATTTACTTATAGACTTAGAAGCACCCGTTGTGAGTCTAGAATTGATAGAACACGGTCAGGGGGAGAGGAAATAATGATACTCAGTGACTCACATGTGATGCTGCCCTTATTGGAGCTGTTCTCCTTTTCTACTGTGTCAGGCGCGGACCGCCACAACCGTCCTTGTCTCCTCACTTCTGTGGCACATCCTTCCATCTATACTGAGCCAAACGTGCTCTGCATAATGTGCCCCGAAATACAACAGTGCCGCACGCTGACCATGGAATACAATAGTGCCAGGGTCTGTTACATACTGTACCCCTAAATAACAGCACCACACATTATACCCCCTGAATATAACAGCACCACACATTATACCCCTGTATATAACAGCACCACACATTATATCCCCTGTATATAACAGCACCACACATCACCTATATATAACAGTACCACATTATACCCCCTATATATAACAGCACCACACATTATACCCCCTATATATAACAGCACCACACATTATACCCCCTATATATAACAGCACCACACATTATATCCCCTATATATAACAGCACCACACATCACCTATATATAACAGCACCACATTATACCCCCTATATATAACAGCACCACACATTATATCCCCTATATATAACAGCACCACACATTATACCCCCTGCATATAACAGCACCACACATTATACCCCTATATATAACAGCACCACACATTATACCCCCTGTATATAACAGCACCACATATTATGCCCCTATATATAACAGCACCACACATTATACCCCCTGTATATAACAGCACCACACATTATACCCCTATATATAACAGCACCACACATTATACCCCTATATATAACAGCACCACACATTATAGCCCCTGCATATAACAGCACCACATATTATACCCCTATATATAACAGCACCACACATTATACCCCCTATATATAACAGCACCACACATCACCTATATATATAACAGCATCACACATCACCTATATATATAACAGCACCACACATTATACCCCCTATATATAACAGCACCACACATCACCTATATATATAACAGCACCACACATTATACCCCCTATATATAACAGCACCACACATCACCTATATATAACAGCACCACATTATACCCCTATATATAACAGCACCACACATTATACCTCCTGTATATAACAGCACCACACATTATACCACCTGTATATAACAGCACCACACATTATACCCCTATATATAACAGCACCACACATTATACCACCTAAATATAACAGCACCACACATTATACCCCTATATATAACAGCACCACACATTATACCCCTATATATAACAGCACCACACATTATACCCCTATATATAACAGCACCACACATTATACCTCCTGTATATAACAGCACCACACATTATACCCCTAAATATAACAGCACCACACATTATACCTCCTGTATATAATAGCAGCACACATTATACCTCCTATATATAACAGCACCACACATTATACCCCCTATATATAACAGCACCACACATTATACCTCCTATATATAACAGCACCACACATTATACCCCTATATATAACAGCACCACACATTATACCCCTATATATAACAGCACCACACATTATACCTCCTATATATAACAGCACCACACATTATACCCCAGCTAGGAAAATATAAGGACCATAGAGAGTTTTGATATCCCAATCAGGGCAGGCGTTTGGGGCAGGCACACCAGGCAGACGCCTGGGGCCCCCACTCACAAAAGGGGCCCCCTGCGTCTGCAGCCCCTTTATGAAGTGCCCAGAGGGTGTACAGCAGTGAATAAGCAGTGAGTCCCAGAGTGTCTCTCCCAAAACCCCCTCCAGCCCCTCTCTGTCTTTCTCCCTGCCTGCAGTCAGGTTATAAGTTGCAAGTGAGGGGGAGGGGCCTGATTACAGCACAGCAGACAGAGGTCAGAGCCGGGCCAGGAGGAAGATGCCTGCAGCCCTGTGTGTCTGTGTCCTCTCCCCTTATCATGGCTGCTCCTAGCACTGTCCTGGGAATGGATCTGTACAAGTGAAGCCGCAGAACCTGGTAAGTATACATGTATATGTGTATCTGTGTGTACATGTGCAGTATATGGTATAATTGTGTATATCTGTGGTGCATGTGAGTATATATATATATATATATATATATATATATATATACACACTCACCGGCCACTTTATTAGGTACACCATGCTAGTAACGGGTTGGACCCCTTTTTGCCTTCAGAACTGCCTCAATTCTTCGTGGCATAGATTCAACAAGGTGCTGGAAGCATTCCTCAGAGATTTTGGTCCATATTGACATGATGGCATCACACAGTTGCCGCAGATTTGTTGGCTGCACATCCCAAAGATGCTCCATACAAGGCAGGATGGATCCATGCTTTCATGTTGTTTACGCCAAATTCTGACCCTACCATCCGAATGTCGCAGCAGAAATCGAGACTCATCAGACCAAGCAACGTTTTTCCAATCTTCTACTGTCCAATTTCGATGAGCTTGTACAAATTGTAGCCTCAGTTTCCTGTTCTTAGCTGAAAGGAGTGGTACCCGGTGTGGTCTTCTGCTGCTGTAGCCCATCTGCCTCAAAGTTCGACGCACTGTGCGTTCAGAGATGCTCTTAGGCCTACCTTGGTTGTATCGGGTGGCGATTTGAGTCACTGTTGCCTTTCTATCAGCTCGAACCAGTCTGCCCATTCTCCTCTGACCTCTGGCATCAACAAGACATTTCCGCCCACAGAACTGCCGCTCACTGGATTTTTTTTCTTTTTCGGATCATTCTCTGTAAACCCTAGAGATGGTTGTGCGTGAAAATCCCAGTAGATCAGCAGTTTCTGAAATACTCAGACCAGCCCTTCTGGCACCAACAACCATGCCACGTTCAAAGGCACTCAAATCACCTTTCTTCCCCATACTGATGCTCGGTTTGAACTGCAGGAGATTGTCTTGACCATGTCTACATGCCTAAATGCACTGAGTTGCCGCCATGTGATTGGCTGATTAGAAATTAAGTGTTAACAAGAAGTTGGACAGGTGTACCTAATAAAGTGGCCAGTGAGTGTATATATATATATATATATATATACACAGTACATAAACACACACATGTACATACAGTATATAGTATGTGTATGTATACTATATCTATAACCCTGTATGTAACCCCTTTCTCATGTACAGCACCATGGAATTAATGGTGCTATACAAATAAATAATAATAATAATATACACACATGTACATACAGTATATAGTATGTGTATGTATACTATATTTGTATACTGCATGTGTGCAGTATATTGTGTAACTATATTACCTGTGTAAGTATGTGAGCATACTGTATATACTGTATATAAACTGAATGTTTCTGTGTATATACTTCATATAGTGTGTGTTTCTATATGAATAAAGTATATATAACGTGTATACATGTATAGTGTGTATATGTGCTGCATATATAGTTCTGTAATTGTAGTGTCGCTATAAAAGGAATCAGTAGTTTACTGTATTTTTCGCATTTTAAAACGCTCCAGATTATAAGACGCACCCCAAATTTTGAGGGGAAAAAAAGCTTTTTAAATAAAATGGTGGTGCTTCTTATAATCCATGCGTCCTATTGCTTTATGGGGGTAGTGGCTGCAGTGAAGCGGGGTCCCAGGGTCGCTGTTGGAGGAGGCAAGAGTGATGGGTTGCTGCAGGCTGGGATGAGGGGGTGTTCAGATGTGCAGTGCGCCGCTACGGGTGTTCGGTGCTGCGGGGGGCTCTACCGACATTGTGTGAAAAGCCATAACCCCTGCAGTTTATTTATTTTTGCTTATTTATATAGCGCTATTACTTCCACAGACATTAGTGGCACTGTCCCCAATGGGGCTCACAATCTAAATTCCCTGTCTTCGGAATGTAGGAGGAAACCGGAGTACCCGGAGAAAACCCATGGAAATACGGGGAGAACATACAAACTCCTTGCAGATGTTGTCCTTGGTGGAATTTGAGCCCAGGACCCCAGCGCTGCAAGGCTAACCACTGAGCCACCATGCTGCCCCAGTCACATGACATGGTTTCCTATGGGGTGGACTCCTGGGAAAATAGCTGCTGGGGGCGGCGCATGCGCAGATGGAGATCTCGGCACCAAGATCTCGGGAGATGAGATCTCAGCACTGAAATCTAATCTCCCGAGATCTTGGTGCCGAGATCTCCATCTGCTCATGTGCCGCCCCTGGCAGCCATTTTCCCGGAGTCCACCCCATAGACCATGCAACTGCGGGGGCTCTGGCCTTTCACAAAATGTCGGCAGAGCCCCCGCAGCATCGTACAACTGCAGCACCGAACACCCGCAGCGGCGCACTGCACATGCGATCACCCCTTTATCCCAGCCTGCGGCCTGCAGAGACCCTGGACCCTGCTCCACCGCGGCTGGTAAGGTATATCTGCACTATAAGACGCACCCACATTTTCCCCAAAAATTTTGGGGAAAAAAAGTGCGTCTCATAATCCGAAAAATACGGTATGTCTGATGGCTTTGTCTTATATTAGGGCCTGTTCACACTTTCTTTACTGCTCCCGTCCTGATGCGTTCTGCCAGACACGGACACAAAAATGCAAGTGAAAAGGCTGCAAAACGCTGAATATTTCCTGCCACCACTGTAGATCAATCCGCAGCAAAAATGGTGAATAGACACTACAGAGGTTGTCTGAGAATGTAAAAATAATTAGCAAGAAATGATAAATCCCCTGCGGCTCCAGCACTGATGCTCTGGGGGTCTCCGCTAGTCTGAGCACTGGGCTGCAGGGGTCTTGTGGCTCCAGGGGTTTTCGCCAGTCTCAGCACTGGGCTGCAGGGGTCTTGTGGCTCAGGGGGTCTCCGCTAGTCTCAGCACTGGGCTCCAGGGGTCTTTTGGCTCCAGGGGTCTCCACTAGTCTCAATATTGGGCTCCAGGGGTCTTGTGGGTCCAGGGGTCTCCGCCAGTCTTTTCACTGGGCTGCAGGGGTCTTGTGGGTCCAGGGGTCTCCACTAGTCTCAGCAATGGGTTGCAGAGGTCTTGTCACTCCGGGGGTCTCCAATAGTCTCAGCACTGGGCTGCAGGGGTCTTGTGGCTCCAGGGGTCTCCGCTAGTCTCAGCATTGGGCTGCAGGGGTCTTGTGGCTCCGGGGGGGCCTCTGCCAGTCTCAGCACTGGGCTGCAGGGGTCTTGTGGCTCCGGGGGTCTCCGCCAGTCTCAGCATTGGGCTGCAGGGGTCTTGTGGCTCCGGGGTTCTCCGCCAGTCTCAGCACTGGGCTGCAGGGGTCCTGTGGCTTCACCTTATATTATAGTTGTGCAGCGCCCCAGAGTTCTGGTCGTTGCAGTACTGTGGCTCCGCCACTATGGGGAGCTGCGGTGCGTCCGATGGCACTGAAGGAGTTCATCTGATCAGGTATCACAGACACCAATACATTTCACAGCCGGGCCTCCGGGGGGAGCTAAGGGTGCTATTCATTAGGCCACTCCCCACCATAGTGGGTAAACTGGGGGTCAGGCAGGAAGTTAGATCAGAAAGCTGACTGGATTGGACGAAGCAACACCTTGTGGCAGAGGGTGTTGTGGAGGAAGAGACAGTAGGGTCTCTGTCAGGGGTGGGATCCTGACAGAGGCTTGGCATTGGAAAGAACGTAACGGGTCCGCGCCAGCTCCGGGAAGCGGCGGGGCCCAAGAAAGGACTAGAAGCGAGATAGATTGTGCTGAGTGAGAAACGAGATCAAGCGATAGGAGAATTCCAGTAGGAGTCGTGCTGTAAGACCGGAGCAACACCCTACTGAGGCGCACTACCGGTGGCCGGAACGCCGAGGGAGTATTATAACATTCAGCTTCAAGCAATACTCTAAACAGCGGCAGGACAGTCAGTTTAAGGCGGGCTGTCTAACACATATCACCTATGAAGTCTTGGGAGGCAATTGCGGGAGAGGGGCGTCTCTAGGGTCCCGGAAGAACTCCAGGCCTACCCGACAAACGGGTGCCGTTCTAACCGTAACATCAGGAAGGGACGGACGATTAGAAGAACATCATTTAATCGAGTTGTGAGGGAACTTAAGAAACAGACACAACAGTTGTGGGGTACTTTCCGTAAGCACAGCAGGGGAGGACTACAACACATAGCGCTAAGAAGGAAGGCACCGATTTCCACCTGTGAAGAGAACTCTGGAGGTGCCATTGGACCGGCCGGACTTGCGCAGCCTGGTGAACCGTATTCTGGACTGAGGACTCAGAGATCTCCAGTAAAGAGGTAAAGAGACTGCAACCTGGTGTCCTCGTTATTTACCGCGACCTGCACCCCACAACTGCACCGTTACAACACCACTTATTTCACTGGACGTCCCCCACTGACAGACAGGGCCACGGACCGGGTCTAGCCACCGTGACAACCCCAGGACTGAGATCCCAGAGGCCCGGCTCCGGGTACCCCTCGGCCCTGTGGCGGTGTGGGGGCGCTACAGTTGCAAAGTGAATAATAACCATCAGGGCCCCCGAACCATCGGCCACGGAGCCAGAGGGGATTTAGCAGAGTAGGTTGGGGGACATGTAGGACATTTTTTTAATCTCTTTTTATTCTGCTATTTGTGAGGTAGGATGTAGAAAAAGATGGCAATTCTGCTGTTTTCTATTATGTGACTATACACGACCTATCATGTTTTTCACGGATGCCACGTGTGCCGTATTTGACCTACGGTGCTGCACTCATGTCCAGGTTTTCCCAGCAGCACAGATGACAAGGGCCAATACAAGTCTATGGATCCGTGTAAATATGCCGTCTGTGTTTAACATGGGAAATATGTGAGAAGCTTTGTCATTTCATTTCCATTATCCATACAGGAATAACACGGATGGCACATGGATGGCACACTGATTGAAAGCACTGGTGACACCGATATCGATGTAACATGTACGTGTTTTATATTGACATGGGGGCCCCACTTTGAATTTTGCCTAGGGCCCAATTTGTCTAAAACCGGCCCTGATCCCAATCATAGTATAATTAGACACCAAAGGTATACCAAAGTACTAATTAACAAAGACCAGTTCTGTAAAATTACAATTTGTCTTTATTAATCCAAAATATCAATTTACAAACAAAAATAGTGCAGATAGAAAATTGAATCCATATACTAAAAATAGGCGGGCAGCAATGTAACCATGGAGACAAGGGAAGGCATATAATATGAACACATAAAGAACAATTAATTTATAGCGGCATCAGCACTTTGTTTGGGCATTAATACTGGTAATAGACTCGCCTCTTTTCCAAATCGCACCTCATCACCTGTGCACTTGACCCCATGCCTTCCCACCTGCTCCCCAACCTCACTAACATGCTTATTCCAGCCCTAACCCATCTCTTCAATCTATCGCTCTCTTCAGGCACCTTCCCCTCTGCCTTCAAACATGCCACCATCACACCCATCCTCAAAAAAACTAACCTTGACCCAACTGCTACGGCCAGCTATCGCCCCATATCACTGCTCCCGTTTGCTTCAAAACTCCTCGAGCAGCATGTCCATGCTCAACTTTCCTCCAACCTCTCATCTAACTCTCTCCTTGACAACCTCCAATCTGGCTTCTGCCCCCACCACTCCACCGAAACTGCCCTGACAAAAATTACTAATGACTAAAGGTACCTTCACACGAAACGACTTTGTAACGATATCGCTAGCGATCCGTGACGTTGCAGCGTCCTGGCTAGCGATATCGTTTCGTTTGACACGCAGCAGCGATCAGGATCCTGCTGTGATGTCGCTGGTCGCTGAATAAAGTTCAGAACTTTATTTGGTTGTCCGATCGCCGTGTATCATTGTGTTTGACAGCAAAAGCAACGATACCAGCGATGTTTTACACTTGTAACCAGGGTAAACATCGGGTTACCAAGCGCAGGGCCGCGCTTAGTAACCCGATGTTTACCCTGGTTACCAGCGTAAAAGTAAAAAAAACAAACAGTACATACTCACCTGTGCGTCCCCCGGCGTCTGCTTCCTGACACATACTGAGCGCCGGCCCTAAAGTGAAAGTGAAAGCACAGCGGTGACGTCACCGCTGTGCTGCTAGGGCCGGAGCTCAGTCAGTGTCAGGAAGCAGATGCTGGGGGACGCGCAGGTGAGTATGTACTGTTTGTTTTTTTTACTTTTACGCTGGTAACCAGGGTAAACATCGGGTTACTAAGCGCGGCCCTGCGCTTAGCAACCCGATGTTTACCCTGGTTACCCGGGGACCTCGGCATCGTTGGTCGCTGTAGAGCGGTCTGTGTGACAGCTCTCCAGCGACCAAACAGCGACGCTGCAGCGATCGGCATCGTTGTCGCTATCGCTGCAGCGTCGCTTCGTGTGAAGGTACCTTTAGTCACAGCTAATGCTAACAGACAGTTCTCCGTCCTCCTCCTTCTTGACCTGTCCTCTGCTTTCGACACAGTCGATCACTGCCTACTGCTTCAGATTCTTTCTTCCCTTGGCATCAAAGACCTCGCCCTGTCCTGGATTGCCTCATACCTATCCAACCGCACATTTAGCGTTTCTCACTCCCACACTACCTCCTCATCCCGCCCTCTCTCTGTTGGAGTCCCTCAAGGCTCTGTCCTAGGACCCCTACTTTTTTCCATCTATACCCTTGGCCTAGGACAACTCATAAAGTCCCATGGCTTCCAGTACCACCTGTATGCAGACGACACTCAGATCTACCT
Organism: Ranitomeya variabilis; assembly: GCF_051348905.1. NCBI lineage: Eukaryota > Metazoa > Chordata > Amphibia > Anura > Dendrobatidae > Ranitomeya > Ranitomeya variabilis. The sequence goes on along the minus strand of NC_135236.1, from coordinate 662,633,796 downwards.
CTCTGGCCCAGATGGCACCTCCCTGCTGTCCAGAATCCCGAAGTGTCTGTCAGCCACATCCTCCTTCACCTCTCGCTTCCTAAAACTCAATGTAGACAAAACCGAATTCATAATCTTTCCCCCACCTCACGTATCCCCCTTACCCAATCTATCTATTATGGTAAACGGCATCACGCTCTCTCCCGCTCCTGAAATCCGCTGCCTCGGGGTAACTCTTGACTCTGCCCTGTCCCTCAAACCTCACATACAAGCTCTTGCCACCTCCTGTCGCCTCCAACTCAAAAATATTGCCAGAATCCGTTCCTTCCTCAGCCCACAATCTACCAAAACTCTTGTACATGCTCTCATCATCTCCCGCCTCGATTACTGCAACACCCTCCTCTGTGGCCTCCCCGCTAACTCTCTTGCACCACTTCAGTCTGTCCTCAACTCTGCTGCCCGCCTAATCCACCTCTCTCCTCGCTACTCCCCTGCTTCTCCCCTCTGCAAATCCCTCCACTGGCTCCCAATCCCCCAACGAATCCAGTTCAAACTACTAACACTGATCTACAAAGCCATCCACAACCTGTCCCCTCCCTATATCTCTGAACTAATCTCCCAATATCTTCCCTCACGTAATCTTCGTTCATCCCAAGACCTCCTACTCTCCTCCACACTTATTCGTTCCTCACACAATCGCCTCCAAGATTTCTCCCGAATATCCCCCATCCTCTGGAATTCCATGCCTCAACACGTCCGATTATCCACCACCCTCGGATCCTTCAGACGGAACCTGAAAACCCATCTCTTCAGGAAAGCCTACAGCCTACAATAACCGAGCCGCTGCCTCACCACTGGCGCCTCACCCCTACCTTCTGTCTCTTCCCCACTATCCCATAGAATGTAATTTCGCAAGGACAGGGTCCTCTCCCCTCTGTACCAGTGTGTCACTGTAAACCTGTTTGCTGTAAATGATATCTACAACCCTGTATGTAACCCCTTTCTCATGTACAGCACCATGGAATTAATGGTGCTATATAAATAAATAATAATAATAATAGACTGCGGTGTTACTGTTTACAATGTGTTTGTGGCATTTCATAGGTAGCTATTATTTGGTCCTTATATTTTCCTTGTAGCTTGTTTGATAGTATCCTTAGTTTAGGAATATGCATTTCGCTTTTTGTCATTTGTTCCGATGATTTCAGAACCTTGAGTACTGCAGAAATTCTGTTGTAACCTTGGCCAGATCTGTGCCTTGCCACAATTCTGTCTCTGAGCTCCTTGGCCAGTTCCTTTGGCCTCATGATCCTCATTTGGTCTAACATGCACTGTGAGCTGTGAGGTCTTATATAGACAGGTGTGCGCCTTTCCAAATCAAGTCCTATCAGTTTAATTACACACAGCTGGACTCCAATGAAGGAGTAGAACCTGTCATGATTTCCCAATGGCAGGGAAATAAAAAATAACAAAACGGACTAGCTCTCGGGTGATGGAAACTAAAGTTGACCGTGACCTGAACCTGACACAACACTTGAAGTAGCCAGGGAGTGTTCCTACGATGCCCTAGACACCACGCGCCAGCCGGAGATCTAACTACCCCTATCAGAGGAATATACAGGCCTGTCTTACCTCCAGAGAAGTACCCCCAAAAGGAGATAGCAGCCCCCCACAGATATTGGCGGTGAGTTAAGAGGAAATGACATACGTAGGATGAACAGCAGGTTTAGCACAGAGAGGTCCACTTTCTAGATAGCAGAAGGATAGGAAAGTGTTACTTCACGGTCAACTTAAAACTCTACACAAAAACACCATCCTGAAATTACTTTAAAACTCCAGTGACAACTCATGCCACTGGAGTGGCAATTTCAGTCCACAAGAGCTTCCAGCTGCAGATAGTCACATTACTGCAAGCTGGACAAGAAGTTAGCATAAACTCAAAACAAATTCAACTTAGCTGAACAGGAACTTGAGGCAGGAGAATGCAACAGAATGCTACTGATACATTGTTGGCCGGCATAGGACTAACAGCCAAGCAGCCTTAAATAGGAAACTCCCCTAATGGGTGGCAACAGGTGAGCAGGGATTGCAGAAAGCACACAAGTGGCACTACCATCAAACACCACCGGGGGAGCCCACAAACAGAATTCACAACAGTACCCCCCCCTTAAGGAGGGGGCACCGAACCCTCACCAGAACCACCAGGGCGATCTGGATGAGCACTATGAATTGCACGAACCAAATCAGGAGCATGAACATCGGATGCTGTCACCCAAGAATTATCCTCCTGACCATAGCCCTTCCACTTAACCAGATACTGAAGTTTCCGTCTGGAAACACGGGAGTCCAAGATCTTTTCCACCACATACTCCAATTCACCCTCAACCAGCACAGGAGCAGGAGGATCAGCAGAAGGAACAACCGGTACCTCATACCTCCGCAATAATGACCGATGAAAAACATTATGAATAGTAAAAGATGCTGGGAGGTCCAAACGAAAGGACACAGGATTAAGAACTTCCAGAATCTTATAAGGGCCGATAAACCGAGGCTTAAACTTAGGAGACGAGACCTTCATAGGAACAAATCGAGAAGACAGCCACACCAGGTCCCCAACACAAAGACGAGAACCAGCACGCCGATGACGATTAGTGAACTGTTGAGTCTTCTCCTGGGACAACTTCAGATTGTCCACAACCTGTCCCCAAATCTGATGCATCCTATTCACCACGGCATCCACTCCAGGACAATCCGAAGACTCCAATTGACCGGACGAAAAACGAGGGTGAAACCCTGAATTACAAAAAAATGGAGAAACCAAAGTGGCAGAACTGGCCCGATTGTTAAGGGCAAACTCTGCCAATGGCAAAAAATCAATCCAATCATCCTGATCAGCGGACACAAAACACCTCAAGTAAGTCTCCAAAGTCTGATTAGTACGCTCAGTCTGGCCATTAGTCTGAGGATGGAATGCAGACGAAAAAGACAAATCGATGCCCATCCTGGCACAGAACGCCCGCCAAAATCTAGACACAAACTGAGTACCCCTATCAGACACTATATTCTCAGGAATACCATGCAAACGCACCACATTCTGAAAAAATAGAGGAACCAGCTCAGAGGAGGAGGGCAACTTGGGCAAAGGTACCAAATGAACCATCTTGGAAAAACGGTCACACACCACCCAGATGACAGACATCCTACGAGAAACAGGAAGGTCAGAAATAAAGTCCATAGAGATGTGCGTCCAAGGCCTCTTAGGAATAGGCAAGGGCAACAACAACCCACTAGCCCGAGAACAGCAAGGCTTGGCCCGAGCACAAACATCACAAGACTGCACAAACATACGCACATCTCGAGACAAGGAAGGCCACCAAAAGGACCTAGACACCAAATCCCTGGTGCCAAAAATTCCAGGATGACCTGCCAACGCGGAAGAATGAACCTCCGAGATAACTCTACTGGTCCAGTCATCAGGGACAAACAGTCTACCAGGCGGACAGCGATCAGGCCTATCCACCTGAAACTCCTGCAATGAGCGTCGCAGGTCTGGGGAGACAGCTGACAATATCACCCCATCCTTCAGGATGCCAGTAGGTTCGGAATTACCAGGCGAGTCAGGCTCAAAACTCCTAGAGAGGGCATCCGCCCTCACATTTTTAGAACCAGGCAGATATGAAACCACAAAGTTAAATCGGGAGAAAAATAACGACCAGCGCGCCTGTCTAGGATTCAGACGCCTGGCTGACTCAAGATAAATCAGATTCTTGTGATCAGTCAAGACCACCACCTGATGTCTAGCACCCTCAAGCCAATGACGCCACTCCTCAAATGCCCACTTCATGGCCAAGAGCTCCCGATTTCCAACATCATAATTTCGCTCAGCGGGTGAAAACTTTCGAGAAAAAAACGCACATGGTCTCATTACTGAGCAGTCAGGACCTTTCTGCGACAAAACTGCCCCTGCTCCGATCTCGGAAGCATCTACTTCAACCTGGAAAGGGAGCGACACATCAGGCTGGCGCAACACAGGAGCAGAAGAAAAGCGGCGCTTAAGCTCCCGAAAGGCCTCCACAGCAGCAGAGGACCAATTAGCAACATCAGCACCCTTTTTAGTCAAATCAGTCAAAGGTTTAGCAATGGCAGAAAAACCAGCTATGAATCGGCGATAGAAATTAGCAAATCCCAAGAATTTCTGAAGACTCTTCAGAGAAGTAGGTTGTATCCAGTCACAAATAGCCTGAACCTTAACAGGGTCCATTTCCATAGATGAAGGGGAAAAAATATATCCCAAAAAGGAAATTCTCTGAACCCCAAAAATACACTTTGAGCCCTTCACAAAAAGAGAATTAGCCCGCAAAACCTGAAAAACTCTCCTGACCTGTTGAACATGAGATTCCCAGTCCTCCGAAAAAATCAGAATATCATCCAAATACACAATCATAAATTTATCCAGATATTCACGGAAAATATCGTGCATAAAGGACTGAAAAACGGAAGGGGCATTCGCGAGACCGAAAGGCATTACCAAATACTCAAAATGGCCTTCAGGCGTATTAAATGCGGTCTTCCACTCATCCCCCTGCTTAATCCGCACCAAATTATACGCACCACGAAGATCGATCTTAGTGAACCACTTAGCCCCCTTTATGCGAGCAAACAGATCAGTCAGTAAAGGTAAAGGGTACTGGTATTTAACTGTAATCTTATTCAGAAGTCGATAGTCGATACAAGGTCTCAATGAACCATCCTTTTTACCCACAAAGAAAAAACCTGCCCCTAGTGGAGACAAAGAAGGGCGAATATGACCCTTTTCCAAAGATTCTCTGATATACTCCCGCATAGCAGCATGTTCAGGTACAGACAAATTAAACAAACGACCTTTAGGAAATTTACTACCGGGAATCAACTCAATAGCGCAGTCACACTCTCTGTGAGGAGGGAGAGAATCAATTTTAGGCTCCTGAAAGACATCATGAAAATCTGACAGAAATGCTGGGATCTCAGAGGGAGTAGATGAAGAAATGGGAACCAAAGGAGCATCCCCATGAATCCCCCGACATCCCCAGCTCAACACAGACATTGATCTCCAGTCCAAGACTGGATTATGAATTTGTAACCATGGTAATCCAAGCACTAAAACATCATGTAAATTGTATAACACAAGGAAACGAATAATCTCCTGATGGTCTGGGGTAAGATGCATAGTCACTTGTGTCCAGTATTGTGGTTTATTGCTAGCCAAAGGCGTAGAATCAATACCCTTTAGGGGTATAGGAACTTCCAGAGGCTCTAAATCAAACCCACAACGCTTGGCAAAGGACCAATCCATGAGACTCAGAGCGGCGCCAGAATCCACATAAGCATCCACGGTAACAGATGATAATGTACAAATCAATGTCACGGACAAAATAAATTTAGACTGCAAGGTACCCATAGAAAAAGATTTATCAACCTTTTTATCAACCTTTTTTATGCGTTTAGAGCATGCTGATATAACATGAGCTGGATCCCCACAGTAGAAGCATAACCCATTTTTACGCCTGTAATTCTGTCGTTCGCCTCTAGACAGAACACTATCACATTGCATATGCTCTGGTACCTTTTCAGAGGTCACCGCCAAATGGTGCACAGGTTTTTGCTCAGAAGATACCGCCAAATGGTGCACAGGTTTGCGCTCCCGTAAACGCCGATCAATCTGGATAGCCAATTTCATGGCATCATTCAGACCTGTAGGCACAGGGAACCCCACCATGACATCCTTCACGGCATCAGAGAGACCCTCTCTGAAATTCGCTGCTAGAGCGCACTCATTCCATTTAGTAAGCACCGACCATTTACGAAATTTTTGGCAGTATATCTCAGCTTCGTCTTGCCCTTGGGAAAGGGCTATTAAGGCTTTCTCAGCCAAAATCTCTAAATTAGGTTCTTCATAAAGCAACCCCAAAGCCAGAAAAAACGCATCCACATTTAGTAACGCAGGATCCCCTGGCGACAATGCAAATGCCCAATTTTGTGGGTCACCCCGTAGTAGAGAAATAACAATTTTAACCTGTTGTGCAGGATCACCAGCGGAGTGAGATCTCAGAGACAAAAACAATTTACAATTCTCTTTGAAATTCAAAAAACGGGATCTGTCTCCGGTAAAATATTCAGGCATAGGGATCTAAGGGCCCCTTCACACTGGTCGATTCTGCTACGATTACGACGCATTTGCGTCATATTCGACATCGCAGTACGAGCTCGTAGCCAGCGGTCACACTCTACGATGTTAACGCTTTTTCTGACGTAGTTGCGATGTGAACGTCACGCGTCGCAATCGTACGCTACCCTTCACACCGCCATAGTCCTACGACTCCGAGCGTGACGTATTACCAGCATGGGCGTGCTAAAACGTCACGCCCAATCAGGAGACAGGTATGCGGAAGCCCAACCCACGTAGTCGCATTACGAGCTCGTATGACCGCCGTCACATACTACGATTTCGACCGCCACAGCGAGACATTTACGACGAAAGAAAGTTCTGCTCTTTCTTTCACATCGTACGATGCTGGGCTGCGTCGCAAATCGTAACGCCATGTCACACTTTGCAACCTCGGAACGAGGACGGATAAACGTCACAAATCGAACGCTCGTTCAGACTTTGATTGCACAGTGTGAAGGGGCCCTTAGGTTCAGACATTGGAGCACGTATAACAAAATCTTGTAAGTTCTGAACCTTTGTAGCAAGGTTATTCAAACCTGCAACCAGACTCTGTGGATCCATGATTCAAACAGGTGTAACCAAAGCCATTCAGAGATTAAGAGGAGAGGAGAGAAAAAAAAAAAAAAAAAAAGGCTGAAGACTGCAGTTTAAGCAAGGAGTACAACTGAGCAAACTAAGGAGCAGTTTCAAACACAATAAAGAAAAAAAAAAAACCTTTCTAATCCTTTCCTGCTTTAGTGCATTGTTTTAACACGTGGCCGGCCAAACTGTCATGATTTCCCAATGGCAGGGAAATAAAAAATAACAAAACGGACTAGCTCTCGGGTGATGGAAACTAAAGTTGACCGTGACCTGAACCTGACACAACACTTGAAGTAGCCAGGGAGTGTTCCTACGATGCCCTAGACACCACGCGCCAGCCGGATATCTAACTACCCCTATCAGAGGAATATACAGGCCTGTCTTACATCCAGAGAAGTACCCCCAAAAGGAGATAGCAGCCCCCCACAGATATTGGCGGTGAGTTAAGAGGAAATGACATACGTAGGATGAACAGCAGGTTTAGCACAGAGAGGTCCACTTTCTAGATAGCAGAAGGATAGGAAAGTGTTACTTCACGGTCAACTTAAAACTCTACACAAAAACACCATCCTGAAATTACTTTAAAACTCCAGTGACAACTCATGCCACTGGAGTGGCAATTTCAGTCCACAAGAGCTTCCAGCTGCAGATAGTCACATTACTGCAAGCTGGACAAGAAGTTAGCATAAACTCAAAACAAATTCAACTTAGCTGAACAGGAACTTGAGGCAGGAGAATGCAACAGAATGCTACTGATACATTGTTGGCCGACATAGGACTAACAGCCAAGCAGCCTTAAATAGGAAACTCCCCTAATGGGTGGCAACAGGTGAGCAGGGATTGCAGAAAGCACACAAGTGGCACTACCATCAAACACCACCGGGGGAGCCCACAAACAGAATTCACAACAAGAACCATCTCAAGGAGGATCACAAGGAAATAGACAGCATGGGACTTAAATATGAGTGTCTGAGCAAAGGGTCTGAATTCTTATGACCATGTGATATTTCAGTTTTTCTTTTTTAATAATTTTGCTAAACTGTTTACATTTCTGTTTTTCTTAGTCAAGATGGGGTGCAGAGTGTACATTAATGAGAAAAAAAATTAACTTTTTTGAATTTACCAAATGGCTGAAATTAAACAAAGAGTGAATAATTTAAAGGGGTGTGACTAAAACGGTACAAAGATATATACCGTATTTTCCGGCGTATAAGACGACTTTTTAACCCCTGAAAATCTTCCTAATAGTCGGGGGTCGTCTTATACGCCGGGAATCGTCTTGTACGCCGGGTGTATATGGTGGGTGGGGGGGTGGGGGGAGTGGTCCTGATGACGACGAGGGGGCGTCTCACAGGAAAGTGCGTGGACTATCCCCCATTACCTCATCATAGCGCTGCAGCGTGGGGTCTCTGTGCTGGGAGCGGCGGCTGCTTCTTTTTGTGCTGCGTGGGTGCTGTGCTGTGGGGCGGCGGCTCCTCTTCTGCAGTGTGGGGCCTCTGTGCTGTGGGGCGGCAGCGGCGTATCCTCATGCAGTCAGTCGGGGCTCCTCCGGCATCTCCTTAAAGCCCGGAGGCCCCGCCGGCAGCTCTCCATTGATGCGATGCGGTGGCCTCTGGGAAAATGGCCGCTGCTCAGATTCAGATCGCGTCTACCGAGATCTCGGGACGAGATCTGAATCTGAGCATGCGCCGCCCCAGCGGCCATTTTCCCGGAGGCCACCGCATTACAGCAATGGAGCTGCCTCCGGGAAAATGGCCGCTGCTCAGATTCAGATCTCGTCTCCCGAGATCTCGGGACGAGATCTGAATCTGAGCATGTGCCGCCCCAAGCGGCCATTTTCCCGGAGGCCACCGCATTGCAACAATGGAGGTGCCGGCGGGGCATCAGGGCTTTAAGAAGATGCCGGAGGAGCCCTGACTGACTACTTGAAGATCCGCCGCCGCCGCCCCACAGCACAGAGGCCCCACACTGCAGAGGAGCCGCCGCCCCACAGCACAGCACCCATGCGGCACAAAGAGGAGCCGCTGCCGCTCCCAGCAGAGACCCCACGCTTCAGCGCTACAATAAGGTAATGGGGGATAGTCCACTCACAGTTTCCTGTGAGACGCCCCCCCCCCCTCGTCGTCATCGGGACCACTCCCAGGCACATTAGTCACCGGCCCTATAAGACGACATACGGCGTATAAGAAGACCCCCGACTTTTAAGAAGATTTTGTATTTTAACTGGAAAAGTTGGGGGGTCGTCTTATACGCCCAGTCGTCTTATACGCCGGAAAATACGGTATATTTCCGCTTTAGGAAAGAAGAAATGAAGGGTGAAGTGACTGGGTGTAACTACAACTTTGTCCTCTGTTCAGCATTAGGGTGCGTGTCCACGATCCGGATTGACGGTGCTTTGGACTGAGCGGAAAACACTCTCCACCCAAAGCGCCGCTCCCTTCTGTACGTGCAGTGATTCTGGATGTATTCATTGCACACATCCGGAATCTCCGCACCCCATACATAGGGCCCTGTTGTTTAACAGACATGCTGCATTCTAAAAAGACGTGTCGCATGTCCGTAAACGCAGGGCCACCGGATGCGTGTTCGCACGCATAGTGGAGACGGGATTTCATAAAATCCTCTCCACTATGCTCTAACATCTGAACGCTGTGGATTAAACGCTGCGGTTTACGCAGCGTTCAATCCGCAGCTAATCCGGATGTAATCCGGCACATGGACACATACCCTCAGACACTTTCAGTTTTGTTTCCTCCTTCTTCCGTCAGCCATGGCGTCTGCTGATCTGAGAGACGAGCTGCTCTGCTCCATCTGTTTATCTACATTTAATGACCCTGCCACGCTGAGATGTGGACACAACTTCTGCCGGGTCTGTATTGGTCGTGTGCTGGATACACAGGACGGGTCTGGAGTTTATTCCTGTCCTGAATGCAGAGAAGAGTTTCGGGTGCGGCCGACACTGATGAGGAACATAAATCTCCATAATGTCGCAGAACGTTTCCTGATTACTCAGCAAAAACAAGAGGAGATCACCGGGATCTGCTGCACTTACTGTGTGGACTCTCCTGTACCTGCTGTTAGATCCTGTCTACTCTGTGAGGCTTCTCTGTGTGATAAACACCTGAGATCTCACAGCAAATCACCAGAACACGTGTTATGTGATCCCAGCACTTCTCTGGAGAAAAGGAAATGTTCTGTCCATAAGGAACTTTTTAAGTATTATTGTACTCGGGATGCCATCTGTATCTGTGTGTCCTGCAGTCTGGCCGGAGAACATCGAGGACATCAGGTGGAGATGATGGATGAGGCCTCAAAGAAGAAGAAGAACAAACTGAGAAATATTCTCCAGAAACTGATCACAAAGAGAAAGAAGACTCAGGAAAGAGTCCGGAGTCTGGAGGAGCGCAGGAGAAAAGCTCAAGAAAAAGCAGCTGGAGAAGCCGAGAGAGTCACTGCCCTGTGTACAGACATCAGGAGACGGGTGGACGACCTGGAGAAGAAGGTCCTGAGTGAGATCTCCAGGCAGGAAAAGGAAATGTCACTGTCATTGTCTGCTCTGATCCATCAGCTGGAAATAAAGAAGGACGAGCTGTCCAGGAAGATGAGACACATTGAGGAGCTGTGTAACATGACGGATCCACTGACTGTCTTACAGGAACCAGACACCGGTGACTTGTGTGATCCTGAGGAGGAGGGAGGTGATGAGGACACAGGAGGACATGATAAACAGCCCCATGATGGAGATGACCTGGATGTGGCTGTGATCTCACACACATTACACACATTATGTGACGTAATATCAGGTATAAGGAGCGGGATCTATGTGGTGAATCCTGCAGACATATTACTGGATGTAACCACAGCTGGTAATAATCTCCTTATATCAGACGACCTGAAAACTGCAACCTGGACAGGAGAGAAGCAGAAACGTCCAGAAACAGCAGAGAGATTCCAGGGTTATAATCAGGTGATGAGCAGGAGAGGATTTACCTCAGGACGACATTACTGGGATGTGGAGATCAGGAGATCAGAGTGGTGGAGGGTGGGGATGTGTTATCCCAGTATAGACAGGAGGGGGTGGCAGTCACTCATTGGAGACAATAACAAGTCCTGGGGTTTGGGGAGATCTGATAATAATCAGTATTCAGTGAGACATGGCAGTAAAGTGATCCAGTTACCTGACGAGATCTCCAGTGATAGATTCAGGATATGTCTGGATTATGAGGCCGGGCAGTTGTCCTTTTATGAGCTGTGTGACCCCATCAGACATGTACACACCTTCACTGCCGCCTTCTCTGAGCCCCTTCATGCTGCATTATATTTAGGTCTCCCATCATATCTTTGTGATGGCTGGATTAGAATCTGCAGCTGAACAATAATAATAATTCAGCGTTTCTTCCAGAAAAGTGGGATGACCATATTGTCACTTGTCCTGCATGTACAATTAAAAAAAAAAAAAATTACAGCAGCTATTAACCATTTACAGTTTCCTGTGTTACATAATTACAATGTATCCGTACAAATCAGATCCTATACCGTGGCGCTGTATGGCATCACATTTTATTTATTTATTTTTTTTTACGAACCCATAGACTCATCCGATTTACACAAGAAACTCATATGTCACAGTATAGCGTCTGATCTTTACGATACATTACAATTCTGTAGCAGGAAACTAAATGGTTAATAGCTGCTGCTGTAAAAATCGAATTATACACGGATGATAAGTGAGAAAATAATCGTTCTACTTTTCTGGATGAAACTGACAATTTTTTATACTCATGTGAACCTCCCCTTAGGCCACGTTCAGTATTTGTAGCCAAAACCAGGAGTGGGTGATGATACAGAAGTGGTGACTATTATACTTTTCCTCTTCTGGTTTTGGTCACAAAATACTGAGGTAAAAAAAAAACTCAACATGTGAACGTGGCCTGAAAACAAATTGGTCTGTGTCCCCTTTTTTAGAGATCTGCTTTACTTTTCAGGCCTTGTTTTCTACATGATGAGCTGTAGTTTTATAGCTGCCATTTTCGGGTCTATACAATATTTTGATCGCTTTTGATTGATTTTTTTTTTTCACAGAATTGTTGTGACTGAAAAAAAAACAAATTCTGGAGTTTTGATTTCTTTCCTTTTTTGCTTCATGATGTTCACCGTATGGGTGAAATAATTTTGTATTTTCAACAGGTTGGACTTTTGTGGACGCGGCAATACGAAATATTTTATGTTTTAAATTGTCATTGTTTGTGACTGGGAAGGTACAATATTTTAATTGTTTTTTGTTCCTCTTTTTAAAAACTTGAGTTTATCCTTCTTTTTCAGTGTTGCAGTCGTTTGCTCTCTTGTACTATATACTGTATAATCTCAGGATCGCTGTATACAGTCACTGGCAGTTTCCTATGAAGCTCAGTCACAATCTGGGCCTTACAATAGGACGGAGGGGGCAGAGACGCGGCCTATGCATATTACACATAGTGAGGAATTGATAGATAAAGTGTAACAGGAGAATGTATAACTGCTCCTCATACAATAATCTGTGTGACAACCTTATTCCACCTTTCTATCTCGCAGGACAAGGGTTGTCGTTATGTCCCGTGTTGGTCACTTCTGTGATATTTCTGGTTTTCTATCATTTTGGAGATTGTGTTTTTCCTTTCCTTGTAATCCTCGCACTGTATTATATCTAATGTAACCGCTCGGTATAATAAACTGTCCTCTCCTCCTGTAATATTACTACTGTCACGTGTCTCCTTGTGATATAGTGGGGGCTGGAGGTGAAGCTGTAGGGGGCTCACGGGCAGCCATCGCACCAGGGCCAGAAGAAGAGACGATCCGGACTCATGGAAGAGTCAGCAAATCCCAACCGCCCCGATCTTGCCTGAAACTTTCCGGAAACTGGCGATTCCTAAAGGTTTTCATTATGCAGGAGGCCAGGAACAGGTCGCGTCTCCTGACTTTACAGTTCTCTCTATTCGGATCATCTCTTATTGGCCATTGCCCACTATGGAGGCCATAGTACAATGATATTGTAATGATATTATGGCAGGTGCTCCACCCTCCCCCGATATTATAATGGTGACATGTCCTAAGGATGTGTGATCATTATAAAAGTAGTGGACAATTCTTTATACCCAACGTGTCTTTCAATAAATCCCTACGTGCTCTCTTCATGGCGTTTTTCTCCCACTGAAATCAATGGAAAACAACATGTACAGAACCACAACGGATTATTTATCAGAAAACTGTTCAGTGGCCATTATAGAGGTATTCTCATCTTACACATTATGGCGTTGTCACCGTCAGGGCTGAGGGGGGTCACACATGTAATTCTCTCTGGTGCCTGCTATGGGACCTCTGGATACAGATGATTACACTTGCCGGGCTCCCATAGAAGTCACCAGAGGTAAATTCACGTTCATCTCTACACTGACACACACAGGGCCACCATCAGGATACTACTACCCTTAGTGGTGTATGGGGACCGTGAGCTCGGGGGGGGAGGGGACGTCAGAGATTTCATAAACAGGAGCGGCGTGTGGAGGGAGTAGGAGGGGCGTGTGGAGGGAGCAGGAGGAGGAGCATCATTATGACAGACAGCTGGGAGAGGCCACCAGTGCAGAGCCACAGGAGGGCAGGACTGCACCATCCAATCCTCGCTGAGCACGGGCTCAGTGCAGTATTCTCCCCAGTCACAGTCAGTGTGTCACTGAGCAGCAGGAGCAGCACCACCCTTGTCAGGTGAGTGTCTGAGCCTGTGCTGGTGGATGGAGTCCTGACAGGCTCCAGTCCACATGTACAGCAGACGCATCGTCAGTGAGTTGGCTGGTGTACTCAGTGACAGCGTCAGTCATACTGTCAGCACAGCAGCCGACTCACCGTGGACACTGCTATGTCCTGACCGCTATCAGTCTGTATCAGCTATAGATCCTGAGAAGAGCACAGTGTGGTGTGTGGAATTGACTCTTCACCTCCTGCAGAGAAGGATAAGGCTGTTGAGCCCATTCTGCCCCCTGATAGGACACAGCAGCCCCCTCTCAGGATTTCCACAGGTGTCATTTACTCTCCCAACTGCTCTGATAAACTTCAGTCTTTAGAATTGAGCTGCTGTGTCCTGTCAGGGGGAAGATGGGGCACAGCAGCCTCATCCTTCTCTGCAGGGAGTGAGGGGGTAACCAGGACGCTGCTCATCAGGATATATAGCTGACGAATAGGCTCACCTTCCAGAAATGTCATGTAACACAAACACACAACTATCACTGCAGCCCTCCACCAGTCAGGCCTTTATGGCAGAGTGGCCCGACGAAAGCCTCTCCTCTGTGCAAGACATATGAACGCCGGCATAGAGTTTGCTAAAAAACACATGAAGGACTCTCAGACTATGAGAAATAAGATTCTCTGGTCTGAGGAGACGGAGATAGACCTTTTTGGTGATAATTCTAAGCGGTATGTGTGGCGAAAACCAGGCACTGCTCATCACCTGCCCAATACAATCCCAACAGTGAAACGTGGTGACAGCATCATGCTATGGGGATGTTTTTCAGCTGCAGGGACAGGATGACTGGTTGCCATTGAAGGAAACATGAATGCGGCCAAGTTCAGAGTTATCCTGGATGAAAACGTCTTCCAGAGTGATCTGGACCTCAGACTTGGCCGAAGGTTCACCTTCCAACAAGACAATGACCCTAAGCACACAGCTAAAATAACAAAGGAGAGGCTTCAGAACAACTCTGTGACCATTCTTGACTGGCCCAGCCAGAGCCCTGACCTAAACCCAATTGAGCATCTCTAGAGAGACCTGAAAATGGCTGTCCACCAACGTTCACCATCCAACCTGACGGAACTGGAGGAGATCTGCAAGGAAGAATGGCAGAGGATCCCCAAATCCAGGGGTGAAAAACTTGTTGCATCATTCCCAAGAAGACTCATGGCTGTACTAGCTCAAAAGGTGCTTCTACTCAACACTGAGCAAAGGGTCTGAATACTTATGACCATGTGATATTTCAGTCTTTCTTTTTTAATAAATTTGCAAAAATTTCTACAGTCCTGTTTTTTTTTTCAGTCAAGATGGGGTGCAGAGTGTACATTAGTGAGAAAAAAATGAACTTTTTTGAATTTACCAAAAGGCTGGAATGAAACAAAAAGTTAAAAATTTAAAGGGGTCTGAATACTTTCTCTACCCACTGTATGTATAGTGTACACATATCACAAGCACAGTATATGTAGAAGTATGCGAAAATGTGACAGTATTGCAAAAAAAAGTAACTGAGGCCGGACTCCAGCTTGAAAGGCTAATTGGAGAAGATATTCAGGGAAAATAAAGGGTCTTACCTCGCTCATATGAGCGTGTAACACGACCGAGTGCTATGTGCCAGTTTATCAGATTGCACTCGGACGCTTCACCGATGCCTCCATCTTGTGCCAGTCATTACACGCTCTACCCATTCGCTACAGGGTGCAGTATAAACTCTTTCCTCTCACCCACAAAGCTCTCCACAGTTCTGCACCGCCTTATATCTCCTCTCTCATCTTTGTCTTTCGCCCTGCTCTCCGTTCTACAAATGACCTAAGACTAACATCCCCTGTAATCCAAACCTCGCACCTCCGTCTCCAAGACTTCTCTCGTGCTGCGCCAGCTCTCTGGAATGCACTTCCCCAGACGATCAGACTGATACCTAGCCCCGACCTATTCAACCGCGCTTTGAAAACCCATCTCTTCAAACAAGCCTACCACATCAACTACTCAGTAAACTAACTTTGCCCTGTTCCCTCCTTCCAATTATTCTGAATCTGCACCCTAATATTCATCTGTCTCCACACCCTCCATGCACACGATAACTGCACTTGATACTTGACTATTGCACTAAAACACACGGGCTGATGACCCGGATCATGCAGCTTTATATGAAAATCCCTATTTACTATATCGTATTTTTTGGACTATAAGACGCACCGGACCAAAAGACACACCCCAAATTTTGGGGTGAAAATAGCAGAAAAAAAGATTTTTATAAGATGGGGGTCTGTCTTATTGTCTGAATTTAAGGTATCTTAACCTGAGGGCTGGCGGTGGTACAGCAGGGTCACAGGAGGCATGGTCCCTTAGGATAAATCCAATCCGGTGTCAGTGGTGTTGATGTTCGGTGTGGGCTGTGGGGAGTGCACCTTAGCAGGGTCCCTTCCTGCTAAGGTGGGCGACGTCGCGGCCTGGTGCCCACAGGGGGTTGCGGCAGTGGTGTGGCGGCGGCAGAGGTGTGGTGATGCGCGGTACAGTGTGCACCTGAGCAGGGTCCCTTCCTCAAGTGAGGTGACGCCGCGGCCGGTGTCCAAGGCGAGCAGCAGAGCCAGGTTAATCACGCGTTTCCCGGGGCTTCAGTAAAATGGCCACGGGAGGCCGCTCGTGTGCAGATTGAGATCGCGGCGGCCATTTTCCTGAAGCTGAGATCTCAATCTGCGAACTCGGCTTCAGGAAAATGGCCACCGCAATCTCAATCTGCACACGTGTGGCCTCCCGTGGCCATTTTCCTGAAGCACCGGGAAGCAGAGAACTTAATCTGCGCATGTGCGGCCTCAGGAAGATGGCAGCCACCACTGAGAAATCCGTGATTCACCCGGCTCTGCTCTCCATGGACACCGGGCCACAGTGGCGCATCTAGGGGGGGGGCAGCTGGGGCATGTGCCCCGGGCGCAGCCGGCAGGGGGGGCGCAGTCGGGCCGCCTAATTTGGCGGTCCGCAGTGTCTCCCCCGGCGGCAGCATTCTGCCGCCCCCGGTCTGGGAGTCAGCTGTTCTCTGTGCCGACTGTCAAGCTGACAGTCGGCACAGAGAAGCTGCAGAGTGCCGGCTCCCAATGTGTGCAAAGGGGGAGGGGAGCCCCTGCAGAGTGGCTGCGGCGGGCAGGGAGAAATCCCTGCAGCTCCGCTGCCCAGCGATCTGTCTTCCTGCTTCCTCTTGCTTCCTCTCACACAGACGCGCCGCTGGATGACGTCATCATTCAGCGGCCGGCTGTGCCAGAGGAAGGCGATGGAGCTGCTGTGGCAGAGCGCGAGGAGAGGTGAGAGGTGTGTGTGTGTATGTGAGTGTGTGTGTGAGTGTGTGTGAGTGTGTGTGTGTGAATGTGTGTGTGTGTGTGTGTGTGTGTGTGAATGTGTGTGTGTGTATGTGTGTGAGTGTGTGTGTGAATGTGTGAATATGTGTGTGTGTATGTGAGTGTGTGTGTCAGTGTGTGTGAATGTGTGTGTGAGTGTGTGTGTGTGTGTGTGTGTGAATGTGTGTGTGTGTGTGTGTGTATGTGTGTGAGTGTGTGTGTGAATGTGTGTGTGTGCGAATGTGTGTATGTGAGTGTGTGTGTGAATGTGTGTGAATATGTGTGTGTGTGTGTGTATGTGAGTGTGTGTGTGTGAATGTGTGTATGTGTGTGTGTGGTTCAGTATTGGGTGTGTGTGTGTGTATCGCGCTGCAGGGGAATGTGCAGAGAAGTGAATGGTGTGTGTGGGGGGAGGAGAGGGCAATGATGGGGCTGAAGGGGAGAGAGCAATGATGGGGATGGTGGAGGAGGAGAGGACAATGATGGGGCTGACGGGGGGCATATGTCCTTGGGGGGGGCGCCAAAATGAATTCTTGCCCCGGGTGCCAGAAACGCTAGATACACCTCTGCCGGGCCACGGTGTCACCCCACCTGAGGAAGGCACCCTGCTCAGGTGCACGCCGTACCACCCACCGTGCCTCAGTATCGCTGCACCTCTGCTGCCGCCACACCACACCACTGCCGCAACCAACTGGTAAGCCTGCGTTCGCACTATAAGACGCACCCCCCACTTTCCACACAATTTTTTGGGGGAAAAAGTGCGTCTAATAGTCAGAAAAACACAGTAATTGCCAGACCTGAAATAACAAGCACTTTTCACCTATTGTGTCCCCCCATTTCCTTGTAGATTGTAGGCTTGCGAGCAGGGACCTCACCCCTAATGTCACGGTTTAAATTGCCTTAACTTGTATTGAATTTATTGACTGTACATGTCCCCACTTAATTGTAAAGTGCTGCAGAATATGTTGGCGCTTTATAAATAAAAATTATTATTATGATTATTATTATGGCCTTAGAGGATGTAGAAGTTAAGTTCTCGGTCTTCTCAATGTGCTCCGATTCTTTCATCCAATAGAATCAGATCACACTAAGATGACACTCAGGAGAGAGTTTGAGCCGAGTGTCAGTAGCGTAATTGAGCCGATTCTCTCGCTTGAGAGAATTATCACCGGGGCCGCCATCGGGGCATTACTCTCTGACTGGCGTATGGGGCCCACATCGGGCCCCAGGGCCGGACTGGCCATCGGGCACTTCTGGCAAATGCCAGAAGGGCCGGTGCCAGTAGTGGGCCGCTGCACTGTTTCTCCCCCTCCCCCCCCGCCAGTGCCGCCGCCGCATTTAACTATACCGGCTTCTATGACGCCGGTATAGTTCAATGCAATGATGGAGGAGAGAGCGTCACCTGACGCCCCCTCTCCCATCATTCCCCGCTCTGCCTCTGACACTGCGGGTGCGCGATGACGTCATATCATCGCGCACCTGCTGTGTCCCGGGCAGACTGCAGCCGCCGAGACAGGAGCAGCGCGGGCAAAAGGAAAGGTGAGGAGAGTGTTTTGTTTTTTTTTAACTGGACTGTGGGGCTATTATCGGGGGGGGGGGGGGGGGTGACGAGATGTGGACTCTGCTGTACATACCCCTGTGTGGGCTCTGCTATATACACCCCTGTGTGGGCTCTGCTGTATACACCCCTGTGTGGGCTCTGCTGTATACTGTGTGGGCTCTGCTGTATACTGTGTGGGCTCTGCTGTATATACCCCTGTGTGGGCTCTGCTGTATACTGTGTGGGCTCTGCTGTATATACCCCTGTGTGGGCTCTGCTGTATACTGTGTGGGCTCTGCTGTATATACCCCTGTGTGGGCTCTGCTGTATACTGTGTGGGCTCTGCTGTATATACCCCTGTGTGGGCTCTGCTGTATACTGTGTGGGCTCTGCTGTATATACCCCTGTGTGGGCTCTGCTGTATACTGTGTGGGCTCTGCTGTATATACCCCTGTGTGGGCTCTGCTGTATACTGTGTGGGCTCTGCTGTATATACCCCTGTGTGGGCTCTGCTGTATACTGTGTGGGCTCTGCTGTATATACCCCTGTGTGGGCTCTGCTGTATACTGTGTGGGCTCTGCTGTATATACCCCTGTGTGGGCTCTGCTGTATACTGTGTGGGCTCTGCTGTATATACCCCTGTGTGGGCTCTGCTCTATACTGTGTGGGCTCTGCTGTATATACCCCTGTGTGGGCTCTGCTGTATACTGTGTGGGCTCTGCTGTATATACCCCTGTGTGGGCTCTGCTGTATACTGTGTGGGCTCTGCTGTATATACCCCTGTGTGGGCTCTGCTGTATATACCCCTGTGTGGGCTCTGCTGTATATACCCCTGTGTGGGCTTGGCTGTATATACCCCTGTGTGGGCTGCACTGTATATACCCCTGTGTGGGCTGGGCTGTATATACCCAAAAAAAAAACAAAAAAAAACACTACCTGAAAAAATACTGATTGACAACTTAGTAAAATCAGAATATTTTATTATAACACATAAGACACCAACCAAGACAATACACAGAAAATCTCAAAGAGGCACAAGACATTATTAACCAAATGAGGCTATGCAAGGGACAAGTTATAATAATATTCAATATTCAAAATATATTGTTATTAATGCCCCTGCATATTTTCATAATGAACATAAATAAACATGAACTACGGCAAGAGGTCACATAAGAAAGGGGGAGCCACTGCTATAGTGCAAATTTAGGAGGATTTCATATCCAAATATAAAGTGCATAGTCCTTTAGACAGTTACTGCCACTATACGGTGAATGAAAGGCAGTGCCCATGCAAAGTTAGTATATTGGTTCCCCATCAAAAACCATTAATAAAGTGCATAGTGCAAATAGTTATCCTTACCGGTGCTCATGTTACTGTGCCAGTGCCTCGTTACTACACTCCAACGCACGTTTCGCAGCACGTAGCTTCCTCAGGGAGTGACCCCTGTGTGGGCTCTGCTGTATATACCCCTGTGTGGGCTCTGCTGTATATACCCCTGTGTGGGCTGGGCTGTATATACCCCTGTGTTGTGCTGTATATACCCCTGTGTGGGCTTGGCTCTATATACCCCTGTGTGGGCTTGGCTCTATATACCCCTGTGCGGGCTGTGCTCTATATACCCCTGTGCGGGCTGTGCTCTATATACCCCTGTGCGGGCTGTGCTCTATATACCCCTGTATGGGCTGTGCTCTATATACCCCTGTGCGGGCTGTGCTCTATATACCCCTGTGCGGGCTGTGCTCTATATACCCTTGTGTGGGCTGTGCTGTATACTACGCGGGCTGTGCTATATTATGCAGGCTGTGCTATATACTATGCAAATTGTGCTATATACTATGCGGGCTTTGCTATATACTATAGGGGGTATATTATATTCTATGGGGGAGGCCATGTTATATACTATGTGGCTGTGTTATATACTATTGCGGGGGTATATTATATTCTGTAGGGGAGGCTGTGTTATACTATGGGGGTATATTATATTCTATGGGGGAGGCTGTCTTATACTATGGGGGGCTGCATTATATATTATGGGGAGGTGGGCTGTATTATATTCTATGGGGGGCTGTATTAGATTTTATGAGGGATGATTGCATCATACTCTGATGGGGCTGCATTATATTCTATGGGGAGGTGGGCTGTATTCTATTCTATTTGGGGCTACATTAAATTCTATGGGGGGGCTGTATTATATATATATTCTATGAGGGGTGATTTCATCATACTCTATTGGGGGGGCTGCATTATATTCTATGGGGGGTTACATTATACTCTGTAGGGTGGTGGCTGCATTATACTGTATGTGGGCTGCATTATACTGTATCGAGGACTATGGGGAATACGTTATACTATATGAAGAACTATGGGGTGCATTATACTATGGGAAGTGAATTGTACTACATGGATGACTATGGCGGTGCATTATACTATATGGAGCACAATGAGGAGTGTATTATGCTCTGTGGAGGACTGAGCAGTGTATTTTAATATATGGAGGACTATGGTGCACATTATAATATATGGAGGACTATGGGGTATATTTTACTAAACAAGTAAAATGCTGCATATTCAGATTGTTTTTGCCGGAACAAAAATCATTGTTCTCAGCAGCACATCGCCATCGTAAACTGTAGATGTGCTGCTGATAACATGATACTGTATGGTGATCTGTTAGTGATCGTTCTGTCCCATCATTCTGTCTCAGACGGTGGAAAGAGGCCGGGAAACAAGCGTTGAACAACTTCAGTATGGTCGATCAAACTCATTTAGCGGCCTGAGATCAGCGCATGTAAGTAAATACAACCGAAATGCTTTTGTGTGATGTGCAATATGTTAGCATTTGGGGCCCCATTTTAAACTTTGCCTAGGGCCCCACTTTGCCTAAAACCGGCCCTGCCTACAAGTGTACAAAGGTATTATACAGTCACCGTGTGACAAGTGGGCCTGTGTAACTTCAAATGCCAGGGCTGAATTTTAGTCCCAGTCCGGCCCTGTCGGGCCCCCTCTCTTCTGCTCACTGAGCTCCAGCAATAGGATTCTACCAGTGCACTAACTGAACCTGCGTCTGAGACGCAGGTTCAGTTAAACTCTGTTGCCGTGTGACATGGAGCAGGATGGAGACAGATGGTGCCAGATCATGTGCAGGATGGAGACAGATGGTGTCAGATCATGGGGCAAGATGGAGACAGATGGGAAAGGATGGAGACAGATGGGGCAGGAACATGGAGCAGGATGGAGACTGGTGACAGGGACAAGGGGGCATCCTCTACGTCTGGAGGAAAGAAGGTTTAAGCATAATAACAGACGCGGATTCTTTACTGTAAGAGCAGTGAGACTATGGAACTCTCTGCCGTATGATGTTGTAATGAGTGATTCATTACTTAAATTTAAGAGGGGACTGGATGCCTTTCTGGAAAAGTATAATGTGACAGGGTATATACACTAGATTCCTTGATAGGGCGTTGATCCAGGGAACTAGTCTGATAGCCGTATGTGGAGTCGGGAAGGAATTTTTTTCCCCAAGGTGGAGCTTACTCTTTGCCACATGTTTTTTTTTTGCCTTCCTCTGGATCAACATGTTAGGGCATGTTAGGTTAGGCTATGGGTTGAACTAGATGGACTTAAAGTCTTCCTTCAACCTTAATAACTATGTAACTATGTAAGATGGAGCAGGAGCATGGAGCAGGATGGAGTCAGATGAGGCAGGATGGAGACAGCTGGGGCAGGATGGAGACATATGGGGCAGGATGGAGACAGATGGGGCAAGATCATGGGGCAGGACGGAGACACATGGGGCAGGATGGAGACACATGGTGCAGGATCATGGGGCAGGATGGAGACAGATAGAGGTATAACCTGCACAATATATACAGCGCTCGTGTGTATAATGTCACTGGTGATCACTGTATTACCTGTACACAGATGCTGCATACTAAGTACAGATGTCCTGTTTATAATGGCACTTATGGTGATATTAGCATTGTGTTTTTTTATTACTAAACTTCTCAACAAAAAAATGTCACCACTTTATAGTAACAGAACCGCGAGTTGTGCCAAAGGCGTCCTGTCTTCTGCTGGGATGCAACAAGGAGGAATCTCTTTTGAGCCACAACGAGATGCAGACATTCCCTATATAAAGTCACTAGACTTGCAACTAAAAGGACAACAACCCTCGGCTAACTCTTCACAAAGTGCAGTAGTGAAAGAGAGGGATACCAAGCACCCACTATCTTCATTACCTACAAGCTTCTTCCCTGGGCCTTTGTATACGCCATTGAGGATACCTCCTTTCGGATCAACCAAAACTCAAACCTCTTCTACCCTTCCACTTATACTGCAAAAAAATCTGTACCGGAAATACTATGTCACCAATATCTCAACAACAATCAGCTCATGAAGGAAGACTAGGAAAACAAAATCGATAAGCCTGGTTGGACCCCCCGATACGGAGTTGGGGGCAGCCCCATCATTAATTGCTCTACTTTATCTTCAAGACGCGGAAAGAGGCTCTCAGGATTCCCCCTCATACACTGAATTAGGAGAAATGGCTTTACCCTCAGGAAAGTCACTGGAAAAATACCTCAGTCACCTCACTACTAAGCATGACTTGAAATCCCTTGTCTCATAGTGTAGTATAGTGACCTAGGTTGTAGGTAGGGGGCGCTGTATGAGCTTCCAGAGTGTGCATAGAGGCGTATGGAGGCCATAGGAATGCATGATAATCACAGATATAAGTATGGTGGTGAGTCAAAGTCCGGCATTATGGTGAATGGCCGGTGTGTGTGTCGCAGAGGGAGACACTCTGCACTGTCAATCTGAGGCAAGGATGATGATGATGACAAGTGAATTGTGTGTGTTGTTTAGCTAGGGAGATTGGCAGGGATAGTTCTGAGAGATGGGAGGGTCAGACTAGCCAAACACACTCCCATCTAGGGGAGTGGTTAGTAGCATATAATGTGACTGAGGTTTGGTCACATGGGCTCTGAGTGTGGATCTGAATAGTCTGTGCTGGAAGGTCCTGGAGAGAGCCCCATGTGTTGGGAGTGGCGGCTCCCTGAAGAGCACATGGCGGGGGCTCTGGACCGCGCACAGATCAGGCTGTGGAACGGATGGAGATCCATGGTGTACTGACCGGGGTCAGCGTGAGAATGTCGGAAGGATGCCTCTAGTGGAGAGAGGTGTCCGAGAACCTGTGCAGCAATGGCAGGTAACGAATGGAGATTCGTGTATAATGCTGACCGGGGTCAGAGAAAAGGAAAGACTGAGTGTGAACGTCTGAAGGATGCCTCTAGTGGAGAGAGGTGTCCGAGAACCTGTGTGGCACCAACAGGTAATGAATGGAGATTCGTGTATTGTACTGACCGGGGTCAGAGTGAGAGACATTGTGTATGGGCACCTCAGAGGCCAAGAGGTGTCCAGGAACCCGTGAAGGTTGCCAACGGGTAACTGTCTGAAAACCGTGTATAATGCTGACCGGGGTCAGAGACGAACTGCGGTAAAGTTGAATATGTCCGGATACTGTTCAAGCTGTTACTAAGTTCCTGTGGATGTGGTTTATGTTGTGTAAAATAAACCTAAAAGACTGTGTTTTGATAGAAAACCGTGCCCGAGTGCTTTAATCCCGTGCCAAGCGAGTGTCCCCCAAGACACGTAGTAGGCGCTATGCTACAATAGGTAAAGGATGCGCAGAGAGCAGAAAATAAATCCATGTGTCAGGATGTCAAACTTCTCATGGACAGAGTGGACTTCATGGAAACAGAGCATGACGTTACCAGACAATACATCTCCATACTAAAGTAGCAACATCACTTCTTATACTAAGGCCTTAAACGAGACAAATAAGCACCTTGAAGACCTAGACATCAATGTCAGAGTGAGAGATATTCCTGAAGAAACAGATTCAGAGGATCTTTTATGCTCTACTTGAATCGTTATTCAATTCCATCCTGGACAAACCTTCCTCTCATAAATTAAAGTTGGACAGAGAACACAGCCTTCCTCACCAAAGCTGTCAGTCTCAGCCAGATATGATGTGTTGTGTCCACAACTTTCAATTAAAATAGTCCATATTGTCCAAAGCTCGTACACTCCACAAGATCTAATTTGAACTCTTATTCAGCTATATCTCGATCTCTGCTGGATTTTACTTCAAAGAAGAAGACTCCTAAGAACCCTCTTTCTTGCTGTGAGGAACAAAAACTTCCAATATGGGTGGAACTTCCCATTTGTCCTTTACAGATATGAAAAATGGGCGACCAGTGACTCTATGCTCACCCTCGTAACTTTTCGTACTGAATTGGACATTCCAGCTCCTTGTCTACCAGATTGGGAGTTGGAATTTCGTTTCACCGCACCTTCACCGATCTGGCAACGAGTAGCATCCAGGAAAACGGTTCCTCACCACGAGAAGCAACACAGCCTGACCCAAGCTGAGGAATTGTGCTTTTACTTAATCTCAGTATATTGGTGACACTATCCTTCACCTATTTACTGTATTCGTTTATCTTGTTTACCGGTGTTGGATTTCTGACTGTGATCTTTTGTATAGAAATGCTTTAAGTTAGCGTACATTTATCTTCTCTCATACACTATTTTAATCTCATTATTGTTGGGCGGTGGGCGATGGACAATGTGTTTCCCCTCATCTCCGATTTCTTCTCTGCTTCATGACACCCCATCTCCCCCTTAATATGGCACTTAATTTTTTCCCTCCCTTTTTTTTCCTTCCCTAATGGTGACATTATTGTTGTTTGTTATGTTATAGTATATGTTATGTCTTAGTCTTCCCCAATCTCTTCTGTATCTTAATAGGTAAGATGAGAACTTCTACAAGAGCGATCCCTCACCAGAATGCGATCAACCCTCAGATTGGAGAACAGTATCACTGCATTTTAGGTAAAACTTCATTCGCCCGTCATCATCAAGATTTAGATAATGGTTAATCTCTCATCACTAAATGTTAAGGGTGTAAATTCCAACAATAAAAGACATCTGGTTATAAACCCAACAAGCAGACGCAGTTTTTCTGCAAGAAACCAATTTACACCTTAATGGAAACTGTAATTTTGCTAAGCGCCTCTGTCCCATAGTATACTTAGCCTCCCAAAACGAGAAGAAAGCAGGAGCGGCCATATTGATTTTGGCTACATTGGATCAGCAGCAATAGGGAATTCCACCTTGATGGTACCTGCCCTAAGAACTTTGGATTCTGGATCACCTGAAGTTCCCTGATGAACCTCAACAACCAGTGGGGAGAAACAAGTCTGGACAGTGTTTCGTGATGGGATAAGTACCATCATTAATAATATATATAATTATTGAGCATATATGTTACATATAAACCTGGAAATATGTGATTGGTATCTGCTCCCCTTATATGCTATACGGTTGTATTATCATTTGAGCTGATGCTGAATCTATTGGACTTGGTCCATTGGCCTCAGGAAAGTTCAATATACTTGTGGTATCATCATTCTATGATTGATTTTATACTCTTGTTTTTTTTGCATGTGTTTAACTTGTAATTTCTTGGTGGTAGGGTGTATAATAGGGCACACGAGGGCCAGCCGACAGTGAGCGGGGGCACCACTTCGGATATATTAGGGCGCCAACCTCCATGGCAAGGTAGGGAATTTTTAGAAGGGAAAATATAGGAACAGTTTCCTTAACTCCATATATTTAGTTTGCTTTGTCTTGGATTCTCCACTACGACACCTTGCAGAGTGCGACACAACACCTACTTTAGAATTGGGAGTGTAAAACCTGTATTGCAGATTTTTAATTTTGAACTAATAAAGTATTAAATAAGTATGTTAAATAAGTTTTATATGGGTATTCTGGGTTCTAGACAAATTTCTGCAGTCATTTTATGTGATATCAGACTCTCAAAATGTGACAGTGATTCCAACAATTAGGCATAAAAACCTCCCCTGACTTCAAAAGAATTATTAGATAGGGCACTGACTTGTCAGATATAGGAAAATGCGCACAGAGAGAGCAGTATGTATTGTTACTCAGCCCTACTGTAACCTGATGGGCGTTTTATGAATTATTATCCCACTCGTTCTGGAGATATTTATATATAGCCTCAATTCTGATCAGAACTAATACAAATACACTTATCTATGATGCTCCAGTGTATTATGGGCCCCATATGTGATGATCTGGTGTATAATGGGCCCCATACAGTGCTCCATATATAATAGGCCCCATATATGATGCTCCAGTGTATAATGGGCCCCATATAATGCTCCGTATAAAATAGGCCCCATATATGATGCTCCCGTGTATAATGGGCTCCCTATAATGCTCCATATGTAATGGAAGCCATGAAATGCTCCATATATAATGGGAGCCATATGATGCTTGTGTATAATGGGTCCCATATATGATGCTCCAATGTATGATGATCCCCATATATTGCTCCAAACATCAAAAAAATAAATAGAAGTGACACTCACCTCTCCTCGCTGCTCCGAACTCCTCTCCGTCTGTGTCTTATGGCTCTCTGCACTGTGACTGCTCAGGCAGAGGGCACACAGAAGTGATGTCATAGCGCCCTCTGACCTGAGACGCACAGTCAGAAGATGCGGAAGACGTCACAGCGGTGGAACAGGGAGAAGTGAGTATCACAAGTGATGGGGCCCTGAGCAAGCGGGGGGACACTCATGGGTGCCGACACTGGCACAGGCTCCGAGCCCCCATAGTGCACCGGTGTCTCCAAAGGCAAGTGAACCCCCTCTCCTGCTCAGGGTCCCGACACTTGCCTGGGTGCGCCGGGTGCTGACGCCAGCCCTGGAGATGAATATTCTAAAAGAATTCTTGGAAAAAGAAAAAAAAATGATAGAATTGCTGCTCTTTCATTTAATGATGCACTACCCCCAACAAAGAGTAATCAGTCAATACAGTATACGTGCAGCAAAATTGTGTATTTATCGCATACATTCTTCTTACTAAACCAAACCTTCATATGGCTAAATTGATTGGAAAATTAAAAAGATATCGCTTTAGGAAAGAAGAAATGAAGGGTTAAGTGACTGGGTGTAACTACAACTTTGTCCTCTGTTCAGCATTAGACACTTTCAGTTTCGTTTCCTCCTTCCGTCAGCCATGGCGTCTGCTATTCTGAGAGACGAGCTGCTCTGCTCCATCTGTTTATCTACATTTAAGGACCCTGTAATGCTGAGATGTGGACACAACTTCTGCCGGGTCTGTATTGATCGTGTGCTGGATACACAGGACGGGTCTGGAGTTTATTCCTGTCCTGAATGCAGAGAAGAGTTTCAGGTGCGGCCGGCACTGACGAGGAACATAAATCTCCATAATGTCGCAGAACGTTTCCTGATTACTCAACAAGAACAAGAGGAGATCACCGGGATCTGCTGCACTTACTGTGTGGACTTTCCTGTACCTGCTGTTAGATCCTGTCTACACTGTGAGGCTTCTCTGTGTGATAAACACCTGAGGGTTCACAGCAAATCACCAGAACACGTCTTATCTGATCCCAGCACTTCTCTGGAGAAAAGGAAATGTTCTGTCCATAAGGAACTTTTAAAGTATTATTGTACTCAGGATGCCATCTGTATCTGTGTGTCCTGCAGTCTGGCCGGAGAACATCGGAGACATCGGGTGGAGATGCTGGATGAGGCCTCAAAGAAGAAGAAGAAGAAACTGAGAAATGTTCACAAGAAACTGATCACAAAGAGAAAGAAGACTGAGGAAAGAGTCCGGAGTCTGGAGGAGCGCAGGAGAAAAGCTCAAGCAAAAGCAGCTGGAGAATCCAAGAGAGTCACTGCCCTGTGTACAGACATCAGGAGACGGGTGGACGACCTGGAGAAGAAGCTCCTGAGTGAGATCTCCAGGCAGGAAAAGGAAGAGTCACTGTCACTGTCTGCTCTGATCCATCAGCTGGAAATAAAGAAGGACGAGCTGTCCAGGAAGATGAGACACATTGAGGAGCTGTGTAACATGACGGATCCACTGACTGTCTTACAGGATCCAGACACTGGTGACTTGTGTGATCCTGAGGAGAAGGGAGGTGATGAGGACACAGGGGGACATGATGAACAGCCCCATGATGGAGATGACCTGGATGTGGCTGTGATCTCACACACATTACACACATTATGTGAGGTAATATCAGGTATAAGGAGCGGGATCTATGTGGAGGGTCCTGCAGACATATTACTGGATGTAAACACAGCTTCTAATAATGTCCTTATATCAGACGACCTGAAAACTGCGACCGAGACAGAAGAGAAGCAGAAACGTCCAGAAACAGCAGAGAGATTCCAGAAATATAATCAGGTGATGAGCAGGAGAGGATTTACCTCAGGACGACATTACTTTGATGTGGAGATCAGGATATCAGAGTGGTGGGGTGTGGGGATGTGTTATCCCAGTATAGACAGGAGGGATCATCAGTCAATGATTGGAAATGATAACAAGTCCTGGAGTTTGTGGAGATATAATTATAATCAGTATTTAGTGAGACATGACAGTGAAGAGATCCAGTTACCTTATAAGATCTCCAGTGATAGAGTCAGGATATGTCTGGATTATGAGGCCGGGCAGTTGTCCTTTTATGAGCTGTGTGACCCCATCAGACACTTACACACCTTCACTGCCGCCTTCTCCGAGCCCCTTCATGCTGCATTATATTTAGGTCACCATTCATATTTTGGTGATACCTGGATTAGAATTTGCACCTGAACAATAACAATTGTTGTAAGAAATTTGCCCGGAGACCGGTGACATCACAGGGAGGGGAATCAGATTGGCAGAACATTTAATATAACAGATCATGTGATCTGTGGACCCCATTATGGACGACCCCCCCAGGATCATTACTGTTATTAGTTTTAGGGAAGGTTCACAAAAACATATAAAAATCATTCAGAGTTTCTTCCAGAAAAGTGGGACAACCGTATTCTCACTTGTCCTCCGTGTCCGTGTACAATTCGTTTTTTTACAGCAGCTATTAACCATTTACAGTTTCCTGTGTTACAGAATTACAATGTATCCGTACAAATCAGATCCTATACCGTGGCGCTGTATGGCAGCACATTTTATTTTTATAATTTTTTTACGAACCCATAGACTCATCCGATTTACACAAGAAACTCACAAGTCACAGTATAGCGTCCGATCTTTACAGATACATTACAATTCTGTAACAGGAAACTAAATGGTTAATAGCTGCTGCTGTAAAAAACTAATTGTACATGGATGATAAGTGAGAAAATAATCGTTCTACTTTTCTGGATGAAACTGATGATTTTTTATACTCTTGTGTGAACCTCCCATTAGGCCATGTTCAGTATTTGTAGCCAAAACCAGGAGTGATGACGGGTTTCTATTATACTTTTCCTCTCCTGGTTTTGGTCACAAATTCTGAGGTAAAAAAAACTGAACGTGTGAACGTGGCCTGAAAATAAATTGGTTTGTGTCTCCTTTTTTAGAGATCTGCTTTATTTTTCAGGGCTTGTTTTCTACATGATGAGCTGTAGTTTTATAGCTGCTATTTTCGGGTCTATACAATATTTTGATCGCTTTTGATTGATTTTTTTCAGGGAATTGTGACAGAAAACCCCCCAGTTCTGGAGTTTAGATTTCTTTCCTTTTTTGCTTCATGATGTTCATCGTACGGGTGAAATAATTTTATATTTTCAACAGGTTGGACTTTTGTGGACGTGGGAATACGAAATATTTTATGTTTTAAATTGTCATTGTTGGTAACTGGGAAGGTACAATATTTTAATTGCTTTGTTGTTCATATTTTCTAAAACTTTTGTTTAGTTTATCCTTCTTTTTCAGTGTTGCAGTCGTTTGCTCGCTTGTACTATATACTGTATAATCTCAGGGTCGCTGTATACAGTCACTGGCAGGTTCCTATGAAGCTCAGTCACAATCTGGGCCTTACAATAGGACGGAGGGGGCAGAGACGCGGCCTATACATATTACACATAGTGAGGAACTGATAGATAAAGTGTAACAGGAGAATGTATAACTGCTCCTCATACAATAATCTGTGTGACAACCTTATTCCACCTTTCTATCTCGCAGGACAAGGGTTGTCGTTATGTCCCGTGTTGGTCACTTCTGTGATATTTCTGGTTTTCTATCATTTTGGAGATTGTGTTTTTCCTTTCCTTGTAATCCTCGCACTGTATTATATCTAATGTAACTGCTCGGTATAATAAACTGTCCTCTCCTCCTGTAATATTACTGCTGTCACATGTCTCCTTGTGATATAGTGGGGGCTGGATGCGTAGTTGTAGGGGGCTCACGGGCAGCCATCACACCAGGGCCAGAAGAATAAGAAGAGACGATCCGGACTCATGGAAGAGTCAGCAAATCCCAACCGCCCCCGATCTTGCCTGAAACTTCCCGGAAACTGGCGATTCCTAAAGGTTTTCATTATTCAGGAGGCCGGGAACAGGTCGCGTCTCCTGACTTCACAGTTCTCTCTATTCGGATCATCTCTTATTGGCCATTGCCCACTATGGAGGCCATAGTACAATGATATTGTAATGATATTATGGCAGGTGCTCCACCCTCCCCCGATATTATAATGGGGACCTGTCCTAAGGATGTGTGATCATTATAAAAGTAGTGGACAACTCTTTATAGGCAACCTTTGTCTCTATAAATCTCCACATGCTCTATTCATGACGTTTGGCTCCCACTGGCTTCAATGAAAAATAACATGTAAACTATAGGGAGAAAAATACTTTATCTAGAAAGCTAAATAAAGCTGCTAAAAAGGAAGCAGAGAAGCACATTGCTAAGGAGAGTAAAACTAATCCCAAACTGTTCTTCAACTATATCAATAGTAAAGGAATCATAAGTGAAAGTGTAGGCCTCTTACAAAATTGTGAGGAAAGAATGGTTGTAGATGATGGTTCTTCTCCACTGTATTCACGGCGGAAAATGAAATGCCAAGTGAAATGCCGAGAGACAAAGAAAACCCTATATTAAGGGTCACCAATCTAACCCAAGAAGAGGTGCGAAACCGGCTACATAAGATTAAAATTGATGAATCTCCGGGTCCGGATGGCATACACCCATGAGTACTAAGAGAACTAAGTAATGTAATAGACAAGCCATTATTTCTTATATTTAGGGACTCTATAGTGATGGGGTCTGTTCCACAGGACTGGCACTTAGGAAATGTGGTATTCAAAAAGGGCTCTAAAAGTGAACCTGGAAATTATAGGCCAGTAAGCTTAACCTCTATTGTTGGCAAAATATTTGAAGGGTTTCTGAGGGATGTTATTCTGGATTATCTCAATGAGAATAACTGTTTATCTCCATATCAGCATGGGTGTATGAGGAATCGCTCCTCTCAAACCAATCTAATCAGGTTTTATGAAGAGGTAAGCTATAGACTGGACCAAGGTGAGTCATTGGATGTGGTATATCTTGATTTTTCCAAAGTGTTTGATACAGTGGCACACAAGAGGTTGGTACACAAAATGAGAATGCTGGGTCTGAGGGAAAATGTGTGTAAATGGGTAAGGAACTGGCTTATTTATTAACGATCTTGTAGAAGGTTTACACATACCTCTCAACTGTCCCGTATCTAGTGGGACTGTCCCGATTTTGACAGTCAGCCCCACGATCCCGAGCGGGACATTGGTTGTCCCGCACTGGTTGAGAGGTGTGTAATCACCTGGTCAGCTCCCTGAATCCCTGCACCCGCAGAGCAGCACACCACATATTGGTTGCTCTGTGCACACAGGACCTGTGATGAAGTCACAGGATGGGAGGAGTCAGGGGGTCACATGATCGGGAGGACCTCCGTGTACAGGACTTTGCTGGTTGTCATGGCGCTGGAGGAGGGTAAGCGTATGTGTGAGGTCAGGAGGTGTTTACAGTATGGATGTAGCAGAGCCATGTGTGTACGAGGTGTATGGATCGGAGCAGCGTGAGAAAGGTGTATGGAGCGGAGTCGTGTGTGTAAGATGTGTTCAGAGCGGAGCCGTGTGTGTACGAGGTGTATGGATCGGAGCAGCGTGTGTACGAGGTGTACGGAGCAGAGCAGCGTGTGAAAGGTGTATGGAGCGGAGTCGTGTGTGTAAGAGGTGTACGGAGCCGTGTGTACGAGGTGTACGGCGCACAGCCGCGTGTGTACGAGGTGTACGGAGCGGAGCAGCGTGTGAAAGGTGTATGGAGCAGAGTCGTGTGTGTAAGATGTGTACGGAGCGGAGCCATATGTGTAAGAGGTGTGCAGATCGGGGGCAGAGTGTGAAAGGTGCATGGAGCAGAGTCGTGTGTGTACAAGGTGTACGGAGCGGAGCCACATGTGTACGAGGTGTACAGAGCAGAGCCACATGTGTACAAGGTGTGCGGAGCAGAGCCGTGTGTGTACAAGGTATATGGAGCGGAGCAGCGTGTGCAATGTGTATGGAGCGGAGCCACGTGTGTACGAGGTGTACGGAGTGGTGTCGTGTGTGTACGAGATGTATGGAGAGGAGCCATGTGTGTATGAGCTGTACGGAGCGGAGCCGTGTGTGAACAAGGTATACGGAGCGGAGCAGCGTGTGCAATGTGTATGGAGCGGAGCCACGTGTGTACGAGGTGTACGGAGTGGTGCCGTGTGTGTACGAGATGTATGGAGAGGAGCCATATGTGTATGAGGTGTACGGAGCGGAGCCGTGTGTGTGCAAGGTATACGGAGTGGAGCAGCGTGTGCAATGTGTATGGAGCGGAGCCGTGTATGAGGTGTATGGAGTGGAGCCGTGTGTGTACGAGGTGTACAGAGTGGAGCCGTGTGTGTACGAGGTGTACGGAGCAGAGCCGTGTGTGTACGAGGTGTATGGAGCGGAGCCGTGTGTGTATGGAGTGGAGGCGTGTGTGTACGAGGTGTACGGAGTGGAGCCGTGTGTGTGCGAGGTGTATGGGGAGGAGCCGTGTGTGTATAAGGTGTACGGAGCAGAGCCGTGTGTGTATGAGGTGTATGGAGCGGAGCCGCATGTGCAAGGTGTATGGAGCGGAGTCGAATGTGTACGAGGTGTACAGAGCGGACGCGGGTTGTGTCGGATCGGAGCAGATATTGCTCCTCGCTCTGACACTGACTGGCACAGGCGACACGGAGAGGTCTTTATCAGTGGCGTATCACAGCTGCAGCGACGTGAGCAGTCTGCGGCGCAGCTGGATGACACAATTCAGCGCCGTCGGAGTGGAAGCTGCCGACTGCTGCGAGGGTGCGCGGTGAATGGTGTGTGTGTGTAGTGATGGAGAAGGCAATGATGGGGGTGGGGTAACTATGTGTGGCCATTATACTGTACCCAGCATTGTGTGGGGCCATTATACTGTATGGAGCATCGTGTGGGGCCATTATACTGTACCCAGCATTATGTGTGGCCATTATACTGTACCCAGCATCGTGTGGGGCCATTATACTGTACAAAGCATCATGTGGGGCCATTATACTGTATGGACCATCACGTGGGGCAAGTATACTGTACGCAGCATCATGTTGGGCCATTATACAGTATGGAGCATTATGTGTGGCCATTATACAGTATGGGGCACTGTGTGGCCATTATACAGTATGGAGCATCATGTGGAGCCATTATACAGTAAGGAGCATCATGTGTGGTCATTATACAGTATGCAGCATCATGTGGGCCCATTATACTGTATGGAGCATCACGTGGGGCCAGTACACTGTACGCAGCATCATTTGGGGCCATTATACAGTATGGAGCATCATGTGTGGCCATTATACAGTTTGGAGCATCAAGTGGGGCCAGTACACTGTACGCAGCATCATTTGAGGCCATTATACAGTATGGAGCATCATGTGTGGCCATTATACAGTATGCAGCATCATGTGGGCCTATGATACTGTATGGAGCATCATGTGGAGCCAGTACACTGTACGCAGCATCATTTGGGGCCATTATACAGTATGGAGCATCATGTGGGCCATTATACAGTATGCAGCATCATGTGGGCCCATTATAGTGTATGGAGCATCACGTGGGGCCAGTACACTGTACGCAGCATCATTTGGGGCCATTATACAGTATGGAGCATCATATGTGGCCATTATACAGTATGGAGCATCATGTGGGGCCAGTACACTGTACGCAGAATCATTTGAGGCCATTATACAGTATGGAGCATCATGTGTGGCCATTATACAGTATGCAGCATCAAGTGGGCCTATGATACTGTATGGAGCATCACGGGGGGCCAGTACACTGTACGCAGCATCATTTGGGGCCATTATACAGTATGGAGCATCATGTGGGGCTATTATACAGTATGCAGCATCATGTGGGCCCATTATACTGTATGGAGCACTGTGTGGCCATATTTTTTTTGTTTATAATTATTGTTTACGAAACATTGTGATCAGAAGTGCTAAATGGGTGTGGTTGGGGCGTCACTAGTTGTGAAATGGGTGTGGTCAGAGGTGTGGCCTAAAATTTTCAGCGGCGCGCTGACTTTGTCCCTCTTTCCCTTCCTCAAAAGTTGGGAGGTATGGGTTTACACAGTAAACTATCGATATTTGCAGATGATACAAAACTATGTAAAGCAGTTAATACAAGAGAAGATAGTATTCTGCTACAGATGGATCTGGGTAAGTTGGAAACTTGGCCCAAATTTGGGAGGATTCGCTCAGGGACCAAATTTCGGAAGATTCGCTCGGGTGCCCAAATTAGGTGGGATTCGCTTAGGGACTAAATTTGGGAGGATTCACTCAGGGCCCAAATTAGGGAGGATTTGCTTATTGACCAAATTTGGGAAGATTCGCTCAGGGACCAAATATTGACCCTAAGAAGCCGGGGAGAAAACGGGAAGGAGAGAATTAACAGTGGGCAGCCCAAGATGCCCGTCCTGGGGGCACATTCCTGCGGCGCCCCCTATGGATGCCGACCCCAGGTGTTATTGCATCACATACAATGAAAGTTTCCCGTCTCCTCCCGCAGACGCCCTCCTCACCAGCTGACTCATGCCAGGCTCACCCCCTCGGAGGAGCGATGATGTAATGCGGAGGCTGCAGCAATCCACCTCTCCGGCTCCATCTGCTGGCCACTAGGCGCCAGTGCAAAGAAAACTCGGCTCAGGCGCATGCGCAGCACTCCCTGCTGCTCAATTATAGGGGTCGTCAGGGAATTGTCAGAGGCTGGAGGTGAATGGAGGAAACACAAGATCCATAATACTGTAATAGCAGCAGTCTGTGAGCAACATATACCTGACCATAACAGGAGGCAAGGTGGAGTGTATTACTGGGGGGCTTCATTCCTGATAAGAGGGGGTCCTGCAAGATTTATCCATCTGTAATAAGGAAGAGTGATAAAAAATGCTCAATGCCTGGATACAAAGTCAATGGCTGCAGCCACCACATTTACCAATGATGTTCTGCAGCAGCTGAGGTGTATTATGATGTCCTGCAGCAGCTGAGATGTATTATGAGGTTCTGCAGCAGCTGAGATGTATTATTATGAGGTTCTGCAGCAGCTGAGGTGTATTATGAGTTTTTTTAGGGCTCTGTTACAAAGGGTTAATGTCAGTAAGCTGTGTATGACAGGAGCAGTTGTTCCAGTTTGAACCAGTTTTTCATTGGTTCTTTTATCTCTATTTTCATTGGTTTAAGTAAAAAGAGCGGGAAGAATTGTTTCTATAAATAGCTGGCTCTACCTCAGCAGCTGCTCATTCTACAGGAGCCGTAAAGGAGTGAAGCACCCGCCGCCCTCCTCTTCTTATGTTCATTGTATGTTTAGTCCTGAAGTTTTGGTAGTGGGAAAATCGCCCGGCCCTGCTGGTAGGATTGTGTCAATTTTTAGTGGATGAAATATTTAGTGTTATTTATTTATTTATAATATTACGGTTATTTATTAAAATAATTTACTGTATGTAACTCTTGATAAAGCTTCACAGCCAATTTTTAGTCCAAAGAATATTACTGTGTCTTGGTGTTTGTATTGGTTAGCTAAAGTGGGTTCTGTGTCACCATGGAGGTACGGGGGCAGGATGGAGACAAGAGGGCAGGATAGAGACACGAGGCAGAATGGAGACACGGGGGCAGGATGGAGACACGGGGCAGGATGGAGACATGAAGCAGGATGGAGACACGGGGCAGGATGGAGACATGAAGCAGGATGGAGACATGAAGCAGGATGGAGACGGGCAGGATAGAGACACGGGGCAGAATGGAGACGCGGGGCAGAATGGAGACACGGGGCAGAATAGAGACATGAAGCAGGATGGAGACGTGGGGCAGAATGGAGACGCGGGGCAGAATGGAGACACGGGGCAGAATAGGGACATGGGGCAGAATGGAGACATGAGGCAGGATGGAGACATGAAGCAGGATGGAGACATGAAGCAGGATGGAGACGGGCAGGATAGAGACACGGGGCAGAATGGAGACGCGGGGCAGAATGGAGACACGGGGCAGAATAGGGACATGGGGCAGAATGGAGACATGAGGCAGGATGGTGACACGAGGCAGAATGGAGACATGGGGCAGAATGGAGACACGGGGCAGAATAGGGACATGGGGCAGAATGGAGACATGAGGCAGGATGGTGACACAAGGCAGAATGGAGACATGGGACAGAATGGAGACACGAGGCAGGATGGATACGGTGGAGACATGGGGCAGGATCATGGGACAGATGCAGCAGGAACATGGGGCAGGATGGGACATCACATGGGGAGAATGGATATTCATGAGGGCAGGATGGGAGAACATATGGCTGGAGCCAGGAATGAGACACACGGGGCCAGGATGGGGGAGATTATTACCATAGGGGCTAATTAAGGGATATTATTACTGGAGTGATTTATTTTATTTTTTTGAGGATAATGTTAACATTTTGCCAGTATGGGGCCCTGAAATTCCTAGTGGCAGCCCTGCCCGCCATTATCAATTGGCCGCCGCCATCTTGTGATATTCATCACTAAGCGGTGCAGCACCATCCCAGAGTACCGCTCCACCTACGGTAATAATAACCTGGGAAACTCTCCCTGAATTACCTCTGTGGCCCCACGCCGCCTGCACTCTCCACTGTGGTAGTTGAGGTGGCTTCCCCCCAAACTTCTGACCCTGTCTGTCATCCTGTGGAAGCCCTTCTTGCGAGGGACCTCCTGAAGTGGTAAAGGATTAAAGCAGGTGAAACCTTCCTCCCCTGAAGACTACTCTGAGATCCGCCGTTTACTGGCACTGAAGGGGTGTATCGGACTTAGATCCATTTGTATCATAGTCTGCAATATAATTAATCATCTGTAGCACTCTACTACCACCTAGTGGCACTACATGTAACTGCATTATCATTTTCAGGTTACTGCATCAAATTGACTATACTTTAACCATACCGGTCCACAAGTTGGCTACTGATATATTTGCATGAAAATCAAATCTCACAGACCAGAGAGATATGCCTTGTAACAGAGCATGATGGATATGTAGAAACACCATTCCCCACGTCACTGTCCATAGAGAGAAGAAATCACATAAGCATTTAAAACAAACTGGCCGGGAAAAAGCAGGAGAGAACTGAATTACTCCCAAGATTATGAAATTCAACAACCCATCTAACATCCCTAGACCGGTTCTTTGTAAAGGGAAAACGTGTCCCTAAACTTCTCAACAAAAAAATGTCACCACTTTATAGTAACAAAACCGCGAGTTGTGCCAAAGGCGTCCTGTCTTCTGCTGGGATGCAACAAGGAGGAATCTCTTCTAAGCCTCGATCCACAACGAGATGAAGACATTCCCCGTATACAGTCACTAGACTTGCAACTAAAAGGACAACAACCCTCAGCTAGCTCTTCACAAGGTGCAGTAGTGAGAGAGATACCAAGCACCCACTCTCTCCATTACCTGCAAGCTTCTTCCCTGGGCCTTTGTATACGCCATTGAGGATACCTCCTTTCAGATCAACCAAAACTCAAACCTCTTCTACCCTTCCACTTATACTGCAAAAAATCCGTACCAGAAATACTATGTCACCAATATCTCAACAACAATCAGCTCATAAGGGAGGACTAGGAAAAAAAATCGAGGAGCCTGGTTGCTCCCCCTCCCCGATACGGAGTTGGGGGCAGCCCCATCATTCAATGCTCTACTTTATCTTCAAGACTCGGAAGGAGGCTCTCAGGATTCCCCCTCATACACTGAATTAGGAGAAATGGCTTTACCCTCAGGAAACAAGTCACTGGAAAAATACCTCAGTCACCTCACTACTAAACACGACTGTAAATCCCTTGTCTGAGGTAAAGGATGCCTGCAGAGCAGAAAATAACTCCATGCGTCAGGATGTCAAACTTCTCATGGACAGAGTGGACTTCACGGAAACAGAGCATGACATTACCAGACAATACATCTCCAAGCTACAGAGTAATGTCACCTCTTACACTAAGGCCTTAAATGAGACAAATAAGCACCTTGAAGACCTAGACAACAATATCAGAGAGAGAGATATTCCTGAAGCAACAAGCTCTGAGGATCTTTATGCTCTACTTGCATCGTTATTCAGTTCCATCCTGGACCAACCTTCCTCTCACAAATTAAAGTTGGACAGAGCACACAGAGCCCTCCTCACCAAAAACTGTCAGTCTCAGCCAGATATGATCTGTTGTGTCCATGACTTTCAATTAAAATAGTCCAAATTGTCCAAAGCTCATAAACTCCACAAGATCTAATTTGAAGGAACTCTTATTCAGCTATACCCTGATCTCTCCTTCAAAGAAGAAGACTCCTAAGAACCCTCCTTCTTGCTGTGAGGAACAAAAACTTCCAATATAAGTGGAACTTGCCATTTGCCCTTTACAGATATGAAAAATTGGCGTCCAGTTACTCTACGCTCTCCCCGAGATCTGGTAACTTTTCGTACCGAATTGGACATTCCAGCTCCTTGTCTACCAGATTGGGAGTTGGAATTTCCTTTCACCGCACCTTCACCGATCTGGCAACGAGTAGCATCCAGGAAAAACGGTTCCTCACCACGAGAAGCAACACATCTTGACCCGAGCTGATGAATTGTGCTTTTACTTAATCTCAGTATATTGGTGACACTACCCTTCATCTATATACTGTATTCGTTTATCTTGTTTACCGTTGTTGGATTTCTGACTGTGATCTTTTGCATAGAAATGCTTTAAGTTAACGTACATTTATCTTTTCTCATACACTATTTTAATCTCATTATTGTTGGGCGGTGGGCGATGGACAATGTGATTCCCCTCATCTCCGATTTCTGCTCTGCTTCATGACACCCCACGTATCCTTAATACGGCACTTAATTTTTCCCCTCCCTTTTTTTCCCTTCCCTAATGGTGACATTATTTTTGTTTGTTATCTTATAGTATATGTTATTGCAGCGCCCCAGAGTCCTGGTCGTTGCAGTACTGTGGCTCCGCCGCTAAGGGGAGCTATGGTACGTCTGATGGCACTGAAGGAGTTCATCTGACCAGGTATCACAGACACCAAGACATTTCACAGCCGGGCCTCCAGGGGGAGCTAAGGGTTCTATTCATTAGGCCGCTCCTCACATACTGGTAAAACTGGGGGTCAGGCAGGAAGTTAGAGAGAAAGCCGACTGGATGGGAACCAGGCAACACCTTGTGGCAGAGGGTGTTGCAGGGGAAGATTCGGTAGGGTCCCTGTCAGGGGTGGGATCCTGACAGAGACTTGGCAACTTGAGCGAACGTAACGGGGCCGTGCCTGCTCAGCATAGCGGCGGTGCCCAAGGAGGGATTGGAAGCGAGATAGATTGTGCTGAGTGAGAAACGAGATCAAAGCAACAAGGAGAATACCAGTAGGAGTCGTGCTGTAAGACCGAGGCAACATCCTACTGAGGCGCAAACAACCGGTGGCCGGAACGCCGAAGGAAGTATTTCTATATACAGCTTCAGGCAATACTTCAAACCTACGGCAGGACAGTCAGTCTCAGGCGGGCTGTCTCACCTAAATCACCTATGCAGTCTTGGGGGGCAACTTGTGGAGAGGGGCGACTCTAGGGTCCCGGAAGAGCTCCGAGCCTACCCGTCAAACGGGTGCCGTCCTAACCGTAACATCAGGGAGGGACGGAGGATTAGCATAACATCATCTAATCGTGTTGTGAGGGAACTTAAGAAACAGACACAACAGTTGTGGGGACTTTCCGTAAGCACAGCAGGGAAGGACCGCAACACATAGCGCTAGCAGGAAGGCACAGATTTCCACCTGCAAAGAGAACTCTGGAGGTGCCATTGGACCGGCCGGACTTGCGCAGCCTGGTTATCCGGGATCCGGACTGAGGACCCAGAGATCTTCAGTAAAGAGACTGCAACCTGGTGTCCTCGTTATTTACTGCGACCGGCACTTCACCACTACACCACCATTCACCACCCACTCACCG
This sequence comes from Ranitomeya variabilis, assembly GCF_051348905.1. Classification (NCBI taxonomy): domain Eukaryota; kingdom Metazoa; phylum Chordata; class Amphibia; order Anura; family Dendrobatidae; genus Ranitomeya; species Ranitomeya variabilis. The sequence continues at coordinate 662,593,043 of NC_135236.1, read as the reverse complement.
GACGTCTCCCACTGACCGGCAGGGTCACGGACCGGGCCTAGCCACCGTGACAACCCCAGAACAGAGACTTAGAGGCCCGGTGCCGGGTACCCCTCGGCCCTGCGGCAGTGGGGGCGCTCCAACTTGGCGTCACGAACAGGATGTACTTAAGCCTGAAGAATCAGGTCATGTGTGCCTTGGAACTGTGATTTATTGTGCTTGGACTGTACTTTATTGCAAGGACTGTGCTGCGCCATTTACCACCAAAATCCGCCGCCATTACAGCGCTGAGGAGAGCGCAGGAGAAGAAGAGGGGCGTGGAGTGGGCGTAGACAAGCTGAAGAGCGCGAAAGACAATGGCCGCCCAGTCTAAATATTTCTGTGTCCTGAGGACGTGTCCGTCAACAGCGGAGGTCCGCCTCCTGATCTTGTTTGGAGGGTGGAGACCATGGAGACGGGGCCGCCCACGAAAGAGACCGCGGGAAGAGGACACTGGAGAAGAAGCGAAAATGGCGACGCCGGGAGCACCGCATGAGAATGACCAGACTCGGCGAGAGGCTGTACAGCCCGATGCAACCCAGGATACGCCATCACTGCGGGAGCTGACCCTTGCGGAGCCAATGATGGGCCGACCTCCCCGGCCACCGTCCGAGGAGTGCGTGGCCGAAGCCGAGGCCCGGCGGATAGCCTACCGCTTGGAAGCCGATGCCCGTGTGATCGCTCGGCTGGGCCGGCCTATGGAGGTCCGCCTGTCTCCAGTGTCCCCTGCTTCCTCCATCCAGGCCGCGGCAGAGTGTGAGCTGCGCGCATCGGGCTTGAGGATCCTGCCGGAGGCCGAACATCTGCGGCGCCTCATGGCAGCCTGGCGGAACAGACCTCAGCCTGCAGCCCAGGTTGATCTAACCAGTGTGGAAGAAACCCCACCGTCCCACTGGGGTGTGGTGGTCTCCTTTAACTCCCGACACGGAAAGGGAGTTATCCAAGAGATCGGGGAGCCACTGCAGGTCCGCGTTGACCGTGAAGAAGTCGAGCCCTGTGGAGGATGGTATGACGCCGACCTGGAGCCTGGCGATGCCGTGACCTACACCCGGTGGAGGAGGGAAGCGGGTGGAACTGGCTGGATAGCTCGGGGTGTCCAGCGGTGCGTCGCCCTGCAGGCTGCTGCTGGAACGCCGGATGATGAGCCTTCTGTAGAGAAGGTGCCGGAGCCCGTCCCCGCGGAACCTCAGGAGGTCCGGGTCCACCGCGTGCCTCTGGGTCGCGCTCGCCCACAAGCTAGGGGGGCATCCCGGCGAGGGATCCTGTCGCTGCTGGAGCCAGGACCGGCCCTTGCCGCACCAAGGCGATCCGTTGGCCGGGTGAGGCCTGGAAGAAGACCACCCCCTACCCTACAAGACTGAGTAAGCAACAACGCTTTACCATGTAAATAGTTATTGTTCTACTGTTTTGCTGCTAAACCCGTCCAGGGTTAACTCTTAAAGGGATCCCTTTGTTGACCCGGGATCCCTATTGCTCTTTGGTTATTTTCTATCTTTTCTATGTTATCAAGAACTGCCGCAATCATGAACAGTGCATGATACAAACTGCTTGTAAATAGTTTGCACCTTCTTAAAGGTGCTCCTTACTGGTTTTACTTAAAGAAGGACTCTTTGCGAAGATACCGCACTGGAGCCTTTGCTGAGTATGGACTGGTAGCTTGAGAAGATGCGCTACCTCATAAAGACTTGGTCCCCTCTTAAAGGGGATGTTCACCTGTGTACTTACGAGTAATACTGCCTTAAAACAGTAAAGTGCTAATGATGTCTTAAAAGAGAAAGTTAATGATGCTGCTGATATGTACAAGTTATATGCAACTAACTCGTTGAAAGAAAGAAGTGTTTAATAATGTGTTCTGAGATAAAGTAATTATTGGAAAGGTGCAGTAGACCCGTAGGGGTAGACATGAAGTCCTGCATAAGTGAAAGTTAGAAGAAAGATGCAGCAGACCCGTAGGGGTAGACGTAGCGTCCTGCATATATGTTAGTAAGAAAAGTAATGATGGAAGTTTAATGTTTGATAATGTTGATAGAAAAATGAGGACAGAAAGTGAACCCGTAGGGGTTAGTGGCGAGTCCTCCTTAGAGCCATATAGAGATGGCTCAGTGATTTCAAACTGAAAGTAATGTTATGTTCTATACTGTGTATAGTAGTTGAAAAGGCAGTAGGCCCGGGCTGAAAGGGGCGGTCCTGTAAAGAAAGGAGAGGCAGCAGGCCTGGAGCAGTTAGGACAGGCGGTCCTGCAGACGTAAAGTAGGAGAATGTAGCACAGTTGCTCAAGCCTTATAATGTGTTATAAGAAGGTCTTTAGTGGATTTAGAGTGTACATCCTTAAAGGCAATGTTAAATTATTGTTCAACAATTTTGCACTAAGTAGAATACCCGGTTGGGTAACAGGAGTTGTTTATAGCCTGTAATTTATAATATTTAACCATGTTTGTAACGTTCAAGTGTCCTCACCTCCCATAAAGGGAAGCTCTGTTCAAGTATACTTATTGTTATTGCACTCAACAAAAATTGTATGTCTTTTTGCTAACCTGTATTGTTGTTTTCTTCCCAGTCCAGGAGTACTGGATTTAACCGGGGGGGAGTGCAGTGCCCCAGAGTCCTGGTCATTGCAGTACTGTGGCTCCGCCGCTAAGGGGAGCTATGGTACGTCTGATGGCACTGAAGGAGTTCATCTGACCAGGTATCACAGACACCAATACATTTCACAGCCGGGCCTCCAGGGGGAGCTAAGGGTTCTATTCATTAGGCCACTCCTCACATACTGGTAAAACTGGGGGTCAGGCAGGAAGTTAGAGAGAAAGCCGACTGGATGGGAACCAGGCAACACCTTGTGGCAGAGGGTGTTGCAGGGGAAGATTCGGTAGGGTCCCTGTCAGGGGTGGGATCCTGACAGAGACTTGGCAACTTGAGCGAACGTAACGGGGCCGTGCCTGCTCAGCATAGCGGCGGTGCCCAAGGAGGGATTGGAAGCGAGATAGATTGTGCTGAGTGAGAAACGAGATCAAAGCAACAAGGAGAATACCAGTAGGAGTCGTGCTGTAAGACCGAGGCAACATCCTACTGAGGCGCAAACAACCGGTGGCCGGAACGCCGAAGGAAGTATTTCTATATACAGCTTCAGGCAATACTTCGAACCTACGGCAGGACAGTCAGTCTCAGGCGGGCTGTCTCACCTAAATCACCTATGCAGTCTTGGGGGGCAACTTGTGGAGAGGGGCGACTCTAGGGTCCCGGAAGAGCTCCGAGCCTACCCGTCAAACGGGTGCCGTCCTAACCGTAACATCAGGGAGGGACGGAGGATTAGCATAACATCATCTAATCGTGTTGTGAGGGAACTTAAGAAACAGACACAACAGTTGTGGGGACTTTCCGTAAGCACAGCAGGGAAGGACCGCAACACATAGCGCTAGCAGGAAGGCACAGATTTCCACCTGCAAAGAGAACTCTGGAGGTGCCATTGGACCGGCCGGACTTGCGCAGCCTGGTTATCCGGGATCCGGACTGAGGACCCAGAGATCTTCAGTAAAGAGGTAAAGAGACTGCAACCTGGTGTCCTCGTTATTTACTGCGACCGGCACTTCACCACTACACCACCATTCACCACCCACTCACCGGACGTCTCCCACTGACCGGCAGGGTCACGGACCGGGCCTAGCCACCGTGACAACCCCAGAACAGAGACTTAGAGGCCCGGTGCCGGGTACCCCTCGGCCCTGCGGCAGTGGGGGCGCTCCATTATGTCTTAGTCTTCCCCAATCTCTTCTGTATCTTAGTAGGTAAGATGAGAACTTCTACAAGAGCGATCCCTCACCAGAATGCAATCAACCCTCAGACTGGAGAACAGTATCACTCCATTTTAGGTAAAACTTAATTCGCCCTTCATCATCAAGATTTAGATAATGGTTAATCTCTCATCACTAAATGTTAAGGCTATGTTCACACTTTGCGGTTTTTGCTGCGGATCCGCAGCGGGTTTGCCGCTGCGGATCCGCAGCAGTTTTCCATGCAGGGTACAGTAAAATGTTACCCTATGGAAAACAAAAACCGCTGTGCCCACATTGCGGAAAATCCCTTTAAAAACTGCGCGGAATTGCTGCGGAAAAAAAGAAGGAGCATGTCACTTCTTTCTGCGGATTCCGCAGCGGTTTTCAACATGCACCAATAGGAAAGTGCTGTTGAAAACCCGCAGAGGAATCCGCAGATGAAAACGCAGGAAAATCCGCAGTCAAAACCGCAGCGGATTTTGCACTGCGGTTTTTCCAAATCCGCTGCGGAAAAATCCGCAGCAAAATCTGCAAAGTGTGAACAAGCCCTTAGGGTGTAAATTCCAACACTAAAAGACGTCTGGTTATAAACGAGTTATGTACCCAACAAGCAGACGCTGTTTTTCTGCAAGAAGCCCATTTACACCTTAATGGAAACTGTAATTTTGCTAAGCGCCTCTATCCCATAGTATACTTAGCCTCCCAAAACGAGAAAAAAGCAGGAGTGGCCATATTGATTTCGGCTACATTGGATCAGCAGCAATAGGGAATTCCACCTTGATGGTACCTGCCCTAAGAACTTTGGATTCTGGATCACCTGAAGTTCCCTGATGAACCTCAACAACCAGTGGGGAGAAACGAGTCTGGACAGTGTTCCGTGATGGGATAAGTACCATCATTAATAATATATATAATTATTGAGCATGTATGTTACATATAATCTTGGAAATATGTGATTGGGAGCTGTTCCCCTTATATGCTATACGGTTGTATTATCTTTTGAGCAAGGGGCTGATGCTGTATCTATTGGACTTGGTCCATCGGCCTCTGGAAAGTTCAATATACTTGTGGTATCATCATTCTATCATTGATTTTATACTCTTGTTTTTTTTTGCATGTGTTTAACTTGTAATTTCTTGGTGGTAGGGTGTATAATAGGCGACACGAGGTCCAGCCGACAGTGAGCGGGGGCGCCTCTTCGGATATATTAGGGCGCCAACCTCCATGGCAAGGTAGGGAATTTTTTGAAGGGAGAATATATTAATAGTTAAGTTTCCTTAACTCCATATATTTAGTTTGCATTGTCTTGGATTCCCCACTATGACACCTAGCAGAGTGCGACACGACACCTACTTTAGAATTGGGAGTGTAAAACCTGTATTGCAGAACTTTAATTTTGAGCTAATAAAGTATTACTGTTTTAAGGGTTTTTTTATTTTGTGTTTTTTTGCAATTTAACATTTTGTCCAGAGAAAAGTACACACTTGCTCAAGAGTCAAGTAAAGGATTTGCATGTGCTCCCGAGCTTTCCTTGTATTCCGCAGTGTGAACTGGAACCTACAGCTGATGTCCTACTGCCACAGCCGGGATGGGAGCAAACTCTGATCCTGGATGTTTCCCTCCTTAAATGCTGTAGTTAAGAGACTGCCAATGTTAAATAAGTGAAGGGAGAATATAGAGACAGTTTCTGTAAATCCATATATTTAGTTTTCATTGTCTTGGATTCTCCACTACGACACCTAGCAGAGTGCGACACGACACCTACTTTAGAATTGGGAGTGTAAAACCTGTATTGCAGATTTTTAATTTTGAACTAATAAAGTATTAAATAAGTATGTTAAATACGTTTTATATGGGTATTCTGGGTTCTAGACAAAATTTCTGCAGTCACTTTATGTGACATCAGACTCTCAAAATGTGACAGTGATTCCAACAATTAGGCATAAAAACCTCCCCTGACTTCAAAGGAATTATTAGATAGGGCACTGACTTGTCAGATATAGGAGAATGCGCACAGAGAGAACAGTATGTATTGTTACTCAGCCCTACTGTAACCTGATGGTGGTTTTATGAATTATTATCCCACTCGTTCTGGATATATATATCTAATATATAAAGCTGAATGTGTGTATGTGTGTATGTCCGGGATTGGCATCTGAACCGTCGCAGCTACAGCCACAAAATTTTGCACAGTCACACGTCTGGACCCCGAGAGCGTCATAGGCTATGTTGTGAGGTGAAATTTTAACCCCGCGCTTTCCAATTCACCAAACAATTTTGCCCCTATCTACATAATGGGGAAAAAATGAAAGGAAAAGTGTTGGAGGCAAATTAACAGCTGCCAGATGTGAACAAGGGGGACTTAAAGAATGACAGCGATGGCGCCAAAGAGTATATACTGTACAGTTGCTAAGGTGGGGCCCCGACATGGGATAATCACCACACCACCACGGGGATATGAACACACACACAAAATGCGCCACACACTACCACGTGCTCGAACACATATACCACCGTCAGCGCACATTTCCCCACACATACACCAACCTCGCCACATCAAAGTCGAAACACAAAAGTCGCCGCTCAAAACTCGCCACGCGCAAAACTCTCCACATGCAAAACTCGCCACACGTGCAAAACTCGCCACATGGAAAACTCGCCACATGCAAAACTTGCACACGCGGAAAAATTGCCACATGCACAAAAGTTGCAACACATGCAAAAGTTGCCTCACACAAAACTTGCACATACTCAAAAGGCACCACACATAAAACTCGCCACGCGCAAAACTCGCCATGCGCAAAACTTGCTGCACACAACTTGCTACACTAACCTGTCACATGCAACTCGACACACAAAAAGTTGCTACACGCATGTCGCCACACAAAACTCATCTCACAAAAGTCTCTACATGCATGTCGCCACACGCAACTCAACACACACAACTTGACACACGAAACTCGCCCTAAAACACACACAAGTCTGGTATTATCTTTCAAAAATAAAAATCTGATTAATAAGCAGACAAACTACAAGAGCAACAAATGTACCATATAGGAATCCGGCAGCTGTCAGTCACATGACCAGTCTATTATGTGTATGTGTGAGCTAATATATACTGCCAGGGGGTGGGCTTCCTGTAGGCTGGGGATTTATCAGGCTGCCAATTTAGCTTACAAATACTGAGGTAAAAATACTAACCAAATAACGTGTGAACGAGGTCTAATACAGGAGGAGATGACATACAGATGTATACTATATACAGGAGGAGATGACATACAGGTATATACTATATACAGGAGGAGATGACACACAGGTATATACTATATACAGAAGGAGATGACACACAGATATATACTATATACAGGAGAGATGACACACAGGTAAATACTATATACAGGGGAGATGACACACAGGCATATACTATATACAGGAGAGATGACACACAGGTATAAAGTATATACAGGAGGAGATGACATACAGGTATATACTATATACAGGAGGAGATGACACACAGGTATATACTATTTACAGGGGAGATGACACACAGGTATATACTATATACAGGAGGAGATGACACACAGATATATACTATATACAGGAGAGATGACACACAGGTATATACTATATAGAGGAGGAGATGACATACAGGTACATACTACATACAGGAGGAGATGACATACAGGTATATACTATATACAGGAGGAGATGACACACAGGTATATACTATATACAGGAACAGATTACCTACAGGTATATAGTATATACAGGAGGAGATGACATACAGGTATATGCTATGTATAGGAGGAGATGACATACAGGTATATACTATATACAGGAAGAGATGACATACAGATTTATACTATATATAGGTGAGATGACACACAGGTATATACTATATACAGGAGATTACATACAGGTATATCTAATATATAAAGCTAAATGTGTGTATGTATGTATGTGTGTATGTCCGGGATTGGCATCTGCACCGTCGCAGCTACAGCCACAAAATTTTGCACAGTCACATGTCTGGACCCCGAGAGCGTCATAGGCTATGTTGTGAGGTGAAATTTTAACCCCGCACGTTCCAATTCACCAAACAATTTTGCCCCTATCTACATAATGGGGAAAAAGTGAAGGGAAAAGTGTTGGAGGAAAATTGACAGCTGCCAGATGTGAACAATGGGGACTTAAAGAATGAGAGTGATGGCGCCAAAGAGTATATACCGTACAGTTGCTAAGGTGGGGCCCCGACATGGGATAATCACCACACACGGGGATATGAACACACACACAAAATGCGCCACACACTACCACGTGCTTGAACACATATACCACCCTCAGCACACATTTCACCACACACACCAACCTCGCCACATAAAAGTCGAAACACAAAAGTCACCACTCAAAACTCGCCACGCGCAAAACTCGCTACATGCAAAACTCGCCATATGCAAAACTAGGCTCACGCAAAACTCGCCACACGTGCAAAACTCACCTCATGGAAAACTCACCTCATGCAAAACTTGCACACACAGAAAAATTGCCACATGTACAAAAGGTTGCACCACATGCAAAAGTTGCCTCACACAAAACTTGCACATACTCAAAACGCACCACACATAAAACTCGCCACGCGCAAAACTCGCCATGCACAAATCTTGCTGCACACAACTTGCTACACTAACCTGTCACATGCAACTCGACACACAAAAAGTTGCTACACGCATGTCGCCACACAAAACTCATCTCACAAAAGTCGCTACACGCATGTCGCCACACGCAACTCAACACACACAACTTGACACATGAAACTCGCCCTAAAACACACAGAAGTCTGGTATTGTCCTTCAAAAATAAAAATCTGATTAATAAGCAGACAAACTACAAGAGCAACAAATGTACCATATAGGAAATACGGCAGCTGTCAGTCACATGACCTGTCTATTATGTGTATGTGTGAGCTAATATATACTGCCAGGGGGGAGGGCTTCCTGTTGGCTGGGGATTTATCAGGCTGCCAATAGCAACCAATCACAGCTCAGCTTCTATTTTGCTACAGTTAATTAATCTGAGCTCTGATTGGTTAATATAGGCAACAAAGACATTCTCAGTATAACAAAGCTAATATATGTTAAGAAATGCTTCTATTAGCTTAGTTTTTGCCTTTTAATAATTACATTTCTATTTGTTTTGTGGTTTTTGTGTGCAGAATAAATTTTTGTTAACACATTCTATTTTGCTAACAGCAGTCATTAACCCGGGCGAAGCCGGGTAGTACAGCTAGTATATATATATATATATATATATATATATATATATATATATATATATATATATATATATATATATAGCCCAGAGGCGTAGCTAAGGTTTTGGTTCAGGGGGGGGCGAAGCTTCTCAGTGGGCCCCTAACCAGGTGACCTTGATTACAATTCGGTGACGCGCCCTAATAGTGGAGGAGAACCAACATAGATATTACCACCGTACGGTCAGTGGTAAATACAGTCCTACAGATCATATAAGAGATCACAGCACAGTTACAGATAATGTCTTACCGCTGATGTTTTCTGATGGAGTTGTTCACTTTTCACGTCTTTTCCATCTGGCACAGACCGACATGACAACTTCTTCCAGCTACAACTCATCTGCAGAGAATACAGCAAAGACACGTTTCACTTCTCACATTCCAGCCCCGTCATCATCTATTCCCAACCTGCACAAACTCCTCATCTTGCTGATACCCCAATACTGAGCCGCTGCTGATGAATGTGTCCCTATTACTGCCCCTGATACCCCAATACTGAGCCGCTGCTGCCGTATGTGTCCCTATTACTGCCCCTGATACCCCAATACTGAGCCGCTGCTGCCGTATGTGTCCCTATTACTGCCCCTGATACCCCAATACTGAGCCGCTGCTGCCGTATGTGTCCCTATTACTGCCCCTGATACCCCAATACTGAGCCGCTGCTGCCGTATGTGTCCCTATTACTGCCCCTGATACCCCAATACTGAGCCGCTGCTGCCGTATGTGTCCTTATTACTGCACCTGATACCCCAATACTGAGCCGCTGCTGCTGTATGTGTCCCTATTACTGCACCTGCTGTGTAAATTCTAAAGCACCCCCTCTATAATATAGTAATGCCAGGTGCAAGTGCCCTTGAAAACACTGCCCATATTTTGCCCCCTAGAAAGTAATAATTCCCTGTGTGCCCCTTTGATAGTCACAGTAACCCGAATTCCCCTATAACAATAAGTGCGCACTTTACATTTAGTAATGTCCCGAGTCTCCCCCTGTACAGCTCCCCTATACACAGCATGATGCCCCTTACTGTATAGTACCATCCACACAGTGACCCCTTAGTAGACTCCAAACTGTTTGATGGCTCCAACACTGCATGATGGCCCCTTCACTGTAATCCCCACACTGTATGATGGCCCAATAGATAACCTCCATATAGTAAAATGTGCCAGATAGTCCTCAATATAGTACAAGACAGTACCCATATAGGCAGACCCAGTAGTATAAGGCAGCACCCCCCCATAGGCAGACCCTGTGGTATAAGGCAGCACCCCCCCATAGGCAGATCCTGTAGTGTATAAGGCAGCGCCCCCCCCATAGGCAGAACCTGTAGTATTAGGCAGCACCCCCGCATAGGCAGATCCTGTAGTGCAGGGGTGTCAAACTGCATTCCTCAAGGGCCGCAAACAGGTCATGTTTTCAGGATTTCCTTGTATTGCACAGGTGATAATTTAACCACCTGCACAGATAATGATTCCTGCACCTTGTGCAATGCTAAGGAAATCTTGAAAACACGCATGGTTTGAGGCCCTCGAGGAATGCAGTTTGACACCCCTGCTGTAGTGTATAAGGCAGCAGCCCCCCAGAGTCAGATCCATTAGTGTATCAGGCAGCAGCCCCCCCCCCCATAGTCAGATCCTGTAGTGTATTAGGCAGCAGCCCCCCACATAGTCAGATCCTATAGTGTATTAGGCAGCCCCCCATAGTCAGATCCTGTAGTGTATTAGGCAGCAGCCCCCCATAGTCAGATCCTGTAGTGAATTAGGCAGCAGCCCCCCATAGTCAGATCCTATAGTGTATTAGGCAGCCCCCCATAGTCAGAACCTGTAGTGTATTAGGCAGCAGCCCCCCCATAGTCAGATCCTGTAGTGTATTAGGCAGCAGCCCCCCCCCATAGTCAGATCCTATAGTGTATTAGGCAGCAGCCCCCCCCCATAGTCAGATCCTATAGTGTATTAGGCAGCAGCCCCCCCATAGTCAGATCCTATAGTGTATTAGGCAGCAGCCCCCCCCCCATAGTCAGATCCTGCAGTGTATTAGGCACCAGCCCCCCATAGGCAGATCCTATAGTGTATTAGGCAGCAGCCCCCCCCCATAGTCAGATCCTGCAGTGTATTAGGCACCAGCCCCCCATAGGCAGATCCTGTAGTGTATTAGGCACCAGCCCCCCCATAGGCAGATCCTATAGTGTATTAGGCAGCAGCCCCTCCATAGTCAGATCCTGTAGTGTATTAGGCAGCAGCCCCCCACATAGTCAGATCCTATAGTGTATTAGGCAGCCCCCCATAGTCAGATCCTGTAGTGTATTAGGCAGCAGCCCCCCATAGTCAGATCCTGTAGTGAATTAGGCAGCAGCCCCCCATAGTCAGATCCTATAGTGTATTAGGCAGCCCCCCATAGTCAGATCCTGTAGTGTATTAGGCAGCAGCCCCCCCCCATAGTCAGATCCTATAGTGTATTAGGCAGCAGCCCCCCCTCATAGTCAGATCCTATAGTGTATTAGGCAGCAGCCCCCCCCATAGTCAGATCCTGCAGTGTATTAGGCACCAGCCCCCGCATAGGCAGATCCTATAGTGTATTAGGCAGCAGCCCCCCCCCCATAGTCAGATCCTGCAGTGTATTAGGCACCAGCCCCCCATAGGCAGATCCTGTAGTGTATTAGGCACCAGCCCCCCCATAGGCAGATCCTATAGTGTATTAGGCAGCAGCCCCTCCATAGTCAGATCCTGCAGTGTATTAGGCACCAGCCCCCCATAGGCAGATCCTGTAGTGTATTAGGCACCAGCCCCCCCATAGGCAGATCCTATAGTGTATTAGGCAGCAGCCCCTCCATAGTCAGATCCTGCAGTGTATTAGGCACCAGCCCCCCATAGGCAGATCCTGTAGTGTATTAGGCACCAGCCCCCCCATAGGCAGATCCTATAGTGTATTAGGCAGCAGCCCCTCCATAGTCAGATCCTGCAGTGTATTAGGCACCAGCCCCCCATAGGCAGATCCTGTAGTGTATTAGGCACCAGCCCCCCCATAGGCAGATCCTATAGTGTATTAGGCAGCAGCCCCTCCATAGTCAGATCCTGCAGTGTATTAGGCACCAGCCCCCCATAGGCAGATCCTGTAGTGTATTAGGCACCAGCCCCCCCATAGTCAGATCCTGTAGTGTATTAGGCAGCAGCCCCTCCATAGTCAGATCCTGTAGTGTATTAGGCACCAGCCCCCCATAGGCAGATCCTGTAGTGTATTAGGCACCAGCCCCCCCATAGTCAGATCCTGTAGTGTATTAGGCAGCAGCCCCCCCATAGTCAGATCCTATAGTATATTAGGCAGCCCCCCATAGTCAGATCCTGTAGTGTATTAGGCAGCAGCCCCCCCATAGTCAGATCCTATAGTGTATTAGACAGCCCCCATTAAAAAAAACCCCACAATACTCACTTCTCTTCCTCCTTGTTCCAGTGGCGCGAGTGACGTCAGACGCTGACAGAGGGATGATGAGGGAAGGAGAGCAGTGCAATGGGCCCCTATACTGTATAATGGGCCCCTATAATGCTCCATATATAAAGGGAGCCATGAAATGCTCCATATATAATGGGAGCCATATGATGCTTGTGTATAATGGGTCCTATATATGATGCGCCAAAGTATGATGCTCCAAACATCAAAAAAATAAATAAAAGTGACACTCACCTCTCCTCGCTGCTCCGAACTCCTCTCCGTCTGTGTCTTCTGGCTCTCTGCACTGTGACTGCTCAGGCAGAGGACGCACAGATGTGATGTCATAGCTAGGGTTGAGCGAAACGGATCAGACAAATTCAAAAATCGCCGACTTTCGGCAAAGTCGGGTTTCATGAAACCCGACCCGATCCCAGTGTGGATGCGGTCGGCAATCTTCGCGCCAAAGTCGCGTTTCATATGACGCGTTCAGCGCCATTTTTCAGCCAATGAAGGAGGACGCAGAGTGTGGGCAGCATGATGACATACGTCTCGGTCCCCACCATCTTAGAGAAAGGCATGGCAGTGATTGGCTTGCTTTCTGCGGCGTCACAGGGGCTATAAAGGGGCGTGCACGCCGACCACCATCTTACTTCTGCCGATCAGAGCATAAGGAGAGGTTGCTGCAGCTTCATCAGAAGAAGGGATATAGTTAGGAAGGGAAGATTAACCCTCAAACCGCTTGTGCTGTAGCGATTTCCACTGTCCAACACCACCTTTTCTTTGCAGGGACAGTGGAGGCTAGATTTCTGTGCATCAGCTCTGTAGCTTATAAGGCTCCCTGATAGCTGCATTGCTGTTTGTACGCAGCTGTGCAAACCAACTGCTTTTTTAAAAGCAAAAATCCTGTTGCTCCTTTCTGCACAGTTCTATTGTTTATTTGTCCACACCTTTGTGTGCAGCAGTCCTTTTTATTGCTGCCATACTTGTCCTGAGATCATTGTAGGGAGATTGAAATTGTACTACAGTCCTTGTATTTTTTGATATATCTTCCAGCCACGTTCTGCCACTTACATTGTGTAGTGTAATACAGTGGGCCTGAGTTTGGGTGCAGTCTCCCCCCAAAAAAAGGGAGATTTAAATTGGCACTAAGTGGATCTACGTCAGTTCTGTTTGTCGTATATCTTCCAGCCACGTTCTGCCACTTACATTGCGTAGTGTAATACACTGGGCCTGAGTTTGGGTGCAGTCTCCCCCCCAAAAAAGGGAGATTTAAATTGGCACTAAGTGGATCTACGTCAATTCTGTTTGTCGTATATCTTCTAGCCACGTTCTGCCACTTACATTGCGTAGTGTAATACACTGGGCCTGAGTTTGGGTACAGTGTAGCGCCCCCACTGCCGCAGGGCCGAGGGGTACCCGGTACCGGGCCTCTGAGTCTCTGCTCTGGGGTTGTCACGGTGGCTAGACCCGGTCCGTGACCTTGCTGAGGGGCACATAATGAAAGGTGGTGGTATGGGATGATAACGTTATGGTACGGTGTAGTGCCAGTCGCAGTAAATAACGAGGACACCAGGTTGCAGTCTCTTTACCTCTTTACTGAAGGCTTCTGGGTCCTCAGTCCGGAATACGGTTAACAGGGCTGCGCAAGTCCGGCCGGTCCGATGGCACCTCCAGAGTTCCCTTCGCAGGTGGAAATCTGTGCCTACCTGCTAGCGCTTGTGTGTTGTGGTCCTTCCCTGCTGTGCTTACGGGATAGTACCCCACAACTGTTGTGTCTGTTTCTCGTGTTCCCTCACAACTCGATTCTGATGTTCTTCTACGTCCCCCTGATCTTACGGTTAGGACGCACCCGTATGACGGGGAGGCTGGGAGGTTCTTCCTGGGCTCTATCGTCACCCCTCTCCTGTTGTTACCCCCCTATGTCTTCCTGGGTCTGTGTGAGACGGCCCGCCTGTGACTGAATGTCCTGCCGTAGGTTTGAAGTTTGGCTTGGAGCTCTATACTTCCTCGGCGTTCCGGCCACCGGTTATGCGCCTCAATAGGATGTTGCCTCGATCTTACAGCACGACTCCTACTGGTATTCTCCTAGTTGCGTTGATCTCGTTTCTCACTCAGCACAATAAATCTCGCTTCTTGTCCTTTCTTGGGGTTCTGTTCTAACTTCCTGCCTAACCCCCAGTTTTACCAGACTGTGAGGAGTGGCCTAATAAATAGAACCCTTAGCTCCCCCTGGAGGCCAGACTGTGAAATGTATTGGTGTCTGTGATACCTGGTCAGATGAACTCCTTCAGTGCCATCAGACGTACCATAGCCCCCCTTAGCGGCGGAGCCACAGTACTGCAACGACCAGGACTCTGGGGCGCTGCAACAGTCTCCCCCCCAAAAAAGGGAGATTTAAATTCTCAACAAGTTTAGATACACCTTCTACCTTGTTTTACAGTACCATATAACGGTTGTTATTTTGGTTACATTTTCCCAAAAATGAGGAAGTCTAGTGGAAGAGGCCGTGGGCGGTCGTTGCCAGCTGGTAATGATGATGGTGGAGCATCTGATGGTAGTGGGAAAAGCAAAATAGCACCTAAGGCTCGAGTTGTTGAGCCAGCGTCATCGTCTGGCTACACAAGGCCTCGAAGGCTCCCTTATCTGGGAGTAGGAAAACCGCTTTTAAAGCCGGAGCAGCAGGAAAAAGTTTTGGCTTTCCTTGCTGACTCCAGCTCTTTCGCCTCCTCTTCAGAAAGTTCCAAATATAAAAGCAGCGAGTCGTCAGTGGATGCTCCCGGTCAGGAACAAGTCGCTTCCTTGTGTCCTTCACCCAAACCAAAAGTGAAGGATGCGTCAGGCGACACTACAGGTTACTCCATGGAGCTCTTTACACATACCGTGCCTGGGTTAGAAAGGGAAATTGTTAACAGCCCATTACAAGATGAATCGGACATGGAGTGCACTGATGCACAGCCACAGCTAGATTATTATGCTGTTCCATTGACTCAGATCACTATATTGCCCTCGCAGTGTACTGAGCCAGAATCTGACCCTGATGAGACTATGGTGCCCCGTCCCGAACGCTATAGCACCTTACACGGTGACACAGAGAAAGGTGCACATGACATTGAAGAGGAGGTGATAGATGACCCAGTTGTTGACCCAGATTGGCAGCCATTGGGGGAAGAGGGTGCCGCTGCCAGTAGCTCAGAAGCGGAGGAGGATGATCCGCAGCAGCCATCTACATTGCAACAGCTTTCATCTGGCAGGCCCGTATCTGGCCAAAAACGTTTGTCAAAAACAAAAACAGTTTTAGAACAGCGTGGCCATCCGGTGAAAGTAGCACAGCGTGCAATGCCTGAAAATGTTATCCATAGTAGGAAGAGTGCAGTGTGGCAATTTTTTAACCAAGATCCGAATGATCAGTCAAAAGTTATCTGTAAGAAATGCTCAAAGACCTTTAGCAGAGGGAAGAATCTCCAAAATTTAAATACAATGTGCATGCGTAGACATTTAACCAGCATGCACTTGCAAGCCTGGACTAACTACCAAACGTCCCGTACCGTTGGTGCACCTGCTCAGAATGAAGGTAGTCAGCAACGCTACATTGCTTCCCTCACTGTAAACCCACCGGTTAGGACACCACCAGCAGCAAATGTGGAGGTATCGTCGCAAGGCTAAAGCAGTCAGGGAATCATAAGGTTTTTGGTAGGAAACACTGTATGTAGGCCAACATCGAGAATACCATCACCAACCCTCTCTCAATCCGACATGTCCACCACCACCACCACCACCGCTAGTTCCACCATATGCACCTCTCCAATCCAGCTCACCCTACAAGAGACTCTTGTTAGGAAAAGAAACTACTCATCCTCTCATCCGCGTACACAGGGTTTGAACGCCCATATTGCTAGACTAATCTCGTTAGAGATGATGCCCTACCAGTTGGTTGAAAGCAAAGCTTTCAAAGACCTGATGGCCTACGCAGTACCATGCTATGACCTACCCAGTCGACACTTCTTTGCGAGAAAAGCCATCCCAGCCCTCCACCAGCATGTCAAAGACCGCATTGTCCATGCACTGAGGCAATCAGTCAGTAGAAAGGTGCACCTCACAACAGATGCATGGACCAGTAGGCATGGCCAGGGACGTTATGTGTTCATCACGGCACACTGGGTTAATGTGGTCGATTCAGAGTCCACACGGGACAGCCATAGTGGGACAGTTCTGCCTAGCCCACGGTCTAGGAAACAGTTGGCTGTAGGCGTTTGCCACCCCTCCTCCTCCTCCTCCAGAAACGAAAGCTCGTCCACAGAGCGCAGTCGCACGACCACTCCATCCGCAGCTGCCAGTGTTGCACACAAGGTGTCCCATTATGGAACAGCTAGTGGTAAGCGTCAGCAGGCTGTGTTGGAAATGAAGTGTTTGGGCGACAACAGACACACCGCGGAAGTACTGGCCGAGTACTTGCAGCAAGAAACTCAGTCATGGCTGGGCTGTGTACATCTTGAGGCAGGCAAGGTAGTCAGTGATAACGGAAGGAATTTTATGGCTGCCATAGCCCTTTCAGAACTTAAACACATTCCTTGCCTGGTTCACACCTTGAACCTGGTGGTGCAGTGCTTCCTGAAAAATTATCCGGGGTTACCAGCCCTGCTCCTGAAGGTGCGAAGACTTTGCTCGCACATCCGCCGGTCGCCCGTACACTCCAGCCGTATGCTGAACCATCAGCGATCGCTGAAGCTTCCCCAGCACTGCCTAATAATCGATGTTGCAACAAGGTGGAACTCCACACTGCACATGCCTCAGAGGCTGTGTGAACAGAGGCGTGCTGTAATGTATTTGTGGGAGGATACACATACACAGGCAGGCAGTTGGATGGCAGACATGGAGTTGTCAGGTTTGCAGTGGTCGAAGCTACAAGACCTCTGTCAAGTCCTTCAGTGTTTTGAGGAATGCACACGGCTGGTAAGTGCAGACGATGCCATCATAAGCATGAGCATCCCACTAATGCTTCTGCTGATGCAAAGTTTGACGCACATTAAGGAGCAGGCGTCTGCAGCCGAGGATGAGGGAAGCCTTGATGACAGTCAGCCATTGTCTGCTCAGGGAACTCTCCTGGACGAAGTGGTGGACGAAGAGGAGGAGGAGGATGATGGGGATGAATATTTATGGGAGGAGGATGCTTCTCAGGGGGCAATAGAAACTGGTGGCGTTGCAAGGTCAGGTACAGGGTTTTTGCGGGAGACAAGTGATGTTGATTTGCAAGAAAGTGCTCCTTAACCCAGCACAAGCAGTGAATTGACACCTGGAACATTGGCCCACATGGCTGAGTATGCCTTGCGTATCCTAAAAAGGGACCCCCGCATTATCAAAATGATGACCGATGACGATTACTGGTTGGCCTGCCTCCTGGATCCACGATATAAAGGAAAATTACAAAATATCATGCCACATGAGAACCTTGAGCAAATATAGGCTACCAAACAAGCAACTCTTGTAGACCGTTTGGTTCAGGCATTCCCAGCACACAGCGGCAGTGATGGTTCTCACACGAGCTGTAGGGGGGCCACATGGCAGAGGTGTTAGAGGTGCACAAATCAGAAGTGGCGTTGGACAGAGGGGTTTTATGACCAGGTTGTGGAGTGATTTCGCAATGACCGCAGACAGGTACTGCTGCATCGATTCAAAGTGACAGGAGACTGCATTTGTCCAGTATGGTTACGAACTATTTTTCCTCCCTTATCGATGTTCTCCCTCACAGGTCATTCCCCTTTCATTACTGGGCATCTAAAATAGACACCTGGCCTGATTTGGCAGAATATGCATTACAGGAGCTTGCTTGCCCTGCTGCTAGTGTGCTATCAGAAAGAGTCTTCAGTGCTGCTGGTTCAATACTGACCGAAAAAAAGGACTCGTCTGGCTACCCAAAATGTTGATGATCTAACCTTCATTAAAATGAACCAATGATGGATTTCAAATTATTTTGCCCCACCTTCCCCTGCTGACACGTAGCTTGCCTGAAACATGTCTTGCTATTGGCCTCCTCTTACTGACTGCTCCAATTCCTCCATTTGCAGTTGCTGAATGTCCACCATAGGCCATTTTTTTACCTCCCTAAATGGGCTGACTCCCCCCGCAGGGCCATGGTCACCACCTAGCTCAAGCACCCGTGCGAGTGCCGTTTGCCTGGACAGGTGGGTGCGCCCACTCTTGGGCGACGGCACTGGCACAGGGTACCTCATAGTACAATGAAGTGTCTCTGACGGTGGTGGTGCACAACCAACGTCAGACACACCGTCGTAATATGAGGGGCCCTGTGCCAGTACCACCGCCCACGAGAGTGTTCCCCCCCAAGTCGAACAGTGCTCTACCATTTGCAAAACTTACCTCTCCCTGCTCCACCACTGTGTAGTCTGTGCTGTTAAATCCTTCAATGGCACTGCCAATACAAATTTGTTGAAATGATAGATGATAGTAAAAATATACAGGGGCCCTGGCCTCCATATAGACCAGTTAATACTTTGTGCCAACTACCACTGTCTGCTACTCAGCAGAGGAGCCCACCCCTGTACCTAGCTATGCCACCTGTTTATTTATGAACATTTTTTTGGCAGACATTTACCTCACTTCATTATTTTGGCCTACTAACTGTGTCAGCCACAACTTACAGTTGTCCTCCACTGAACAAAGCTATGCTGCCTGTGTACTCCTGTAACTAATTTTGAACTGCATTTAGCCTACTTTTTTATTTTATTATAGATCAACTTGGCACACACGTGATGAGATGCAAGTGAAGTTTAATTAAGGAGAGTACATACAATATAGACGTTTCGGTCATAGACTTTCATCAATGTACCTCTCTCAGGGAGGTAACTTGTAAGTGGATCTAGGGAGATTGACCCCCTTTGGTCATCTGGTACAATTAAGTACGGAATGAACGCCAAATGTGGCACTATAGGTATGGTGTCTGGACGCGGTATCCACCGCTCGGACGAGCGGTGGATACCGCGTCCAGACACCATACCTATAGTGCCACATTTGGCGTTCATTCCGTACTAAATTGTACCAGATGACCAAAGGGGGTCAATCTCCCTAGATCCACTTACAAGTTACCTCCCTGAGAGAGGTACATTGATGAAGGTCTATGACCGAAACGTCTATATTGTATGTACTCTCCTTAATTAAACTTCACTTGCATCTCATCACGTGTGTGCCAAGTTGATCTATAACGATATATGGTTTGGGCACCTACTTGCGCACCACTCCTAATAGTAGTGCCTACGGCTACCTTTCATATACTTTTTTATTTTAGGCCTACTAAGTCTGTCTGCGCCACTCCTTACAGTTGTCCTCCACTGAACAAAGCTATGCCGCCTGTGTACTCCTGTAACCAATTTTGAACTGCATTTTGCCAACTTTTTTATTTTAGGCCTACTAAGTCTCTCTGCGCCACTCCTTACAGTTGTCCTCCACTGAACAAAGCTATGCCGCCTGTGTACTCCTGTAACCAGTTTTGAACTGCATTTAGCCTACTTACTTTTTTGGGCCTACTAACTGTGTCTGCCACTCCTTACAATTGTCCTCCGCTGAACAAAGCTATGCCGCCTGTGTACACCTGTAACCAATTTTGAACTGCATTTAGCCTACTTTTTTATTTTAGGCCTAACACCTGTGTGTCTGCGCCACTCCTTACAGTTGTCCTCCGCTGAACAAAGCTATGCCGCCAGTTTACTACTGTTACCAATTTTGAACTGCATTTAGCCCACTTACTTTTTTGTGTCTACTAACTGTGTCAGCCTCTCATTACAGTTGTCCTCCACTGGCATTAAAATGGGCACTGTAGGTGTTTTCCTGTCCTCCACTCTCTGCCGACTTTGATTCCCCATTGACTTGCATTGGGTTTCGTGTTTCAGTCGGCCCCCGACTTTACTCAGTAATTGGCCGATTTCACCCGACCCGACTTTTGAGAAAGTCGGGTTTCGCGAAACCCGACTCGATCCTAAAAAAGTAAAAGTCGCTCAACTCTAGTCATAGCGCCCTCTGACCTGAGACGTCACAGTCAGAAGATGCGGAAGACGTCACAGTGGTGGAACAGGGAGAGGTGAGTATCACAAATGATGGGGTCCTGAGCAAGCGTGGGTACACTTGTAAGAGGGTGGTGCTGTTGGGGATAAAAAGAAACACGCTGTCACTTTAAGAGGCTGCATCCCCTTGTCTGATGTGATGGTATGTTCTGCTGTTCTCCCCTGCTCTTGGGTTTTGCTATGAACTGGCCGGGGGCTGTGTAAGGGGTGGAGCTGAAGCAGCGTGAGAAGAGGAAGCTACTAGAAAGAAGGGAGAGAGAACTGTGTGCTGCTGTTCTGTCTGCAAGGAAGAGTCGTAGGCTGCAAGAAAGATTACATAGTTTGAGACGTACTGCGTTTGTCAAATAGACTCTCCCGGTTACAGCAAAGGGTGGCTGTTCTGCGCTGGTTTGTGAAGCCACGAAGATACTTGGAAGGGGACTTACTGTTTCCAGGAGCAAGGAAAAGACCACGCTTGGCAGAGCCGATAGAAATCCGTGCGCACCACCGTTGTGGACTTCTGGGGCCCCCTGGGACTGGACCTGTGTCCCCAACATCACCGTGAGTCTGTTCCTGCCTGGTGCATCAGTTAGGGCCTAGTGCAGGCTTCAGTAGTTAGAGCACGGCAGCCGTGTGGCCTGTGTAGTAAAGGCCAGGAAGGTTAAAGGCAGAGTAGCATCTATATATGTTTTATTGTGTAAAGTTGCTTGTGAGATAGATTCTGAGTTTGTAATTGTTGAAGCACTGTGCTATTATATAGACAAGTTGACTCATGTGCATTATCTTTTGCTATTGTAAATCCCTGTTTGCACCTTCCATGTCCCTTCCATTCCGTCTCCCAATAAATCCATTCTTTGTTGTTTGCACCTCGTCTTGTGTACAGTAGTCTCCTGCACCGTGGTGGTCCCCCGGCCATCGCTTCAAGTGGCGCTGCGAGCAGGGTACTGTCATCAAGATGGAGGCGGCAGATAGCAATGGCGGGAATGCTAACATTAATGGGGGTGCTGTGGGCATTGGTGGAACCCCTGCAAGGACACTCCCTATGGGCACCATATTTAGTGTGCTCCCAAAATTTGACGGCAAGAATATACCACTGTCCGACTGGGTGTCCCGGCTGCAATGCACCCTGAGGATTTATAACATAAGCCCAGACCTTGAAGTGGACATTGCTTTAACTGCCCTAGAGGGGGAAGCCCGCAGAAACGTCTGCCTACAACCAGAACTCACCCGCAGTACCCTGAAGGAGCTAGTGAAGTTCCTGGAAGAGATCTACGGTGAGACTGCTAGCGCGGGACATCTTCGCGCCAAATTTTTCTCTAGGCTGCAGCGGGAAGAAGAAGGAATTTCTCAGTATGCAACAGCACTGCAAGAAGTGTTCGAAGAGGTGCAGAGAAGGGAGGCAGATGGACTTGGCGGCATGGGCTCTAAAGACCGTATACTCCGGGAGCAATTCATTCTGGGACTACACAGCACATCCTTGAGGCGAGCACTGTCAGAACGGGTCCGGGCAGATCCAGCCCTTACGTTTCGTCAAGTCCTGGCGGAAACAGTGGCCCGAAGTAAAGAAGAAAGCTATGCGTCTGGAGTGATGCGTGTCCAGGGCGCCAATTCCAGAGGGGACCCAAACCATCAAGAAGTGCTGGTCCAGGTAGTGCAAGATTTGCAGCGGTCCCTTGTTAACATGCAAGAGAAACTGACCCAGATGGAGCGGAGAGTGGGGGAACTACAAGAAACTGACCCACCATACTCATACAACCATTCTTCGGCCCGATCGACAAGGGATCAGCGGGAACAAGCCCCCTCCCGTCAGGCATCGGCGGCACGAGGACAGGCTCGAAGTACCCCTCGGCGAGGAGGAGGCGTTCAATGCTGGGAGTGTGGAGGACGGGGGCACCTTGCCAGGGACTGTCGGAACTATACTCAAGGCCAGTGGAAGCCGTCGTTAAACTACCAACCCCCGCAGTAGTGCGGCACTCTGCGGGGGAGGCGAGAAGAGAGGCCGCTCCATATCATAACGAACACTTGATCGCTGGGAGCCCCATCCTACGTGCTGAATTTGAAGGAGTTCTGGTGGATTTCCTGGTAGATACTGGGTCACAAGTGACAATGATGTCAGAAGCGTACTTCAGGCAGCATTTCCAGAACCTGGCTAAGCCAGAAAAAGAGACATTGATTCGCTTGTTTGCTGCCAATCAACAACCGATTCCGGTCACAGGGGTCGTGTGGATGAATATTCGAATCTGTGGACAAGTAGTTGGAAGAAAAGGGATCCTACTAGTCCCTGAGCCTGTCAAGAAAGATGTGCCTGTAGTACTGGGAATGAATATCCTACGTGAACTCGATCAGATTATGTTTACCAAACGGGGACCTGGATATTGGAAGCAGGCTACTTCACATAAGCCTACTCAGGAGGCCCTTCAACGACTGATCCGCGTCTGTGGGACGCAGAAGAGTGTGCCATCTTATCAGACGGTAGGGGTCATCCGGGCTCCTGGGAAAGAACCTGTAATCCTACCTCCCGAGCGAGAAACTATAGTGTACCTTCCAGTGGGGACTCACCGCAACCTTGATGGGTTGGAAGTGGTTGTTCAGCCTGTGGTAGGCGGCGGAGTGGATCAAGAAGTCATGATAGCTCGTACGATAGCTGTGGTCCAGCGAGGACATGTCCCCATAAGAGCTTTGAATGTGAGCCCCAGGGAGGTCACCTTGCCACGAGGGACAGATCTGGCCCTGGTGTACCTACATAAGGGTGAAGTGGTGAGTCAGAAGGAGATGTCTTTATCACCGAAAGAAGGCGTGGGGTGGACCCTAGCAGTTGCTGCGGGAGAAGAGACACCATCCCCGGAGTGGAGTGGACGGGTCATCCTTGAGCAAATGGAAGTGGATGTGAAGGCTATGGGCCCTGAGCAAGTGCAAGCAATAGAAACTATGCTGTGGGAAAATCAGGCCGCATTCGCCCGTCACGCCGAAGATTTCGGCTGTACTGAAGCCATCACGCATGAGATCCCGACTGGGGAAGCTCGTCCAATTCGAGAACGATACCGGCAGATCCCGCCCAAGATGTACCAAGAGGTGAAAACATTACTGCGGCAGATGCTGGATTCAGGAGTGGTGCAGAGTAGCCAGAGCCCTTGGGCAGCCCCGGTGGTGCTCGTCAAGAAAAAGGATGGGACCATCCGGTTCTGTGTAGATTACAGGAAACTCAATGCCTGCACTGTTCGAGACTCGTATCCGTTGCCCCGCATCGAGGAATCCTTGACAGCGTTGGGGAAAGCCAAGTACTTCTCCACCCTGGACCTAGCAAGCGGATATTGGCAAGTAGCCGTGGCAGAGAAAGACAGAGAGAAAACCGCCTTCATCCTCCCTATGGGACTGTTCGAGTTTAACCG
The DNA here is from genome assembly GCF_051348905.1 of Ranitomeya variabilis. Taxonomy (NCBI): domain Eukaryota; kingdom Metazoa; phylum Chordata; class Amphibia; order Anura; family Dendrobatidae; genus Ranitomeya; species Ranitomeya variabilis. Next base: position 662,569,086 of record NC_135236.1, on the reverse strand, counting down.
GATGCCCTTCGGGCTCTCCAATGCCCCAGGCACCTTTCAACGGCTGATGGAGAAGTGTTTGGGAGATCTAAATTTCAAGGCTACCCTGATCTATCTGGATGACATCATTGTGTTTTCATCCTCTTTCGAAGACCACCTTGCCCGGCTTGGACAGGTACTCGGGAGATTGCGTGCTCATAACCTGAAGTTGAAGCCCAAAAAATGCCACCTCTTCAAGAGGGAGATCGAGTACCTAGGTCACATAGTGTCACAAGATGGAGTTCTACCCTTGCCAGAAAAAGTGGCTGCTATCCAGAAGTGGCCAGTCCCTCAAACAGTGAGAGAACTCCAGGCCTTCCTGGGACTCGCGGGGTACTACCGCCGGTTTGTTAAAGACTTCGCGAAGTTGGCCGGCCCTCTCAATGAGTTGCTGAGGGGGACCGCTGGAGTGCCGAAGACCTAGCGCATCCCCTGGGCGCAGGGACCACACGAGGCCTTCCAGGCTATAAAGAATGCCCTTACTTCGGCCCCGATTTTGGCCTACGCAGACTTCGACCAACCGTTCCTGTTATACACCGATGGTAGTCTTCATGGACTCGGTGCAGTACTTTCTCAGATACAGGATGGACACGAGAGAGTTATCGGGTATGCTAGCAGGTCCCTGCGAGACAGCGAAAGGAACCCTCACAATTACAGCTCCTTCCGGTTAGAGCTCCTGGCCCTGGTGTGGGCCATGACGGAAAAGTTTGCAGGCTTCCTGACAGGTACAAAAATCCAAGTTCGAACAGACAATAATCCCCTGGCTCACCTTGAGAATGCTAAACTAGGGGCCTTAGAACAACGGTGGATGGCTCGCCTGGCCAAGTTCGACTTCACCATCCGCTATCGCTCTGCTACCGAAAACGCAAATGCGGATAGGCTGTCAAGAGTGCCGGTGGAGATCCCAGTGGGGGATCTTGATGAGCAACTCGAAGAGGAGGAAACCCCAGACTTCAATAAGTTCAAGACCCCAATGGTTGTGGCCCAGTCAAGAAGGGAGGCCTGCGCACTACCTCGGTCCCTGGGGAGAACCAATGAAGAATGGGGGCACGTTCAGGATGAAGACGAAGGGCTAAGACAGATGAAATGGTGGGTAACGCAAAAGCGGAAGCCTGGCAAACAAGAGAGAGATAATCTGGACTCTGAAATGAGGAGTGTGTTGCACCAGTGGGAAAGACTGGAAGTGCGAGAGTCAGTACTATATCGTAAGAGGCAACAGCCAAAGGATATAGAAGCAAGGTGGCAAGTGGTCATCCCAGGAAGAATGGCTCAAGAAGTAGCTAAAGAAGCCCATGAATTCGGAGCGCACTTCGGCCCCACAAAGACCTACCAATGGTTGCAGCGGTATGTGTATTGCCCCCGGTTGGAGCTTGTGGTGGAAGAGGTTTGCTGGCAGTGTCGAGTATGTGACCTCATTAAGAGTACTGAACAGAGGGCACCCATCCAGACCATACAGACTAAGGAGCCGCTGGAAGTTTTGATGATCGACTACCTCCTCGTGGGACACTCGGCCCGGGGGCTGCAATATTGCTTGGTGATGACCGATCATTTCTCTAAGTTCGCAGTAGTCACTCCGACTAGAGACCAGACTGCGGAATCGGTGGCGCGAGCCATCTGTCAAGACTTCATCTGGGTGTATGGGTGCCCAAAGCGCATCCACTCCGATCAAGGCGCATGTTTCCAAGGCAAGGTGATGGAAGAATTGTATCGCATGTATGGCATCGAGCGGTCCCGGACTACTCCTTATCATCCTCAAGGCAATGGAGCTTGCGAACGCTTCAACAGAACCTTGCTTCAGATGATGAGAACCTTGGAGGAAGATAAGAAGGTGTGTTGGCCAGACTATCTGCCAGAATTGGTCTGGACCTACAACAATCGGGTCCACTCCACCACGGGTTATACCCCCTATCTACTGTTGTTTGGAAGAGCTGGACGAGAGATCATTGAGCTGAATCTGGAACAGCCAGAGGAGCTGATGGAGCGAAATGTCACCTCATGGGTGAAAGAGCATCGGCAACTTTTGCAAACGATACGGCGGTTGGCGGGTCAGCAACTGCAAGCAAAAGAACATACGGCCCGCAAACCGACTCAAGAGTTATCGCTCCAACCTGGAGACCGGGTATTGGTCAGAGAGAGACGCCCCAAGGGAAAACTAAGTGAGAGATGGGAAGTTGTTGTGAAATTGGATTTTGGGCTCCCCCGGTGGCCACTGGTGGAATTGAACTGGTGTGCATCATCCCCTCTGTTCACCTGTTTCCATCAGGATGTGGGAGTCGCTATTTAACCTTGCTCCTCTGTCACTTCCATGCCGGTCAACATTGTAATCAGAAGCCTTTCTGTGCATGTTCCTGCTTCTAGACAACTCCCAGCTAAGTTGGACTTTAGTCCTCGTTTGTTTTTGCATTTTGTTCCAGTTCACAGCTGTAGTTTCGTTTCTGTGTCTGGAAAGCTCTTGTGATCTGAAATTGCCACTCTGATGTTATGAGTTAATACTAGAGTCTTAAAGTAATTTCAGGATGGTATTTTGATAGGGTTTTCAGCTGACCATGAAAGTGCCCTTTCTGTCTTCCTGCTATCTAGTAAGCGTACCTCAATTTTGCTAAACCTATTTTCATACTACGTTTTGTCATTTCATCTTAAATCACCGCCAATATATGTGGGGGCCTCTGTCTGCCTATCGGGGAAATTTCTCTAGAGGTGAGCCAGGACTATATTTTCCCCTGCCAGGATTAGTTAGTCCTCCGGCCGGCGCTGGGCGTCTAGGGATAAAAAACGTAGGCAACGCTACCCGGCTACTGTTAGTTGTGCGGCAGGTTTAGTTCATGGTCAGTTTAGTTTCCATCCTTCCAAGAGCTAGGACTTATGTTTGCTGGGCTATGTTCTCTTGCCATTGAGAACCATAACAGTTTGACCGGCCAAAAAGGGTTAAATTAACTGACAGAGAAAGGAGAGAAAAGAGAAGTCTGCTGAAGATTTTTTTTTTTTTTTCCTTTCCCTTCAGTTCTGAGTGTGCTTGTAATTGAATCTCTTGCAAGTCTGCTTATATTGCAGCCTTTCTCTCTCTCTCTCTCCTTCTAATCCTGGAATGGCTCTGTGTTCACCTGTTTAAAATGGATATTCAGAGTTTAGCTGCAGGTTTGAATAATCTCACCACGAAAGTTCAAAATTTACAAGATTTTGTTGTTCATGTTCCTATATCTGAACCTAGAATTCCTTTGCCTGAATTTTTCTCGGGGAATAGATCTTGCTTTCAAAATTTTAAAAATAATTGCAAGTTGTTTTTGTCCCTGAAATCTCGCTCTGCTGGAGATCCTGCTCAGCAGGTCAGGATTGTGATTTCCTTGCTCCGGGGCGACCCTCAGGATTGGGCTTTTGCATTGGCTCCAGGGGATCCTGCGTTGCTCAATGTGGATGCGTTTTTTCTGGCCTTGGGGTTGCTTTATGAGGAACCTCAGTTAGAGCTTCAGGCGGAAAAGGCCTTGATGTCCCTATCTCAGGGGCAAGACGAAGCTGAAATATACTGCCAGAAATTCCGTAAATGGGCTGTGCTTACTCAGTGGAATGAGTGCGCCCTGGCGGCGAATTTCAGAGAGGGTCTCTCTGATGCCATTAAGGATGTTATGGTGGGGTTCCCTGTGCCTGCGGGTCTGAATGAGTCCATGACAATGGCTATCCAGATCGATAGGCGTCTGCGGGAGCGCAAACCTGTGCACCATTTGGCAGTGTCTACTGAGAAGACGCCAGAGAATATGCAATGTGATAGAATTCTGTCCAGAAGTGAACGGCAGAATTTAAGACGAAAAAATGGGTTGTGCTTCTATTGCGGTGATTCAACTCATGTTATATCAGCATGCTCTAAGCGTACTAAGAAGCTTGATAAGTCTGTTTCAATTGGCACTTTACAGTCTAAGTTTATTCTATCTGTGACCCTGATTTGTTCTTTATCATCTATTATCGCGGATGCCTATGTCGACTCTGGCGCCGCTTTGAGTCTTATGGATTGGTCCTTTGCCAAACGCTGTGGGTATGATTTGGAGCCTCTTGAAACTCCTATACCCCTGAAGGGGATTGACTCCACCCCATTGGCTAGTAATAAACCACAATACTGGACACAAGTAACTATGCGGATTAATCCGGATCATCAGGAGATTATTCGCTTTCTTGTGCTGTATAACCTACATGATGTGTTGGTGCTTGGATTGCCATGGCTGCAATCTCATAACCCAGTCCTTGACTGGAAAGCTATGTCTGTGTTAAGCTGGGGATGTAAGGGGACGCATGGGGACGTACCTGTGGTTTCCATTTCATCATCTATTCCCTCTGAGATTCCTGAATTCTTGACTGAATTTCGTGACGTTTTTGAAGAACCTAAGCTTGGTTCATTACCTCCGCACCGGGAGTGCGATTGTGCCATAGATTTGATTCCGGGTAGTAAATACCCTAAGGGTCGTTTATTTAATCTGTCTGTGCCTGAGCATGCTGCTATGCGAGAATATATAAAGGAGTCCTTGGAAAAGGGACATATTCGTCCTTCGTCATCTCCCTTAGGAGCCGGTTTTTTCTTTGTGGCTAAGAAAGATGGCTCTTTGAGACCGTGTATTGATTATCGGCTTTTGAATAAAATCACGGTTAAATATCAATATCCGTTACCACTGCTGACTGATTTGTTTGCTCGCATAAAGGGGGCCAAGTGGTTCTCTAAGATAGATCTCCGTGGGGCGTATAATTTGGTGCGAATTAAGCAGGGGGATGAGTGGAAGACCGCATTTAATACGCCCGAGGGCCACTTTGAGTATTTGGTGATGCCTTTTGGTCTTTCAAATGCCCCTTCAGTCTTTCAGTCCTTTATGCATGACATTTTCCGTGATTATTTGGATAAATTTATGATTGTGTATCTGGATGATATTTTGATTTTTTCGGATGACTGGGACTCTCATGTCCAGCAGGTCAGGAGGGTTTTTCAGGTTTTGCTGTCTAATTCCTTGTGTGTGAAGGGTTCTAAGTGCGTTTTTGGGGTTCAAAAGATTTCCTTTTTGGGATATATTTTTTCCCCCTCTTCCATCGAGATGGATCCTGTCAAGGTTCAGGCTATTTGTGATTGGACGCAACCCTCTTCTCTTAAGAGTCTTCAGAAATTTTTGGGCTTTGCTAACTTTTATCGTCGATTTATTGCTGGTTTTTCTGATGTTGTTAAACCATTGACTGATTTGACTAAGAAGGGTGCTGATGTTGCTGATTGGTCCCCTGCTGCTGTGGAGGCCTTTCGGGAGCTTAAGCGCCGCTTTTCTTCCGCCCCTGTGTTGCGTCAGCCTGATGTTGCTCTTCCTTTTCAGGTTGAGGTCGACGCTTCTGAAATCGGAGCTGGGGCAGTTTTGTCGCAGAGAAGTTCCGATTGTTCCGTGATGAGACCTTGTGCCTTTTTCTCGCGTAAATTTTCGCCCGCCGAGCGGAATTATGATGTTGGGAATCGGGAGCTTTTGGCCATGAAGTGGGCTTTTGAGGAGTGGCGTCATTGGCTTGAGGGGGCTAGACATCAGGTGGTGGTATTGACTGACCACAAAAATCTAATTTATCTTGAGTCCGCCAGACGCCTGAATCCTAGACAGGCGCGCTGGTCATTGTTTTTCTCTCGGTTTAATTTTGTGGTGTCCTACCTGCCGGGTTCTAAGAATGTTAAGGCGGATGCCCTTTCTAGGAGTTTTGAGCCTGACTCACCTGGTAACTCTGAACCTACAGGTATCCTTAAGGATGGAGTGATATTGTCTGCCGTTTCTCCAGACCTGCGGCGGGCCTTGCAGGAGTTTCAGGCGGATAGACCTGATCGTTGCCCACCTGGTAGACTGTTTGTTCCTGATGATTGGACCAGTAAAGTCATTTCTGAGGTTCATTCTTCTGCGTTGACAGGTCATCCTGGAATCTTTGGTACCAGGGATTTGGTGGCAAGGTCCTTCTGGTGGCCTTCCCTGTCTCGAGATGTGCGAGGCTTTGTGCAGTCTTGTGACGTTTGTGCTCGGGCCAAGCCTTGTTGTTCTCGGGCTAGTGGATTGTTGTTGCCCTTGCCTATCCCGAAGAGGCCCTGGACGCACATCTCGATGGATTTTATTTCGGATCTTCCTGTTTCTCAGAAGATGTCTGTCATCTGGGTTGTGTGTGACCGTTTCTCTAAGATGGTCCATTTGGTTCCCCTGCCTAAGTTGCCTTCTTCTTCCGAGTTGGTTCCTCTGTTTTTTCAAAATGTGGTCCGTTTGTATGGTATTCCGGAGAATATCGTTTCTGACAGAGGAACCCAGTTCGTGTCTAGATTTTGGCGAGCATTCTGTGCTAGGATGGGCATAGATTTGTCTTTCTCGTCTGCTTTCCATCCTCAGACTAATGGCCAGACCGAGCGGACGAATCAGACCTTGGAGACATATTTGAGGTGTTTTGTGTCTGCAGATCAGGATGATTGGGTTGCTTTTTTGCCTTTAGCGGAGTTTGCCCTCAATAATCGGGCCAGCTCTGCCACCTTGGTGTCTCCTTTTTTCTGTAATTCGGGGTTTCATCCTCGATTTTCTTCTGGTCAGGTGGAATCTTCGGATTGTCCTGGAGTGGATGCTGTGGTGGAGAGGTTGCATCAGATTTGGGGGCAGGTAGTGGACAATTTGAAGTTGTCCCAGGAGAAGACTCAGCTTTTTGTCAACCGCCGGCGTCGGGTTGGTCCTCGGCTTTGTGTTGGGGACTTGGTGTGGTTGTCTTCTCGTTTTGTCCCTATGAGGGTTTCTTCTCCTACGTTTAAGCCTCGGTTCATCGGCCCGTACAAGATATTGGAGATTCTTAACCCTGTGTCCTTCCGTTTGGACCTCCCTGCATCTTTTTCTATTCATAATGTTTTTCATCGGTCATTGTTGCGCAGGTATGAGGTACCGGTTGTGCCTTCCGTTGAGCCTCCTGCTCCGGTGTTGGTTGAGGGCGAGTTGGAGTACGTTGTGGAAAAAATCTTGGACTCCCGTGTTTCCAGACGGAAACTCCAGTATCTGGTCAAATGGAAGGGATACGGCCAGGAGGATAATTCTTGGGTGACTGCCTCTGATGTTCATGCCTCCGATCTGGTCCGTGCCTTTCATAGGGCTCTGTTGTGAATTTGGATTCTGGGCTCCCCCGGTGGCTACTGGTGGAATTGAACTGGTGTCTTCATCTTCTCTGTTCACCTGTTCCCATCAAGATGTGGGAGTCGCTATATAACCTTGCTGCTCTGTTAGTTGCTTGCCGGTCAACAATGTTATCAGAAGCCTCTCTGTGCTTGTTCCTGCTCCTAGACAACTACTAGATAAGTTGGACTCTTGTCCATGTTTGTTTTTGCATTTTTGTTCCAGTTCACAGCTGTAGTTTCGTTACTGTGTCTGGAAAGCTCTTGTGAACAGGAATTGCCACTCTGGTGTTATGAGTTAATGCCAGAGTTTTAAAGTAATTTCTGGATGGTGTTTTGATAGGGTTTTCAGCTGACCATGAAAGTGTCCTTTCTGTCTTCTGCTATGTAGTAAGTGGACCTCAAATTTGCTAAACCTATTTTCATACTACGTTTGTTATTTCATCTTCACTCACCGCCAATACATGTGGGGGGCCTCTGTCTCCTTTCGGGGTATTTCTCTAGAGGTGAGCTAGGACTAATATTTTCCTCTGCTAGCTTTATTTAGTCCTCCGGCTGGTGCTGGGCATCTAGAATCAACGTAGGCATGCTACCCGGCCACTGCTAGTTGTGCGTTAGGTTTAGTTCATGGTCAGCTCAGTTCCCATCTTCCAAGAGCTAGTTTCTATATATGCTGATGCTATGTTCTCTTGCCATTGAGATCATGACAGTTTGACCGGCCCACTAAAGGGTTAAAATCCTTGGCTGAGAAAGGAGAGAAATAAGTAGTCTGCTGAAATTTTTTTTTTTTCTCTCCTTCTAATCTTTGAATGGCTCTGTGTCCACCTGTTTGTAATGGATCTTCAGAGTGTAACTGCAGGTTTGAATAATCTCGCCACGAAGGTACAAAAATTGCAAGATTTTGTTTGTCATGCACCTGTATCTGAGCCGAGAATTCCTTTGCCGGAATTTTTCTCGGGGAATAGATCCGGGTTTCAGAATTTTCGAAATAATTGCAAATTATTTTTGTCCCTGAAATCTCGCTCTGCCGGAGACCCTGCACAGCAGGTCAGGATTGTGATTTCCTTGCTCCGGGGCGACCCTCAAGACTGGGCTTTTTCATTGACACCAGGGGATCCTGCGTTGCTCAATGTGGATGCGTTTTTTCTGGCCTTGGGGTTGCTTTATGACGAACCTCATTTGGAGCTTCAGGCAGAAAAAACTTTGATGTCCCTATCTCAGGGGCAAGATGAAGCGGAAATTTACTGCCAAAGATTCCGTAAATGGTCTGTGCTTACTCAGTGGAATGAGTGCGCCCTGGCGGCGACTTTCAGAGAGGGTCTCTCTGATGCCATTAAGGATGTTATGGTGGGGTTCCCTGTGCCTGCGGGTCTGAATGAGTCCATGACAATGGCTATTCAGATCGATAGGCGTTTGCGGGAGCGCAAACCAGTGCACCATCTGGCGGTGTCCACTGAGAAGTCGCCAGAGAGTATGCAGTGTGATAGAATTCTGTCCCGAAGCGAGCGGCAGAATTTTAGACGGAAAAATGGGTTGTGTTTCTATTGTGGTGATTCTACTCATGTTATATCAGCATGCTCTAAGCGCACTAAAAAGCTTGGTAAATCTGTTTCCATTTGCACCTTACCGTCTAAGTTTATTCTATCTGTGACCCTGATTTGCTCTTTGTCATCTATTACCACGGACGCCTATGTCGACTCTGGCGCCGCTTTGAGTCTTATGGATTGGGCCTTTGCCAAACGCTGTGGGTATGATTTAGAGCCTTTGGAGACTCCTATTCCTCTGAAGGGGATTGACTCCACCCCATTGGCTAATAATAAACCACAATACTGGACACAAGTAACTATGCGTATTAATCCGGATCACCAGGAGATTATTCGCTTTCTGGTGCTGTATAATCTACATGATGATTTGGTGTTAGGATTGCCTTGGCTGCAATCTCACAACCCAGTCCTCGAATGGAGAGCTATGTCTGTGTTGAGCTGGGGATGTAAGGGGGCTCATGGGGATGTACCTGTGGTTTCCATTTCATCATCTATTCCCTCTGAAATTCCTGAGTTCCTGTCTGACTATCGTGACGTCTTTGAAGAATCCAAGCTTGGTTCGTTACCTCCGCACCGAGAGTGCGATTGTGCCATAGATTTAATCCCGGGTAGTAAATACCCAAAGGGTCGTTTATTTAATCTGTCTGTGCCTGAACATGCTGCTATGCGAGAATATATAAAGGAGTCCTTGGAAAAGGGACATATTCGTCCATCGTCATCTCCCTTAGGAGCCGGTTTTTTCTTTGTGTCAAAAAAAGACGGCTCTTTGAGACCATGTATTGATTATCGGCTTTTGAATAAAATCACTGTTAAATATCAATACCCATTGCCGTTGCTGACTGATTTGTTTGCTCGCATAAAGGGGGCCAAGTGGTTCTCTAAGATTGACCTTCGTGGGGCGTATAATTTGGTGCGAATCAGGCAGGGGGATGAGTGGAAAACCGCATTTAATACGCCCGAGGGCCACTTTGAGTATTTAGTGATGCCTTTTGGTCTTTCAAATGCTCCGTCAGTTTTCCAGTCCTTTATGCATGATATTTTTCGCGATTATTTGGATAAATTTATGATTGTGTATCTGGATGATATTCTGATTTTTTCGGATGACTGGGACTCTCATGTCCAGCAAGTCAGGAGGGTTTTTCAGGTTTTGCGGTCTAATTCTTTGTGTGTGAAGGGTTCTAAGTGTGTTTTTGGGGTACAGAGGATTTCCTTTTTGGGATATATTTTTTCCCCCTCTTCCATTGAAATGGATCCTGTCAAGGTTCAAGCCATTTGTGATTGGACGCAGCCCTCTTCTCTTAAGAGTCTTCAGAAATTTTTGGGCTTTGCTAACTTTTATCGTCGATTTATTGCTGGTTTTTCGGATATTGCTAAGCCATTGACCGATTTGACTAAGAAGGGTACTGATGTTGCTGATTGGTCCCCTGATGCTGTGGAGGCCTTTCGGGAGCTTAAGCGCCGTTTTTCCTCTGCCCCTGTGTTGCGTCAGCCTGATGTTGCTCTACCTTTTCAAGTTGAGGTCGACGCTTCTGAGATCGGAGCTGGGGCAGTGTTGTCGCAGAAAAGTTCTGACTGCTCCGTGATGAGGCCTTGTGCCTTCTTTTCCCGTAAATTTTCGCCCGCTGAGCGGAATTATGATGTTGGGAATCGGGAGCTTTTGGCCATGAAGTGGGCTTTTGAGGAGTGGCGCCATTGGCTTGAGGGGGCCAGACATCAGGTGGTGGTATTGACTGACCACAAAAATTTGATTTATTTTGAGACCGCCAGGCGCCTGAATCCTAGACAGGCGCGCTGGTCATTATTTTTCTCTCGGTTTAATTTTGTGGTGTCATACCTACCGGGTTCTAAGAATGTTAAGGCGGATGCCCTTTCTAGGAGTTTTGAGCCTGACTCGCCTGGTAACTCTGAGCCCACAGGTATCCTTAAGGATGGAGTGGTATTGTCAGCCGTTTCTCCAGACCTGCGGCGGGCCTTGCAGGAGTTTCAGGCGGATAGACCTGATCGTTGCCCACCTGATAAACTGTTTGTTCCTGATGATTGGACCAGTAGAGTCATCTCTGAGGTTCATTCTTCTGCGTTGGCGGGTCATCCTGGCATTTTTGGTACCAGGGATTTGGTGGCAAGGTCCTTCTGGTGGCCTTCCCTGTCACGAGATGTGCGAGGCTTTGTGCAGTCTTGTGACGTTTGTGCTCGGGCCAAGCCTTGTTGTTCTCGGGCTAGTGGATTATTGTTGCCCTTGCCTATTCCTAAGAGGCCTTGGACGCACATCTCGATGGATTTTATTTCAGATCTGCCGGTTTCTCAGAAGATGTCTGTCATCTGGGTGGTGTGTGACCGTTTTTCTAAGATGGTCCATTTGGTTCCTCTGCCCAAGTTGCCTTCTTCTTCCGAGTTGGTTCCTCTGTTTTTTCAAAATGTTGTTCGTTTGCATGGTATTCCTGAGAATATCGTTTCTGACAGAGGGACCCAATTTGTGTCTAGATTTTGGCGGGCATTCTGTGCTAGGATGGGCATAGATTTATCTTTTTCGTCCGCTTTCCATCCTCAGACGAATGGCCAGACCGAGCGGATTAATCAGACCCTGGAGACATATCTGAGGTGTTTTGTGTCTGCTGACCAGGATGATTGGGTTGCTTTTTTGCCATTGGCGGAGTTCGCTCTCAATAATCGGGCCAGCTCTGCCACTTTGGTGTCCCCGTTTTTCTGTAATTCGGGGTTTCATCCTCGATTTTCCTCTGGTCAGGTGGAATCTTCGGATTGTCCTGGAGTGGATGCTGTGGTGGAGAGATTGCATCAGATCTGGGGGCAGGTGGTGGACAATTTGAGGTTGTCCCAGGAGAAGACTCAGCTTTTTGCCAACCGCCACCGTCGTGTTGGTCCTCGGCTTTGTGTTGGGGATTTGGTGTGGTTGTCTTCTCGTTTTGTCCCTATGAGGGTCTCTTCTCCTAAGTTTAAGCCTCGGTTCATCGGCCCATATAAGATATTGGAGATTCTTAACCCTGTTTCCTTCCGTTTGGACCTCCCTGCATCCTTTTCTATTCATAACGTTTTTCATCGGTCATTATTGCGCAGGTATGAGGTACCGGTTGTGCCTTCCGTTGAGCCTCCTGCTCCGGTGTTGGTTGAGGGTGAGTTGGAGTACGTTGTGGAGAAAATCTTAGACTCTCGTGTTTCCAGACGGAGACTCCAGTATCTGGTCAAGTGGAAGGGGTACGGCCAGGAGGATAATTCTTGGGTGAATGCATCTGATGTTCATGCCTCTGATCTGGTTCGTGCCTTTCATAGGGCCCATCCTGATCGCCCTGGTGGTTCTAGTGAGGGTTCGGTGCCCCCTCCTTGAGGGGGGGGTACTGTTGTGAATTTGGATTCTGGGCTCCCCCGGTGGCTACTGGTGGAATTGAACTGGTGTCTTCATCTTCTCTGTTCACCTGTTCCCATCAAGATGTGGGAGTCGCTATATAACCTTGCTGCTCTGTTAGTTGCTTGCCGGTCAACAATGTTATCAGAAGCCTCTCTGTGCTTGTTCCTGCTCCTAGACAACTACTAGATAAGTTGGACTCTTGTCCATGTTTGTTTTTGCATTTTTGTTCCAGTTCACAGCTGTAGTTTCGTTACTGTGTCTGGAAAGCTCTTGTGAACAGGAATTGCCACTCTGGTGTTATGAGTTAATGCCAGAGTTTTAAAGTAATTTCTGGATGGTGTTTTGATAGGGTTTTCAGCTGACCATGAAAGTGTCCTTTCTGTCTTCTGCTATGTAGTAAGTGGACCTCAAATTTGCTAAACCTATTTTCATACTACGTTTGTTATTTCATCTTCACTCACCGCCAATACATGTGGGGGGCCTCTGTCTCCTTTCGGGGTATTTCTCTAGAGGTGAGCTAGGACTAATATTTTCCTCTGCTAGCTTTATTTAGTCCTCCGGCTGGTGCTGGGCATCTAGAATCAACGTAGGCATGCTACCCGGCCACTGCTAGTTGTGCGTTAGGTTTAGTTCATGGTCAGCTCAGTTCCCATCTTCCAAGAGCTAGTTTCTATATATGCTGATGCTATGTTCTCTTGCCATTGAGATCATGACAGGGCTCATCCTGATCGCCCTGGTGGTTCTGGTGAGGGTTCGGTGCCCCCTCCTTGAGGGGGGGTACTGTTGTGAAATTGGATTTTGGGCTCCCCCGGTGGCCACTGGTGGAATTGAACTGGTGTGCATCATCCCCTCTGTTCACCTGTTTCCATCAGGATGTGGGAGTCGCTATTTAACCTTGCTCCTCTGTCACTTCCATGCCGGTCAACATTGTAATCAGAAGCCTTTCTGTGCATGTTCCTGCTTCTAGACAACTCCCAGCTAAGTTGGACTTTAGTCCTCGTTTGTTTTTGCATTTTGTTCCAGTTCACAGCTGTAGTTTCGTTTCTGTGTCTGGAAAGCTCTTGTGATCTGAAATTGCCACTCTGATGTTATGAGTTAATACTAGAGTCTTAAAGTAATTTCAGGATGGTATTTTGATAGGGTTTTCAGCTGACCATGAAAGTGCCCTTTCTGTCTTCCTGCTATCTAGTAAGCGTACCTCAATTTTGCTAAACCTATTTTCATACTACGTTTTGTCATTTCATCTTAAATCACCGCCAATATATGTGGGGGTCTCTGTCTGCCTATCGGGGAAATTTCTCTAGAGGTGAGCCAGGACTATATTTTCCCCTGCCAGGATTAGTTAGTCCTCCGGCCGGCGCTGGGCGTCTAGGGATAAAAAACGTAGGCAACACTACCCGGCTACTGTTAGTTGTGCGGCAGGTTTAGTTCATGGTCAGTTTAGTTTCCATCCTTCCAAGAGCTAGGACTTATGTTTGCTGGGCTATGTTCTCTTGCCATTGAGAACCATAACAGGAAGTACAGCCGTACAAGGTTATCGAGCGAGTGTATGCTAACGGCCCTGTCTACAAAGTACAGATTGAAGATGGGGCATCCACCCCTAGAGTACTTCACAGAAATATGCTGCGGCCTTGGCAGTCTGAGGTCTGTTCTATGCCATTGTCGCCTGGAGGCGCCACTCCACTTCCTGAATCTGTTATGCCTGATGTCCAAATCGATGATGAGTGGTGGACCGTCACTGACACAGTAGGGGGTCCCCAGCCGCCCAGAGACGGTAATCTCATGGATGTACCAGTACCGCCATGTGAGGATGAAATCAGACAAGAGCACACAATGTCCCCTACAATAAGTGTTCCTCTGGAAGAAAGTCAAGCCTTGCCTGACAGCCAAGAGCTTCGGAGATCTCAGAGGTCTAATGCAGGGGTTCCACCAGTCCGATATGTAGAACAATGTGCTCTGTCTGTTTGTACATCTTTGTTGCCTCCTCCATTACACTTTCACCCTGAGGCTGTGATGGCCGAGGACGAACATCATTAAGAAGGGAGGCATGTAAGAGGGTGGTGCTGTTGGGGATAATAAGAAACACGCTGTCACTTTAAGAGGCTGCATCCCCTTGTCTGATGTGATGGTATGTTCTGCTGTTCTCCCCTGCTCTTGGGTTTTGCTATGAACTGGCCGGGGGCTGTGTAAGAGGTGGAGCTGAAGCAGGGTGAGAAGAGGAAGCTACTAGAAAGAAGAGAGAGAGAACTGTGTGCTGCTGTTCTGTCTGCAAGGAAGAGTCGTAGGCTGCAAGAAAGATTACATAGTTTGAGACGTACTGCGTTTGTCAAATAGACTCTCCCGGTTACAGCAAAGGGTGGCTGTTCTGGGGACATACTAAAAAGAATGAAAAAAAGGAATAAATAAAAAGAATGAACATAATAACTTTTAGGTCCAAAGAGATGGAGAGGTGTTATAGATTTCTTATGCATCTTGGATATGAACTGAACACGAAATATATGTAGAATATTAGGAAATCAACATAGATACATAAAAACAGGTGTATATTATATTCCCTGTGCCTGATAGGTGGGGAATGAAGATGAAATATATGTAGAGAATAGGGGAATGAACACATATCCCATATAAACAGGTGTATATTATATTCCCTGTGCCTGATAGGTGGAGAATGAACATGGAATATATGTAGATAATAGGGGAATGAACACATACCCCATATAAACAGGTGTATATTATATTCCCTGAGCCTGATAGGTGGGGAATGAACATGAAATATATGTAGAGAAGAGAGGAATGAACACATATCCCATATAAACAGGTGTATATTATATTCCCTGTGCCTGATAGGTGGGGAATGAAGATGAAATATATGTAGAGAATAGAGGAATGAACACATATCCCATGTAAACAGGTGTATATTATATTCCCTGTGCCTGATAGGTGGAGAATGAACATGGAATATATGTAGATAATAGAGGAATGAACACATATCCCATATATACAGGTGTATATTATATTCCCTGAGCCTGATAGGTGGGGAATGAACGTGAAATATATGTAGATAATAGAGGAATGAACACATATCCCATATATACAGGTGTATATTATATTCCCTGTGCCTGATAGGTGGGGAATGAACATGAAATATATGTAGAGAATAGGGGAATGAACACATATCCCATATAAACAGGTGTATATTATATTCCCTGTGCCTGATAGGTGGGGAATGAACATGGAATATATGTAGAGAATAGGAGAATGAACACATATCCCATATATACAGGTGTATATTATATTCCCTGTGCCTGATAGGTGGGGAATGAACATGAAATATATGTAGAGAATAGGGGTATGAACACATATCCCATATAAACAGGTGTATATTATATTCCCTGTGCCTGATAGGTGGGGAATGAACATGGAATATATGTAGAGAATAGAGGAATGAACACATATCCCATATAAACAGGTGTATATTATATTCCCTGTGCCTGATAGGTGGGGAATGAACATGAAATATATGTAGAGAGTAGGAGAATGAACACATATCCCATATAAACAGGTGTATATTATATTCCCTGTGCCTGATAGGTGTGGAATGAACATGAAATATATGTAGATAATAGGAGAATGAACACATATCCCATATATACAGGTGTATATTATATTCCCTGTGCCTGATAGGTGGGAAATGAACATGGAATATATGTAGCTAATAGGGGAATGAACACATATCCCATAATAACAGGTGTATATTATGTTCCCTGTGCCTGATAGGTGGGGAATGAATATGAAATATATATAGATAATAGGGGAGTGAACACATATCCCATATAAACAGGTGTATATTATATTCCCTGAGCGTGATAGGTGGGGAATGAACATGAAATATATGTAGAGAAGAGAGGAATGAACACATATCCCATATATACAGGTGTATATTATATTCCCTGTGCCTGATAGGTGGGGAATGAACATGAAATATATGTAGAGAATAGGAGAATGAACACATATCCCATATAAACAGGTGTATATTATATTCCCTGAGCCTGATAGGTGGGGAATGAAGATGAAATATATGTAGATAATAGAGGAATGAACACATATCCCATATAAACAGGTGTATATTATATTCCCTGTGCCTGATAGGTGGGGAATGAAGATGAAATATATGTAGAGAATAGGGGAATGAACACATATCCCATATAAACAGGTGTATATTATATTCCCTGAGCCTGATAGGTGGGGAATGAACATGAAATATATGTAGAGAAGAGAGGAATGAACACATATCCCATATAAACAGGTGTATATTATATTCCTTGTGCCTGATAGGTGGGGAATGAAGATGAAATATATGTAGATAATAGGGGAATGAACACATATCCCATGTAAACAGGTGTATATTATATTCCCTGTGCCTGATAGGTGGAGAATGAACATGGAATATATGTAGATAATAGGGAAATGAACACATATCCCATATAAACAGGTGTATATTATATTCCCTGAGCCTGATAGGTGGGGAATGAACGTGAAATATATGTAGATAATAGAGGAATGAACACATATCCCATATATACAGGTGTATATTATATTCCCTGTGCCTGATAGGTGGGGAATGAACATGAAATATATGTAGAGAATAGGGGAATGAACACATATCCCATATAAACAGGTGTATATTATATTCCCTGTGCCTGATAGGTGGGGAATGAACATGGAATATATGTAGAGAATAGAGGAATGAACACATATCCCATATAAACAGGTGTATATTATATTCCCTGTGCCTGATAGGTGGGGAATGAACATGGAATATATGTAGAGAATAGGAGAATGAACACATATCCCATATATACAGGTGTATATTATATTCCCTGTGCCTGATAGGTGGGGAATGAACATGAAATATATGTAGATAATAGAGGAATGAACACATATCCCATATAAACAGGTGTATATTATTTTCCCTGTGCCTGATAGGTGGGGAATGAACATGGAATATATGTAGAGAATAGGAGAATGAACACATATCCCATATAAACAGGTGTATATTATATTCCCTGAGCGTTACAGGTGGGGAATGAACATGAAATACATGTAGATAATAGAGGAATGAACACATATCCCATATAAACAGGTGTATATTATATTCCCTGTGCCTGATAGGTGGGGAATGAACATGGAATATATGTAGATAATAGAGGAATGAACACATATCCCATATAAACAGGTGTATATTATATTCTCTGAGCCCGATAGGTGGGGAATGAACATGGAATATATGTAGAGAATAGGAGAATGAACACATATCCCATGTAAACAGGTGTATATTATATTCCCTGTGCCTGATAGGTGGGGAATGAACATAAAATATATGTAGATAATAGGGGAATGAACACATATCCCATATAAACAGGTGTATATTATATTCCCTGTGCCTGATAGGTGGGGAATGAACATGGAATATATGTAGAGAATAGGAGAATGAACACATATCCCATATAAACAGGTGTATATTATATTCCCTGAGCCTGATAGGTGGGGAATGAACATGAAACATATGTAGAGAATAGAGTAATGAACACATATCCCATATAAACAGGTGTATATTATATTCCCTGTGCCTGATAGGTGGGGAATGAACATGGAATATATGTAGATAATAGAGGAATGAACACATATCCCATATAAACAGGTGTATATTATATTCTCTGAGCCCGATAGGTGGGGAATGAACATGGAATATATGTAGATAATAGAGGAATGAACACATATCCCATATGAACAGGTGTATATTATATTCCCTGAGCCTGATAGGTGGGGAATGAAGATGAAATATATGTAGATAATAGAGGAATGAACACATATCCCATATAAACAGGTGTATATTATATTCCCTGAGCCCGATAGGTGGGGAATGAACATGGAATATATGTAGATAATAGGGGAATGAACACATACCCCATATAAACAGGTGTATATTATATTCCCTGAGCCCGATAGGTGGGGAATGAACATGGAATATATGTATATAATAGAGGAATGAACACATATCCCATATAAACAGGTGTATATTATATTCCCTGTGCCTGATAGGTGGGGAATGAACATGGAATATATGTAGATAATAGAGGAATGAACACATATCCCATATAAACAGGTGTATATTATATTCCCTGTGCCTGATAGGTGGGGAATGAACATGAAACATATGTAGAGAATAGAGGAATGAACACATATCCCATATAAACAGGTGTATACTATATTCCCTGTGCCTGATAGGTGGGGAATGAACATGAAATATATGTAGATAATAGAGGAATGAACACATATCCCATATAAACAGGTGTATATTATATTCCCTGTGCCTGATAGGTGGGGAATGAACATGAAATATATGTAGATAATAGAGGAATGAACACATATCCCATATAAACAGGTGTATATTATATTCCCTGAGCCCGATAGGTGGGGAATGAACAGGGAATATATGTAGATAATAGAGGAATGAACACATATCCCATATAAACAGGTGTATATTATATTCCCTGAGCCCGATAGGTGGGGAATGAACATGGAATATATGTAGATAATAGAGGAATGAACACATACCCCATATAAACAGGTGTATATTATATTCCCTGAGCCCGATAGGTGGGGAATGAACATGGAATATATGTAGATAATAGAGGAATGAACACATACCCCATATGAACAGGTGTATATTATATTCCCTGTGCCTGATAGGTGGGGAATGAACATGGGATATATGTAGATAATAGAGGAATGAACACATACCCCATATAAACAGGTGTATATTATATTCCCTGAGCCCGATAGGTGGGGAATGAACATGGAATATATGTAGATAATAGAGTAATGAACACATATCTCATATAAACAGGTGTATATTATATTCCCTGTGCCTGATAGGTGGAGAATGAACATGGAATATATGTAGAGAATAGGAGAATGAACACATACCCCATATAAACAGGTGTATATTATATTCCCTGTGCCTGATAGGTGGGGAATGAACATGGAATATATGTAGATAATAGAGGAATGAACACTTACCCCATATAAACAGGTGTATATTATATTCCCTGAGCCCGATAGGTGGGGAATGAACATGGAATATATGTAGATAATAGAGGAATGAACACATATCCCATATAAACAGGTGTATATTATATTCCCTGAGCCCGATAGGTGGGGAATGAACAGGGAATATATGTAGATAATAGAGGAATGAACACATATCCCATATAAACAGGTGTATATTATATTCCCTGTGCCTGATAGCTGGGGAATGATCATGAAATGTATGTGGAGAATGAACAAATATCCCATATAAACAGGTATATATTATATTCCCTGTGCTTGTAAGTTGGATAAAAAAATAAGAACTATTAAGTGTTTTACATTCTTACATTTACAATACATGTTGTACTTACTGATCTCACTTTGTGAAAGTCTGTCAGGAGACGGAGACAGGTAAAACTAATGAGCAGTTTATTTACTATCAAACTTTGTGATGGGGTGTTGTGAATTCCGTTCTCTGGCTCCCTCCTGTGGTCATGACTGGTACTGTGTGAGTTCTGTTCTTGGGCTCCCTCCTGTGGCTTTGAGCTATACGGCTGGGTTCTAGCTGGGCTCAGCTGCCTCGTTTTCTGCTAGTCTGGCTCCTATTTAACTCCACCTGGACCTTTACTTGTTGCCTGCTGTCGTTGTACTCAGTACTGGTTCAGATCTCTCTTGGACTTCCCTTGTGACCTGTCTCCTTCTGGAGAAGCTAAGTTTTTCTAGTTCATGTTTGCTCATTATTTCCTTGAAAATGTTTCTCAGTATATGATGAGTTCAGTCCAGCTTGCTTATATGTGATTTCTTCGCTCGCTGGAAGCTCTGGGGTGCGGAGTTGCGCCCCTCACATCGTGAGTCGGTGTGGGGGTTTTTTGTATTCTCTGCGTGGATAATTTTGATAGTATTTTATACTGACCGCACAGATTCCTTGCTATCTTCAGTCTATTTAGAGTTAGTGGGCCTCATTTGCTAAATCCTGTTTTCATTCCTACGTCTGTATTTTCCCCTTAACTCACCGTTATTATTTGTTGGGGGCTGTCTAAAACTTTGGGGTAATTTCTCTGAGGCAAGTGAGGCTTTGCTTTCTCTCTAGGGGTAGCTAGTTTCTCAGGCTGTGAAGAGGCGTCTAGGTTTTCAGGTACGCTCCACGGCTGCCTATAGTTGTGTGTCGATAGGATCAGTGTTGCGGTCAGTATAGTTCCCACATTCCCAGAGCTTGTCTTTATTTGGTTTACTTAGCAGGTCAGTTCTGTGGTCCTTGCCATCAGGATCATAACAATGGGGTGTGCGACAGAGCACGCAGATCAGTGTACAATTCAACATCCTTTTTTGTCATGTGGATAATATTCAACCAAACATAGATTCAGTACAATTCTATATAATCTGTGACACAGCAACATGAAAAAGTCCAGGGGTAACACCTGGTAATCCAAATCCATTAGGGTGGGCAAGACCATATAATATTATGTGGCTAATGATCCCCATTCTCTTTTTTTTAAAACCCAAGATCATGCTCTTCACCCAAGTGTACTGAAAAGGAGACTAATGATGCCACTAAAAAAGTGCACTATTATGCAGTCACTTGAAACCCTCTCCAACAGGAAAAGGGCCCCAAAAACCGTTCCCTGACTCTCCAAGCCAGAAGGCCACAGTGAGGGTCAGAGCCAAGTAGCTTCCCCTAGCCAAAACCAAGGGAGATCCAATATTAATCCCAGCATCTGCCTGAGCCGCAACCTGAGTGAAAACTAGGAGCCATCGACTGTTGACTCCCCCTCTGAGAGAGAAGAGTTAGGGGTCAGGGGGGAAGCAGAACCTGATAGCCACACACTCCACCCGTAGACCATCAGAGGGAATCCATAAGGGGACTGCATGTGAAAAGTACCAGTGACTAGAGTTGAGCGACTTTTACTTTTTTCGGATCGAGTCGGGTTTCGCGAAACCCGACTTTGTCAAAAGTCGGGTCGGGTGAAATCAGCCGATTATTACATAAAGTCGGGGGCCAACTGAAACATGAAACCCAATGCAAGCCAATTGGGAATCAAAATCGGCAGTGAGTGGAGGACAGGAAAACACCTACAGTGCCCATTTTAATGCCAAAAACATCCATTCTTGTTTCTGAAGCTTGTCAATCTTAATTTACTTTATAATAATTGTTAGGCATTGAAAACTGGGGGTCATTTGATAAAATGTTGGGGGGGTAGGGCTGGCTCAAGATTTTCGTGGGCCCAGGAAACGCGGAATACATCACGGCGGTGGAGCAGGGAGAGGTAAGTATTTCAACTTTGGAAGTGCTGTGATCCTGAGCAAGCAGTGGGGGCCCACTCGTTGGCATTGGCACTGGCACAGGGCCCCTCATAGTACGGCGGTGTGTTTGACGGCAGGTGGCGCCTCCCACCGGCAGAGACACTTTTGTGTACTATGAGGGGCCCTGTGCCAGTGACGTCGCCAACGAGTATGCCCCCCCCACCTGATGAAGGAACCTGAACTTTCATCTGCACCTTCCTCTTTGTCCCTGTGTAAGGTGGTATAACATGCGGGAAGGGGAACCTTACTTTCAGCAGGGTCAGATTCTGGCTGTGTAGAGTATAAGGGGAATGTAGTGGTCTAGGTCAATGTACCAGCAGACTCATCTAGCAGTGGCTGGGCAATGGGCAGGATGAGGAGGGAACACAAATATAGGCCCAAATAATAAAGTGGGCTAAATGTAGTTCAAAATTGGTAACAGGACTAACCAGGCGGCATTGCTTTGTTCAGCGGAGGACAATTGTAAGGAGTGGCTGACACAGTGAGTAGGCCCAAATAAGTAAGTAGGCTAAAAGCAGTTCAAAATTGGTAACAGGACTAACCAGGCGGCATTGCTTTGTTCAGTGGAGGACAATTGTAAGGAGTGGCTGACAGTGAGTAGGCCCAAATAAGTAAGTAGGCTAAAAGCAGTTCAAAATTGGTAACAGGACTAACCAGGCGGCATTGCTTTGTTCAGCGGAGGACAATTGTAAGGAGTGGCTGACACAGTGAGTAGGCCCAAATAAGTAAGTAGGCTAAAAGCAGTTCAAAATTGGTAACAGGACTAACCAGGCGGCATTGCTTTGTTCAGCGGAGGACAATTGTAAGGAGTGGCTGACACAGTGAGTAGGCCCAAATAAGTAAGTAGGCTAAAAGCAGTTCAAAATCGGTAACAGGACTAACCAGGCGGCATTGCTTTGTTCAGCGGAGGACAATTGTAAGGAGTGGCTGACACAGTGATTAGGCCCAAATAAGTAAGTAGGCTAAAAGCAGTTCAAAATTGGTAACAGGACTAACCAGGCGCCATTGATTTGTTCAGCAGAGGACAACTGTAAGGAGTGGCTGACACAGTGAGTAGGCCCAAATAAGCAAGTAGGCTAAATGCTGTTCAAAATTGGTAACAGGACTAACCAGGCGGCATTGCTTTGTTCAGCGGAGGACAATTGTAAGGAGTGGCTGACACAGTGAGTAGGCCCAAATAAGTAAGTAGGCTAAAAGCAGTTCAAAATTGGTAACAGAACTAACCAGGAGGCATTGCTTTGTTCAGCGGAGGGCAATTGTAAGGAGTGGCTGACACAGTGAGTAGACCCAAATAAGTAGGCTAAAAGCAGTTCAAAATTGGTAACAGAACTAACCAGGAGGCATTGCTTTGTTCAGCTGAGGACAATTGTAAGGAGTGGATAAAACAGTGAGTAGGCCCTAATAATAAAGTAGGCTAAATGTCTGCCAATTTTTTTTTCATAAATAACCAGGTGGCATAGCTAGGTACAGGGGTGGGCTCCTCTGCTGAGTAGCAGAAAGTGGTAGTTGGCGCAAAGTATTAACTGTTCTAAATGGAGGCCAGGGCCCCTGTATATTTTAACTATCATCTAGCATTTCAACAAATTTGTATTGGCAGTGCCATTGAAGGATTTAACAGCACAGACTACACAGTGGTGGAGCAGGGAGAGGTAAGTATTGCAAGTGGTAGAGCACTGTTCGAGCTGGGGGGAACACTCTCTCTTGGGCGGCGGTACTGGCACAGGGCCCCTCATATTACGACGGTGTGTCTGACGTTGGTTGTGCACCACCACCGTCAGAGACACTTCATTGTACTATGAGGGACCCTGTGCCAGTGCCGTCGCCCAATCGTGGGCACACGCACCTGTCCAGGCAAACGGCACTCGCACGGGTGCTTGGTGACCACGGTCCTGTGGGGGGAGTCAGCCCATTTAGGGAGGTATAAAAATGGCCTATGGTGGACATTCAGTAGCTGCAAATGGAGGAATTGGAGCAGTCAGTAAGAGGAGGCCAAAAGCAAGACATTTTTCAGGCAAGCTACGTGTCAGCAGGGGAAGGTGGGGCCAAATAATTTGAAATCCATGATTGGTTCATTTTAATGAAGGTTAGAAAATCAACATTTTGGGTAGCCAGACGTGTCCTTTTTTCGGTCAGTATTGAACCAGCAGCACTGAATACTCTTTCTGATAGCACAATAGCAGCAGGGCATGCGAGCTCCTGTAATGCATATTCTGCCAGTTCGGGCCAGGTGTCTATTTTAGATGCCCAGTAATGAAAGGGGAATGACCTGTGAGGGAGAACATCCATAAGGGAGGAAAAGTAGTTCGTAACCATACTGGAAAAATGCTGTCTCCTGTCACTTTGAATTGATGCAGCAGTACCTGTCGTGTCAGCGGTCGTTGTGAAATCACTCCACAACCTAGTCATAAAACCCCTCTGTCCAATGCCACTTCGGATTTGTGCACCTCTAACACCTCTGCCATGTTGCCCACTACGGCTCGTGTGAGAACCATCACCGCCACTGTGTGCTGGGAATGCCTGAACCAAATGGTCTACAAGAGTTGCTTGTTTGGTAGCCAAAATTTGCTCAAGGTTCTCATGTGGCATGATATTTTGTAATTTTCCTTTATATCGTGGATCCAGAAGGCAGGCCAACCAGTAATCGTCATCGGACATCATTTTGATAATGCGGGGGTCCATTTTTAGGATACGCAAGGCATACTCAGCCATGTGGGCCAATGTTTCAGGTGTCAATTCACTGCTTGTGCTGGGTTGAGGAGCACTTTCTTGCAAATCAACATCAGTTGTGTCCTGCAAAAACCCTGTACCTGACCTTGCAAAGCCACCAGTTTCTATTGCCCACTGAGAAGCATCCTCCTCCCATAAATATTCATCCCCATCATCCTCCTCCTCCTCCTCTTCGTCCGCCACCTCGTTGTTATGATCTGGTGACCTTGGAGCCGCATGGACTTTCTCTGGAGAAGGTGGAACCTATACTGACCGCAATCCCTAAACTGACACCGCAACTAGAAGTACCCGTGGGGTGTACCTAACACAGCCTAGACACCTCGACACAGCCGGAGGACTAAATACCCCTATAGATGGAAATGGGAATTCTATCTTGCCTCAGAGCAGAACCCCAAAGGATAGGCAGCCCCCCACAAATATTGACTGTGAGTATAAGAGGAAAGACACACACAGGCGGAAAACAGGATTTAGCAAAAGAGGCCAATCTAGCTAAATAGAAAAGGATAGGACAGAATACTAAGCGGTCAGTATTAAAACCTAAAAATATCCACAGCAGATAATACAAAATTCCACCATCTAACTAAAGACATGGAATGTATATCTGCATCTCCTGAGAATCCAACTTGACTGAATAAATCCAAACACTGTCAAAGCTGGACTAAGAAAAACAATGAAAAGCACTGATTTGTAAAGCACACTGCATGTGTGCTGCAGAAACAAAACCAGACACTTATCTTTGCTGAATTTGGCAGCAGGGCAGGAGGAACCAGACAGAGATGCAAAACCTCCAAGAACAATGGACAACTGGCAATGACTAATGAATCCTGCACACCTAAATAGCCCAGTCAGAGCTGCAATCAGCAGAGACACCTGCCCAGGATTGCAACCCAGGGACAGCTGCATTACCACCAACAACCACCGGAGGGAACTCAAGAGCAGAATTCACAACACTTGTCCAGGAGAGTTCCCTGAGCTGACAATGGCTGGCTGACATCAAGGCTTCCCTCTTCTTTGGATGCAGACGCCTGCTCCTTAATGTGCGTCAAACTTTGCATCAGCAGACGCATTAGTGGGATGCTCATGCTTATGATGGCGTTGTCATGATCTGTACTTTTGCCCTGTCCTGCAATTGAATAATATGCCATTTGATGTATGTAACTGTTCTCTGGTTTCTATTAGCTGTAATTTATGTATTTAATTGTGCTAGGAGTTTACCTGTAACAATGTCTCCTTCCCCCAATACTTGCAGCCCTAAGCTTTAATGTAATTAAGCTTTGTCAACACTAGTGAAGGAATAGCCATTCTTCCTCTCAGCAGGTGGCTAGTCAAATGTACATACGACCTAGACTAAGTGGAGCCGACCAGCATAGAATCTTCTGGTGGACTCAGCCATGGGCGGATCCCAGGAGCTCAGACAATCCATTCTTATTTTTGAGATCAGATGTGAGTTGACCCTTGAAGGAGAAGGAGTGGGGATTCTTAGCTGAGGCAAGACCCCACGTTCATCTGTGACTGCGGAAGCGAACGGAGCGAGACTTGAGCTGAGGACATATCTCGTCGTTCGTGGGATTGTTTTGGGATCCCTTGGACTCGTGTGGACTATTGCTTTGTTAGCTGGCACAAGGATTATCAGGAGGTGCCCCAAACCTGTTTCGTTGGACTAATTGTGGACTCTGTAGATCTACCTGCATGTGTTGTTCCAGCGTTCTTGATAATAAATCTGTGGAATCATCCATTGGCCTGTTGTCCCTTCTTGCTCTGCCATACACCCCGTCACAAACTGGTGGCAGCAGCGGGATCAGAGTAGAAGGAATGGAGGACAACGGCCCAACATCGGGAACCAGCACTGCAGAGTACAAGAACTGGACTGTGGTGAACTTACAAACAAAGGCCCGTGAACTGGGAGTCAGCTACAAGGGGCTCTCCAAGGAGCAGCTAATTGAGGCTTTGGAAGGAGTTCGCCTGCAAGATTACGCTGAGGAGGGATCCTCACAGCAAATGGAGGAAAGACTGCAGCCGGAGGTAAATACCCAAAAAAGTCAGTGGGTTGTGTGGTACGAGGAGGAGTTGGCATTGCTGGGAGAGGAGGCCACCATCGCCGATAAGAAGGAGGCCATTCACAGAGCTCAGGAGAGGGAGGCCATTCACAGAGCCGAGGAGAGGGAGGCCATTCACAGAGCTCAGGAGAGGGAGAGGGAGGCCATTCACAGAGCCGAGGAGAGGGAGAGGGAGGCCATTCACAGAGCCGAGGACAGAGCTCAGGAGATGGCATTGCTGGAGAGGCAGATTGCTTTGGAAGTAGCTAGAAGCTCCAGACAGACTGTAACCCCAGCACCCACCATGAGGGAACTCCCCAGAGTGTCCCGCAAAGACTTCAAGCCGTTTAATGAGGCTTCAGGAGACATCGAGGGCTTCTTCCAGGACTTTGAGCATCAGTGTCGATTAATGGAAGTCCCGGACAGAGAGCGAGTCCGACATCTGGTGGGGCTCTTAGAGGGTGGAGCTGCCGCAGCCTATAGAGCTATGGGCCCTCGAGAGAACTGTGAGTATGCGGAGATTAAACTGACTATTCTAGAACATTATGCTGTGACACCAGACACTTACAGGACTCAGTTACGTACTTTAGCCTGCGATGAGGAAGTTTCTTTCAAGATGTATGCCCACAGACTCAAACAAATATGTAATCGCTGGCTGGAAGCAGAGGAGGCCTTAACCTGGGAGACCTTTCTCCAGGTTATCCTAAAAGAGCAGTTTTACTTCAAGTGCCCTGCTGAGATCCGGGAATGGGTGCGTGAGAGGAGACCAGCCACTGTGGAGGAAGCTGCAGCTCTAGCTGATGAGGTTCTCACCATCAAGCCTCAGTGGAAAAAACTACTACTCAGTGAGAAAAAAACTACCAGCCCCCCAACGCTGGCAGCCCCTGGTCCTTCGGCCTCCAATATTTACCATCCCACTAGACCACCAACTCATGGTGACCTTCGTGTGACTGTGCCTCGCACTACTCCTGCTCCACCTTTGGGAATACGACATGGAGGAAGAATCCCAGAGCGCAGATGTTATGGATGTGGGCAGCCTGGGCATCTGCAATT
Source organism: Ranitomeya variabilis (assembly GCF_051348905.1). NCBI lineage: Eukaryota > Metazoa > Chordata > Amphibia > Anura > Dendrobatidae > Ranitomeya > Ranitomeya variabilis. The sequence continues at coordinate 662,541,828 of NC_135236.1, read as the reverse complement.
CCAATGTCCAGGTGTTCGGAGGCAGAACCGCTACAGACTGCCTTTGCCCGTTCATTATCTACAGACCCCCTCACCAGGAGAAGGGCTGGATATAGTCCCTGATGACTTGCCAAGTGACTCGGATACCCTGGATCCCCTACCAGGAGTCTATGAGGTGCGAGCCCCTTCCGTGACACTGGGGCTTTCCTCACCATAGCCGATCCCCGAGTAATTCAACCAGAAGCAATTCAAAAGGGACCAGGAATTGCTATTGAATTGGCTGGAGGCACCCAGAGATATATTCCAAGAGCGAGTGTGACCCTGGATTATGGCTTTGGGGCCAAACAATGTATGGTCGGTGTGATGAGCGGCCTCCCTGCAGATGTTCTTCTGGGAAATGATGTGGGAAATCTTCAATGCCACTATGTCGGTGCGGTAACCAGAAGTCAAGCCAAGAGGGCAGCGGATGTGGACGTGTACAACCCATCCATGGAAATGAGGCCACCAGAAATGCCGTCACAGCCGGTGAGTGATTCTTCTTGTGGGGATAATATGAATGTTACTTGGGATAAAGTTCAGTTTAGACAAGAGGTAGAGACTGACCCCACCCTTGCTAGTTTTAGAGCTCGAGCTGAGATAGGGCAGCTAGGGGAGAACGGGGAAAGAATTATCAGAGAAAATGGACTTCTATATCGGGTTACCAATGCCGACTCCCTAGATAAGCCCTGGACATATAGCAAACAGCTGATTATTCCTCAGAAGTACAGAATTCCCCTATTACACCTTGCTCATGACATTCCTATGGCTGGCCATCAAGGCAAAACTCGCACGGAGAGACGATTGACTCAAACTTTCTATTGGCCGGGGATTTCCCAAGCCGTAGCGCATTTCTGCCGAACCTGTGACATATGTCAGCGTAGAGGGCGACCCGGAGATCACCCAAAGGCACCCCTGCAACCTCTCCCTATAATAGAAGAACCCTTTCAAAGAGTAGCTGTCGATATCATTGGACCTCTTGCTAAGCCAAGTAAATCTGGGAAGCATTACATTCTCACTGTCGTGGACTATGCCACCCGATATCCAGAAGCTGTGGCCTTGTCAAGTATTTCTGCAGCCAAGGTGGCCGAGGCCTTGGTTACCATCTTTACCCGAGTAGGATTCCCCAGTGAGATCTTGTCAGACCAAGGCTCCCAGTTCATGTCAGAGCTGGTCCAGTGCCTGTGGCGCACTTGTGGAGTACGAGCGATCCGAACGACCCCGTATCATCCCCAAACAAATGGACTTTGTGAACGATTCAATGGCACTCTGAAGAATATGCTAAGGGCCTTCACGGACAGAGATTCAGACTGGGAGAAGTACCTACCCCATCTCTTGTTTGCCTATCGGGAAGTTCCCCAGGAGTCCACTGGGTTTTCCCCCTTCGAACTACTCTATGGAAGAAAGGTCCGAGGACCCTTAACCCTGCTCAAGGAATACTGGGAGGGGCAAGTTGAGGATACAGGAGCCCCTGTTGTCCCTTATGTCCTAAAGCTGCGAGAAACCCTGGCTCAACTTGCTAGTTTTGCCCAGAGTCATGTGCGGATGGCTCAAACCAGACAGAAGACATGGTATGACCGTAAAGCACGCTATCGGGAGTTTGTAGAAGGACAACAGGTCTTAATGATTGTTCCCCATCGGCAGAATAAACTGCAGACCACATGGGAGGGACCCTTCCGGGTTCTCAGAAAACTAAATGACACCAATTATCTTCTTGCTTTAGATGATCAGGGGCTAAGACAAAAGACTGTTCATGTGAATATGATTAAGGAGTACCATGACAGGAACATTCCAATGATAGCAAGCTGCCGGCTGGCTTCAGAAGATGGTCAAGAGGATGAGGACTCCCTACCTGATCTTGTGGAAGCAGCGAGAGCCCCATCCACTGTGGAACAGGTTCCACTGGGAGATCACCTGGATTCCTTACAGAAAAAACAGATGCTGGGAGTGCTCCAACAGAGACGGGCTGCTTTCTCATCCCAACCAGGTCGAACCACCATCACCCAACATCATGTGGACACTCAGGGTATCCGTCCCATACAACAGGCTCCTTACCGGGTACCTGAATCAGTTCGACACACCATGCAGCACGAACTGGAGGAGATGTTACAGCTTGGGGTAATCCAGGCCTCCCATAGCCCTTGGGCCTCTCCTGTGGTGTTAGTACCCAAGAAGGATGGGAGTACTCGGTTTTGTGTGGACTATCGACGACTAAACGACCATACCGTCAGTGATCCGTACCCAATGCCCCGTATTGACGAACTTCTAGACCGCCTGGCTGGGTCCCGATATGTCACTACCTTGGATCTCAGTAAGGGCTACTGGCAAATCCCTCTGACGGAGGAAGGGAGAGAACGGTCCGCTTTTATAACCCCCTTTGGTCTGTATGAATTTCTAAACATGCCCTTTGGAATGAAGACTGCCCCTGCAACCTTCCAGAGAATGGTGGACCAGATCCTCCGGGGATGTGGTGACTTTGCTTGTGCCTACTTGGATGATATCGCAATCTTCAGCCAGACGTGGGAAGAACATCTGAACCAAGTAGCCATTATTCTTGACCTGCTTCTTGCAGCAGGCCTAACCATTCGACCAGATAAATGCCAATTGGGGATGGGTGAAGTTCAGTACCTAGGGCATAGAGTGGGAGGAGGGAAGCTCCGTCCTGAACCTGCCAAAATCCAAGCTATTAGAGACTGGCCTGTACCCCAAACTAAGAAACAAGTTATGGCTTTTTTGGGCACTGCCAGTTATTACCGAAAATTTGTTTCTCATTTCAGCATGGTGGCCAAACCTCTTACCGACCTGACCAAGAAAACGATGCCCCGGCTGGTGGTCTGGACTCCAGCCTGTGATGAGGCTTTTAACCGGCTGAAGGATGCTCTGGTCTGCGACCCTATTCTGGCTGCTCCAGACTACAAGAGGAGATTCATTGTGCAGACTGACACCTCTGCTTATGGACTGGGAGCTGTACTCAGCCAGGTGAATGCAGCTGGGGATGAGCACCCCATTGCCTACCTCAGCCGGAAATTGCTGGACCGAGAAGTGGCCTATGCAACTGTTGAAAAAGAATGTCTGGCTGTAGTGTGGGCCCTCAGGAAACTAAAGCCATATCTGTATGGACGAGAATTCACTGTGGCTACCGATCACAATCCCCTCATCTGGCTGAACAGAGTCTCTGGGGACAATGGACGCTTACTACGATGGAGCCTGGCTCTGCAGCCCTAAAACTTTACCATACAGTATAGAAGAGGCAGCCAACACCAAAATGCAGATGGACTGTCCAGGCAAGAGGAGCCCTGAGTCTGGTCAGCCATGCCTGTGTGTACTTAACCAGCGACCTGTGGAGGTCCCTAGTACGTACACAAATTGGGAGGGGAAGGGATTGTCATGATCTGTACTTTTGCCCTGTCCTGCATTTGAATAATATGCCATTTGATGTATGTAACTGTTCTCTGGTTTCTATTAGCTGTAATTTATGTATTTAATTGTGCTAGGAGTTTACCTGTAACAATGTCTCCTTCCCCCAATACTTGCAGCCCTAAGCTTTAAAGTAATTAAGCTTTGTCAACACTAGTGAAGGAATAGCCATTCTTCCTCTCAGCAGGTGGCTAGTCAAATGTACATACTAGATAGACTAAGTGGAGCCGACCAGAATAGAATCTTCTGGTGGACTCAGCCATTGAATAAAAGGTGTGACCCCTACCCCCTTCATGGGCGGATCCCAGGAGCTCAGACAATCCATTCTTATTTTTGAAATCAGATGTGAGTTGACCCTTGAAGGAGAAGGAGTGGGGATTCTTAGCTGAGGCAAGACCCCACGCCCATCTGGGACTGCGGAAGCGAACGGAGCGAGACTTGAGCTGAGGACATATCTCGTTGTTCGTGGGATTGTTTTGGGATCCCTTGGACTCGTGTGGACTATTGCTTTGTTAGCTGGCACAAGGATTATCGGGAGGTGCCCCGAACCTGTTCCGTTGGACTAATTGTGGACTCTGTAGATCTACCTGCATGTGTTGTTCCAGCGTTCTTGATAATAAATCTGTGGAATCATCCCTTGGCCTGTTGTCCCTTCTTGCTCTGCCGTACACCCCGTCACAATGTGTTCATTCCTCTATTATGTACATATATTTCATGTTCATTCCCCACCTATCATGCATAGGGAATATAATATACACCTGTTTATATGGGATGTGTTCATTCCTCTATTCTCTACATATATTTCATGTTCATTCCCCACCTATCAGGCTCAGGGAATATAATATACACCTGTTTATATGGGATATGTGTTCATTCCTCTATTATCTACATATATTTCATGTTCATTCCCCACCTATAAAGCACAGGGAATATAATATACACCTGTTTATATGGGATATGTGTTCATTCTCCTATTCTCTACATATATTTCATGTTCATTCCCTACCTATAAAGCTCAGGGAATATAGTATACACCTGTTTATATGGGATATGTGTTCATTCTCCTATTCTCTACATATATTTCATGTTCATTCCCTACCTATAAAGCTCAGGGAATATAATATACACCTGTTTATATGGGATATGTGTTCATTCCTCTATTATCTACATATATTTCATGTTCATTCCCCACCTATCAGGCTCAGGGAATATAATATACACCTGTTTATATGGGATATGTGTTCATTACTCTATTCTCTACATATATTTCATGTTCATTCCCCACCTATCAGGCTCAGGGAATATAATATACACCTTTTTATATGGGATATATGTTCATTCCTCTATTATCTACATATATTTCATCTTCATTCCCCACCTATCAGGCACAGGGAATATAATATACACCTGTTTATATGGGATATGTGTTCATTCCTCTATTATCTACATATATTTCATGTTCATTCCCCACCTATCATGCATAGGGAATATAATATACACCTGTTTATATGGGATATGTGTTCATTCCTCTATTCTCTACATATATTTCATGTTCATTCCCCACCTATCAGGCACAGGGAATATAATATACACCTGTTTATATGGGGTATGTGTTCATTCTCCTATTCTCTACATATATTTCATGTTCATTCCCCACCTATCAGGCTCAGGGAATATAATATACACCTGTTTATATGGGATATGTGTTCATTCTCCTATTCTCTACATATATTTCATGTTCATTCCCCACCTATCAGGCACAGGGAATATAATATACACCTGTTTATATGGGATATGTGTTCATTCCTCTCTTCTCTACATATATTCCATGTTCATTCCCCACCTATCAGGCACAGGGAATATAATATACACCTGTTTATATGGGATATGTGTTCATTCCTCTATTATCTACATATATTCCATCTTCATTCTCCACCTATCAGGCACAGGGAATATAATATACACCTGTTTATATGGGATATGTGTTCATTCCCCTATTATCTACATATATTCCATCTTCATTCCCACCTATAAAGCTCAGGGAATATAATATACACCTGTTTATATGGGATATGTGTTCATTCCTCTATTCTCTACATATATTTCATGTTCATTCCCCACCTATCAGGCACAGGGAATATAATATACACCTGTTTATATGGGATATGTGTTCATTCTCCTATTCTCTACATATATTTCATGTTCATTCCCCACCTATCAGGCACAGGGAATATAATATACACCTGTTTATATGGGGTATGTGTTCATTCTCCTATTATCTACATATATTTCATGTTCATTCCCCACCTATCAGGCTCAGGGAATATAATATACACCTGTTTATATGGGGTATGTGTTCATTCTCCTATTATCTACATATATTTCATGTTCATTCCCCACCTATCAGGCTCAGGGAATATAATATACACCTGTTTATATGGGGTATGTGTTCATTCTCCTATTATCTACATATATTCCATGTTCATTCCCCACCTATCAGGCTCAGGGAATATAATATACACCTGTTTATATGGGGTATGTGTTCATTCTCCTATTATCTACATATATTTCATGTTCATTCCCCACCTATCAGGCTCAGGGAATATAATATACACCTGTTTATATGGGGTATGTGTTCATTCTCCTATTATCTACATATATTTCATGTTCATTCCCCACCTATCAGGCACAGGGAATATAATATACACCTGTTTATATGGGGTATGTGTTCATTCTCCTATTATCTACATATATTTCATGTTCATTCCCCACCTATCAGGCACAGGGAATATAATATACACCTGTTTATATGGGATATGTGTTCATTCCCCTATTCTCTACATATATTTCATGTTCATTCCCCACCTATCAGGCACAGGGAAAATAATATACACCTGTTTATATGGGATTTTTGTTCATTCCCCTATTCTCTACATATATTCCATGTTCATTCCCCACCTATCAGGCACAGGGAATATAATATACACCTGTTTATATGGGATATGTGTTCATTCTCCTATTATCTACATATATTTCATGTTCATTCCCCACCTATCAGGCTCAGGGAATATAATATACACCTGTTTATATGGGATATGTGTTCATTCCTCTATTATCTACATATATTCCATCTTCATTCTCCACCTATCAGGCACAGGGAATATAATATACACCTGTTTATATGGGATATGTGTTCATTCCCCTATTATCTACATATATTCCATCTTCATTCCCACCTATAAAGCTCAGGGAATATAATATACACCTGTTTATATGGGATATGTGTTCATTCCTCTATTCTCTACATATATTTCATGTTCATTCCCCACCTATCAGGCACAGGGAATATAATATACACCTGTTTATATGGGATATGTGTTCATTCCCCTATTCTCTACATATATTTCATGTTCATTCCCCACCTATCAGGCACAGGGAATATAATATACACCTGTTTATATGGGGTATGTGTTCATTCTCCTATTCTCTACATATATTTCATCTTCATTCCCCACCTATCAGGCTCAGGGAATATAATATACACCTGTATATATGGGATATGTGTTCATTCCTCTATTCTCTACATATATTTCATGTTCATTCCCCACCTATCAGGCACAGGGAATATAATATACACCTGTTTATATGGGGTATGTGTTCATTCTCCTATTCTCTACATATATTTCATCTTCATTCCCCACCTATCAGGCACAGGGAATATAATATACACCTGTTTATATGGGATATGTGTTCATTCCCCTATTCTCTACATATATTTCATGTTCATTCCCCACCTATCAGGCACAGGGAATATAATATACACCTGTTTATATGGGGTATGTGTTCATTCCTCTATTATCTACATATATTCCATGTTCATTCCCCACCTATCAGGCACAGGGAATATAATATACACCTGTTTATATGGGGTATGTGTTCATTCTCCTATTATCTACATATATTCCATGTTCATTCCCCACCTATCAGGCACAGGGAATATAATATACACCTGTTTATATGGGGTATGTGTTCATTCCTCTATTCTCTACATATATTTCATGTTCATTCCCCACCTATCAGGCACAGGGAATATAATATACACCTGTTTATATGGGGTATGTGTTCATTCCTCTATTATCTACATATATTCCATGTTCATTCCCCACCTATCAGGCTCAGGGAATATAATATACACCTGTTTACATGGGATATGTGTTCATTCCTCTATTCTCTACATATATTCCCTGTTCATTCTCCACCTATCGGGCTCAGGGAATATAATATACACCTGTTTATATGGGGTATGTGTTCATTCTCCTATTCTCTACATATATTTCATGTTCATTCCCCACCTATCAGGCACAGGGAATATAATATACACCTGTATATATGGGATATGTGTTCATTCCTCTATTCTCTACATATATTTCATGTTCATTCCCCACCTATCAGGCACAGGGAATATAATATACACCTGTATATATGGGATATGTGTTCATTCCTCTCTTCTCTACATATATTCCATGTTCATTCCCCACCTATCAGGCACAGGGAATATAATATACACCTGTTTATATGGGGTATGTGTTCATTCTCCTATTCTCTACATATATTCCATGTTCATTCCCCACCTATCAGGCACAGGGAATATAATATACACCTGTTTATATGGGATATGTGTTCATTCCTCTATTCTCTACATATATTCCATGTTCATTCCCCACCTATCAGGCACAGGGAATATAATATACACCTGTTTATATGGGGTATGTGTTCATTCCTCTATTCTCTACATATATTTCATGTTCATTCCCCACCTATCAGGCACAGGGAATATAATATACACCTGTTTATATGGGGTATGTGTTCATTCCTCTATTATCTACATATATTCCATGTTCATTCCCCACCTATCAGGCACAGGGAATATAATATACACCTGTTTATATGGGATATGTGTTCATTCCTCTATTCTCTACATATTTTCCATGTTCATTCTCCACCTATCAGGCACAGGGAATATAATATACACCTGTTTATATGGGGTATGTGTTCATTCTCCTATTCTCTACATATATTTCATGTTCATTCCCCACCTATCAGGCACAGGGAATATAATATACACCTGTATATATGGGATATGTGTTCATTCCTCTATTCTCTACATATATTTCATGTTCATTCCCCACCTATCAGGCACAGGGAATATAATATACACCTGTTTATATGGGGTATGTGTTCATTCTCCTATTCTCTACATATATTTCATGTTCATTCCCCACCTATCAGGCACAGGGAATATAATATACACCTGTTTATATGGGGTATGTGTTCATTCTCCTATTCTCTACATATATTTCATGTTCATTCCCCACCTATCAGGCACAGGGAATATAATATACACCTGTTTATATGGGGTATGTGTTCATTCTCCTATTCTCTACATATATTCCATGTTCATTCCCCACCTATCAGGCTCAGGGAATATAATATACACCTGTATATATGGGATATGTGTTCATTCCTCTATTCTCTACATATATTCCATGTTCATTCCCCACCTATCAGGCACAGGGAATATAATATACACCTGTTTATATGGGATATGTGTTCATTCCCCTATTATCTACATATATTTCATGTTCATTCCCCACCTATCAGGCATAGGGAATATAATATACACCTGTTTATATGGGATATGTGTTCATTCTCCTAATCTCTACATATATTTCATGTTCATTCCCCACCTATCAGGCACAGGGAATATAATATATACCTGTTTATATGGGATATGTGTTCATTCCTCTATTATCTACATATATCCCATGTTCATTCCCCACCTATCAGGCACAGGGAATATAATATACACCTGTTTATATGGGGTATGTGTTCATTCCTCTATTCTCTACATATATTTCATGTTCATTCCCCACCTATCAGGCACAGGGAATATAGTATACACCTGTTTATATGGGATATGTGTTCATTCCTCTATTATCTACATATATCCCATGTACATTCCCCACCTATCAGGCACAGGGAATATAATATACACCTGTTTATATGGGATATGTGTTCATTCCTCTATTATCTACATATATTTCATGTTCATTCCCCACCTATCAGGCACAGGGAATATAATATACACCTGTTTATATGGGATATGTGTTCACTCTCCTATTCTCTACATATATTTCATGTTCATTCCCCACCTATCAGGCACAGGGAATATAATATACACCTGTTTATATGGGATATGTGTTCATTCCTTTATTCTCTACATATATTTCATCTTCATTCCCCACCTATCAGGCACAGGGAATATAATATACACCTGTTTATATGGGATATGTGTTCATTCCCCTATTCTCTACATATATTTCATCTTCATTCCCCACCTATCAGGCACAGGGAATATAATATACACCTGTTTTTATGTATCTATGTTGATTTCCTAATATTCTACATATATTTCGTGTTCAGTTCATATCCAAGATGCATAAGAAATCTATAACACCTCTCCATCTCTTTGGACCTAAAAGTTATTATGTTCATTCTTTTTATTTATTCCTTTTCTTCATTCTTTTTAGTATGTCCCGCTGTTCTGCGCTGGTTTGTGAAGCCACGAAGATACTTGGAAGGGGACTTACGGTTTCCAGGAGCAAGGAAAAGACCACGCTTGGCAGAGCCGATAGAAATCCGTGCGCACCACCGTTGTGGACTTTTGGGGCCCCCTGGGACTGGACCTGTGTCCCCAACATCACCGTGAGTCTGTTCCTGCCTGGTGCATCAGTTAGGGCCTAGTGCAGGCTTCAGTAGTTAGAGCACAGCAGCCGAGTGGCCTGCGTAGTAAAGGCCAGGAAGGTTATATGCAGAGTAGCATCTATATATGTTTTATTGTGTAAAGTTGCTTGTGAGATAGATTCTGAGTTTGTAATTGTTGAAGCACTGTGCTATTATATAGACAAGTTGACTCATGTGCATTATCTTTTGCTATTGTAAATCCCTGTTTGCACCTTCCATGTCCCTTCCATTCCCTGTCTCCCAATAAATCCATTCTTTGTTGTTTGCACCTCGTCTTGTGTACAGTAGTCTCCTGCACCGTGGTGGTCCCCCGGCCATCACTTCACACTCATGGGTACCGACACTGGTACAGGCTTCGAGCCCCCATAGTGCATCGGTGTCCCCGAAGGCAAGTGAACCCCCTCTCCTGCTCAGGGTCCCGACACTTGCCTGGGTGCGCCGGGTGCTGACGCTGGCCCTGGAGATGAATATTCTAAAACAATTCTTGGAAAAAGAAAAAAAAAAAGATAGAATTGCTGCTCTTTCATTTAATGACGCACTATCCCCAACATAGAATAATCAGTCAATACAGTATACGAGCAGCAAAATTGCGTATTTGACTCATACATTCTTCTTACTAAACCAAACCTTCATATAGCTATACTGATTGAAGAATTAAAAAGTTATCGCTTTAAGAAAGAAGAAATGAAGGGTGATGTCACTGGGTGTAACTACAACTTTGCCCTTTGTCCAGCATTAGACTCTTTCAGTTTCCTTTCTTCCTTCTTCCGTCAGCCATGGCGTCTGCTGATCTGAGAGACGAGCTTCTCTGCTCCATCTGTTTATCTACATTTAAGGACCCTGTAACGCTGAGATGTGGACACAACTTCTGCCGAGTCTGTATTGGTCGTGTGCTGGATGCACAGGACGGGTCTGGAGTTTATTCCTGTCCTGGCTGCAGAAAAAGATTTCGGGTGCGGCCGGCACTGACGAGGAACATAAATCTCCATAATGTCGCAGAACGTTTCCTGATTACTCAGCATGAACAAGAGATCATCACCGGGATCTGCTGCACTTACTGTGTGGACTCTCCGGTACCTGCTGTTAGATCCTGTCTACTCTGTGAGGCTTCTCTGTGTGATAAACACCTGAGATCTCACAGCAAATCACCAGAACACGTCTTATCTGATCCCAGCACTTGTCTGGAGAAAAGGAAATGTTCTGTCCATAAGAAGATCCTGGAATATTACTGCACTGAGGACGCTGCTTGTATCTGTGTGTCCTGCAGTTTGGCCGGAGAACATCGAGGACATCAGGTGGAGATGCTGGATGAGGCCTCAAAGAGGAAGAAGAAGAAACTGAGAAATGTTCACAAGAAACTGATCAGAAAGAGAAAAAAGACTGATGAAAAAGTCCGGAGTCTGGAGGAGCGCAGGAGAAAAGCTCAAGAAAAAGCAGCTGGAGAAGCCGAGAGAGTCACTGCTCTGTGTACAGACATCAGGAGACGGGTGGACGACCTGGAGAAGAAGGTCCTGAGTGAGATCTCCAGGCAGGAAAAGGAAGAGTCACTGCCACTGTCTGTTTTGATCCATCAGCTGGAAATAAAAAAGGACGAGCTGTCCAGGAAGATGAGACACATTGAGGAGCTGTGTAACATGACGGATCCACTGACTGTCTTACAGGATCCAGACACCGGTGACTTGTGTGATCCTGAGGAGGAGGGAGGTGGTGAGGACACATGGGGACATGATAAACAGCCCCATGATGGAGATGACCTGGATGTGGCTGAGATCTCACACACATTACAGACATTATGTGACGTAATATCAGGTATAAGGAGCGGGATCTATGTGGTGAGTCCTGCAGACATATTACTAGATGTAACCACAGCTGATAATAATCTCCTTATATCAGACGACCTGAAAACTGCGGCCTGGATAAAAGAGAAGCAGAAACGTCCAGAAACAGCAGAGAGATTCCAGAATAGTCAGGTGATGAGCAGGAGAGGATTTACCTCAGGACGACATTACTGGGATGTAGAGAGCAGTAGATCAGACTGGTGGAGGGTGGGGATGTGTTATCCCAGTATAGACAGGGGGGAGCAGCAGTCACTGATTGGAGATCCCGATACGTTAGAATCAGGCCACCATCTAGTTGGAGATAATAACAAGTCCTGGAGTTTGGAGAGTTTTTATAATGAGTATTCACTGATACATGACAGTGAAGTGATCCAGTTACCTGACAAGATCTCCAGTGATAGATTCAGGATATGTCTGGATTATGAGGCCGGGCAGTTGTCCTTTTATGAGCTGTGTGACCCCATCAGACACTTACACACCTTCACTGCCGCCTTCTCCGAGCCCCTTCATGCTGTATTACATGTAGGTCCCCCATTATTTGATCGTGATGCCTGGATTAGAATTTGCAGCTGAACAATAATTGTTGGAAGAAATTTCCCCAGAGACCGGTGACATCACAGGGAGGGGAATCTGATTGGCTGAACAGTTAATATAACAGGTCATGTGATCTGTGGACCCCATTATGGACGACCCCCCAGGATCATTAATGTTATTAGTTTTAAGGGAGGTTCACAAAACCGTATAAAAATCATTCAGAGTTTCATCCAGAAAAGTGGGACGACCGTGTACTCACTTGTCCTCTGTGTACAATTAGCTTTTTTTACAGCAGCCATTAACCATTTACACTTCTGGAGTTTTGATTTCTTTCCTTTTTTGCTTCATGATGTTCACCGTACGGTGAAATAATTTTATATTTTCAACAGGTTGGATTTTTGTGGATGCGGGAATATGATATATTTTATGTTTTAAATTGTAATTGTCGGGAAGGTACAATATTTTAATTGTTTTTTGGGGTTTTTTTGTTCATATTTTTTATATCTTTTCTTTAGTTTATCCTTTTTCAGAGTTGCAGTCATTTGCTCGCTTGTACTATATACTGTATAATCTCAGGATCGCTGTATACAGTCATTGTCAGTTTCCTATGAGCCTCAGTCACAATCTGGGCCGTACAATAGGACGGAGGGGGCAGAGACGCGGCCTATACATATTACACATAGTGAGGAATGTATTTATATAATTGCCTTGTAATGTTTTTATTTCCTGTTCTGTCCAGATGTCACCGTATCCCAGAATTCCAAGTGGAGGAAGTTCACCGACCGCCATATTGGGACACCCAAGTGATGGGTGTCTCAATATGGAAACTGCTGCTGGTACCAACCTATTGCGCGGTACCACCAGTGGAACACCATCGCACCCCACACACACACACACACTGTATACACTGTACACACCACACACTCTATACACCGTACGCACCACACACACACACACTCACTCTCTCACACACTCACACTCCGACATTCACACTCACACATTCACACACACTCACACACTCTCACATTCACACACTCACATTCACACTCACATTCACACTCACTCAGCCTCTTGCGTGGTACCACCAGCAGAACACTATCGTGAACACGCCGCCGCCGGGATCAGCCGAATTATTCACTGACTGCCGCCATCTCTGTACAGGAGGAGTGCATGCGCAGTTTTAATGTGACCACCGCTATCTGTGTGCACAAAGATGGTGGCGGTCTCATTTACTGCGCCTGAGCGAATTACGCGCAGGTGCAGTGAATCATTCGGCTGATCTCGGTGGTAGATGCACGACGCGTCTACAGGCAGAGGAAGCCGGTCACATTAAAGGGGTTTTCCCACGAACGAAAGTTCATTTTATAAATTGTCTGTGTCTGACCATGTACCAAACATACCCAGGAGATCCTGGGCAGGCGAGGAAGCAAAATACAATTTTGACATTACAGCAGGGGATCACAGTGGATTCATTTTGTGAGGTAAAATATTTCACTGACTGTTTTTAAAAAATATTTTACCTCACAAAATGTATCCTCTGTGATCTCCTGCTGTAATGCTGTAATGTCAGTATTGCTTTTGCTTCCTCCCCTGCCCAGGAGCTGTGGTATGTTCGGTACACGGTCAGACACAGACAATTTTTAAAATGAACTTTTGTTTGTGGGAAAACCCCTTTAAAAAGCAAATATCAACGCCAACATGGCCCCTCCTAAAAAGCACGCCAATGACAATGAAAAGAAAGCAGCAAAGGCACAACATCGAAGACATCAAAGGGCAAATGAGACTCTTGGAGAGCAACAGCATCGCTGGGACAAAAACAATGCATATAAGTGTAGGCGTCAAGCACATGAGTCCCCTGATGCAAAAGTCATTAGATTATCACTGGATGCCATTAGGTGACAACAGCGCCGCATGCCTGCCCCCATCGTGACATTACCGCCCTCCCGATGCGATAGCATCGGGCCTCCGTCTAGTAGATAGGAGAATGTATAACTGCTCCTCATACAATAATCTGTGTGACAACCTTATTCCACCTTTATATCTCGCAGGACAAGGGTTGTCGTTATGTCCTGTGTTGGTCACTTCTGTGATATTTCTGCTTTTCTATCATTTTGGAGATTGTGTTTTTCCTTTTCTTGTAATCCTCGCACTGTATTATATCTGATGTAACCGCTCGGTATAATAAACTGTCCTCTCCTCCTGTAATATTACTACTGTCACCTGTCTCCTTGTTGTATAGTGGGGGCTGGAGACGTAGCTGTAGGGGGCTCACGGGCAGCCATTGCACCAGGGCCAGAAGAATAAGAACAGACTATCTAGACTCATGGAAGAGTCACCAAAACCCAACCGCCCCCGATCTTGCCTGAAACTTCCCGGAAACTGGCGATTCCTAAAGGTTTTCTTTATTCAGGAGGCCGGGAACAGGTCGTGATTTTTTTCCACACACTGAATTGGTCTGTAGAAAAATAGTCTGCAGTATGTTGTGACTTGAGTGACTCTGAAATTCGGATCACACGCACACACTCAAGTCTATGGCTGCATGTGAAACATCGGAATGCACTCAGCTGTCATTTGAGTGCAGTCCGTCATCCACGGCCTCAATGGAGAAGTTAAGTTCTCTGTCTTCTCAATGTGCTCCGATTATTTCATCCAAGAGAATCAGATCACCCTAAGATGACACTCGGATGAGAGCAATTTTTTATTCGCTATAACTCACCCCAAAAAATGCATGAAAAGGCGATCAATTAAATATCAAACGGTGCCAATAATAACATTGTTTCTCACTCAACTCCCATAAGGTACTGGTCTCAGAAAATGGCATCAGAATTTAGTTTCAGCGCTTAAAAAAAAAAAAAGCAAATAAAAAAATATACAAGTTTGGTGTCCTATATGTACTGTAAAAACACAACCCAAAAAACAAGGGTGGAATTGTGTATTTTTCCCCCCAATTTACTACACTTTTTTTCTTTTTTCAGCGCATTATTTGGTAAAGTGAACGGTGACATTCAAAACTATTTTTTTTTATTTAGTACTAATTATTCATGGTCTTTACTAAGAGAGTTTCGCTCACAGGATCCTCGGGGGTGTGTCTTTAGTCTGCTCTGCATATCTACCCTGTGAGCCACGCCCACTTAATAAAGACCATAAAAAGTAGGAATAAGTAGAAAGGCCCATTGTCTGGTACCTTATGGTGGATTTAATAAAAAAAAACAGGAATAATCAGTGGGAACAAAATAAGAGGAAAAAATGGACCTTTGTGATGGGTCCTCTTTAAAGGGGTCTGCAAGGACTTTGATATTGATTACCAAAATTATGGATATCTCATCCATTTCAGATCAGTGGAGACCAACACTCGACACCCCCATTAATCAGCTGTTAACAGCCCCCACTACAGATGTACATGGAGCGCCCCCACCGCCGCAGGGCCGAGGGGTACCTGGTACCGGGCCTCTGAGTCTCTGTTCTGGGGTTATCACGGTGGCTAGACCCGGTCCGTGGCCCTGCCTGCTCGGGGACGTCCAGTGAATACGTGGTGAATGGTAGTGTAGTGCAGGTCGCAATAAATAACGAGGACACCAGGTTGCAGTCTCTTTACCTCTTTACTGAAGATCTCTGGGTCCTCAGTCCGGAATACGGTTAACCAGGCTGCGCAAGTCCGGCCGGTCCGATGGCACCTCCAGAGTTCCCTTTGCAGGTGGAAATCTGTGCCTTCCTGCTAGCGCTATGTGTTGTGGTCCTCCCCTGCTGTGCTCAGGGAAAGTCCCCACAACTGTTGTGTCTGTTTCTCGTGTTCCCTCACAACTCGATTAGATGATGTTCTGCTAATCCGTCCCTCCCGGTGTTATGGTTGGGACGCACCCGTATGACGGGTAGGCTCGGAGCTCTTCCGGGACCCTAGAGTCGCCCCTCTCCACAGGTTGCCCCCTATGTCTTCTTAGGTGATTGGTGTGAGACAGCCCGCCTGTGACTGACTGTCCTGCCGTTGGTTTGAAGTATTGCTTGGAGCTAGATATATAAATACTTCCTCGGCGTTCCGGCCGCCGGTTGTGCGCCTCAGTAGGATGTTGCCTCGGTCTTACAGCACGACTCCTACTGGTATTCTCCTTCTTGCTTTGATCTCGTTTCTCACTCAGCACAATATATCTCGCTTCTGATCCTTTCTTAGGGCACCGCCGCTATGCTGAGCAGGCACGGTCCCGTGACGTTCTCTCTCGTTGCCAGGCCTCTGTCAGGGTCCCAAACCTGACAGGGACCCTACCGAATCTTCCCCCACAACACCCTCTGCCACAAGGTGTTGCCTGGTTCCAACCCAGTCAGCTTTCTGAACTAACTTCCTGCCTGACCCCCAGTTTACCCACACGGTGAGGAGTGGCCTAATAAATAGCACCCTTAGCTCTCCCTGGAGGCCCGACTGTGAAATGTACTGGTGTCTGTGATACCTGGTCAGATGAACTCCTTCAGTGCCATCAGATGTACCATAGCCCCCCCTTAGTGGCGGGGCTACAGTACTGCAACGACCAGGACTCTGGGGCGCTGCATACACAACGTACAGACCTGAAACGGCCCAGCTCCAAACGCTGTGTAGTGGCCGTTCCCGGGTACCGCCACTTTAGTTCTTATTGCAGGACAGGAAACTGGGCTGTGGACCTGTAATCAGCTGACTAGTGGGGTTACTGGGTGTCGGACCACCACCAACCTTCTATCTTGAAAAATCCCTTTAATGTCTGCAGAAAATACTTCTCTGTGTGCAATTATTTTTCACGTCGAACCACAACAGCCACTATATAAGAAGAGCGCTCCCTCCTTGGCGTTCGGCAACTCTTCATCTCTCATCATTTATTCATATCCACTTACATAAGAGCCACCGGGGTGCATACCAATTACACAGATTAAAGGGATAGTCCAGGATGAAAAAAAAAACATGGCTGCCATCTTCCAAAACCTGCTCTTATCGGTTGTGTCTAATAACGCAGGTCATGGGATGCATTATTACACATGACCTGTCGGCAGGCGTGGCGCTGTTTTTTCAGGAGTTTTTCTAATTGCGTCTCAAAGTTGCAACTTTCATTCTCATCGCTGTCCTAATGCTGAGGGGCACGGAAGGCATCACAGGAATGTGCCCCCCAGACTGTAATCTATGGTTGCCCACTGTTAACCCATGCTCTCCTGGCTGGAATCCTCTTTCCCCCATTTACTCCCAGCTTCTTAGGTCAATATTTGGGTCCTGAGTGAATCTTTCAAACATTTTTTCAAAAGCGTCTGTGACTAACAGGATCCTCAGGGGCGTGTCTTCAGGCTGCTCTGCATAATTACCCTGTGAGCCACGCCCACTTAGTGAAGACCATGAAAAATAGCGATATCTCTGGAATCGTATGGCGGATTTAAAAAAAAACAAGAAACATAATTCTCAGGGGAACAGCGGGAATAAAATAAGAGCAAGAATTTGTCCACATTTGACCTGATGACAAGTCCTCTTTAAGGGCTGCAATGATGGAAATTTAAAGGGGTTTCCTGGGATCACAACATTGAATGTTATCACCGATCCACAGGACATTATCGGTGGGGTTCCGAACATTGAGAGAGGGGGACGATGCATCCTCATTGACATTAGTTCATTGAAGATTTGCGTAAAGGAAGTAAGGAGACAAACTGCGGGGAATGTAGATTTGTTTAAAAACAATTTTAACCTCTTTCTGGCCATCAAAAGACTCCATTCATTTTTGCTGGACTTGTGTGAATGGAATCCCCCTAAAAATGTCAGTAAATATGGAAGCACAGAAAGGGCAATTAATAAAAGAGGTTACAAATTTCCCTCAAATTTGGGTATTTTAGCGAATTCGACAATTTTGGGGGTTCTAATTGAAATCTTTTGATGCTAAGAAAGAGATTAAAATAATAACTAGGGTCCAAGTGTGAGAAGATTCACTCAGGGCCCAAAATGGGAAGATTCACCAGGGCCCAAATTTGGGAGGATTTGCACAGGAACCAAATTTGGGAAGATTCGCTCAGGGACCAAATTTGGGAAGATTTGCTCAGGCCCCAAATTTGTGAGGATTCGCTCAAGGACCAAATTTGGGAAGATTCGTTTAGGGCGAAAATTTGGGAGGATTCCCTCAGGACCCAAATTAGGTAAGATTCGCTCAGGGCCCAAATTTGGGAGGATTTGCTCAGGGACCAAATTTGGGAAGTTTCGCTCAGGGTCCAAATTTGGGAGGATTCGCTCAGGGCCCAAATTTGGGAAGATTCGCTCAAGGTCCAAATTTGGGAAGATTCGCTCAGGGCCCAAATTTGGGAAGATTCGCTCAGGGCCCAAATTTGGGAATATTCGCTCAGGGTCCAAATTTGGGAGGATTCGCTCAGAGTCCAGATTTGGGAAGATTTATTCAGGGTCCAAATTTGGGAGGATTCGCTCAGGGCCCAAATTTGATAAGATTCGCTCAGGGCCCAAATTTGGGAGGATTCGCTCAGGGCCAAAATTTGGGAGGATTCGCTCAGGGCCCAAATTTGGGAAGATTCGCTCAGGGTCCAAATTTGGGAAGATTAGCTCAGGGCCGAAATTTGGGAGGATTCGCTCAGGGCCCAAATTTGGGAAGATTTATTCAGGGTCCAAATTTGGGAAGATTCGCTCAGGGCCCAAATTTTGGAGGATTCGCTCAGGGCTCAAATTTGGGAAGATTTATTCAGGGCCCAAATTTGGGAAGATTCGCTCAGGGTCCAAATATAGTATAATGCACCAGATAGTCCCCAATATAGTATAATGCACTACCCATAGGCATACTCTATAGCACAAGGCAGCACCCATAGGCAGACCCTGTAGTATAAGGTAGCACCCCCCCATGGGCAGACCCTGTAGTATTAGGCAGACCCCCATAGGCAGACCCTGTAGTATAAGGCTGACCCCCATAGGCAGACCCTGTAGTATAAGGCAGACCCCCATAGGCAGACCCTGTAGTATAAGGCAGACCCCCCATAGGCAGACCCTGTAGTATTAGGCAGACCTCCCATAGGCAGATTCTGTAGTATTAGGCAGACCCCCCATAGGCAGATCCTGTACTATTAGGCAGACCCCCACTATTAGGCAAACTCCCCATAGGCAGATCCTGTACTATTAGGCAGAC